>NC_085007.1:20986191-20988691 GCF_963854185.1 Sardina pilchardus | reverse complement strand
GTGTACATGTGTGATACTCTGTCGGAGTGTGAGCTGTGGGCTTCCTCGCCATCACTGTGAACATGAAAAATGACCACGGAGTGAACATGTGTGCACGGCCACAGGCTGTTCCTGCCTGACGCAGCCAACCAGAAACATCCTCCATCTTCCTGTCATTCTCTCTCTCTCTCTCTCTCTCTCTCCCTCTCTCCCTCTCTCCCTCTCTCTCTCTCTCTCTCTCTCTCTCCCGCACTCTCTCTCTCTCCATTATTTTCTCTCCACTGTACAAAAAAAACATCTCATTATCCTCTGCCATCAATATGCATGCTCTTAAAGAGAGCAGATTTGCTCTGGACTGATCTGAGGACAGATCTAGTAGTGGGCGAGGTTGTCTCAAAAGCCCACTGCTGGGAACGTCCGGCGCTGCACATTAGAAAATGTTCTTCCTCTTGATCTGAGGAGAGATCCAGCCGGAGCAGGCGAGCTCTTTAGGGACGCGCACTGAATCACCAAGACTCGCGGTTGGGCTGCTGCTCAGAGCCATATTGATTGCTCTCCTCTCTCTCTCTCTCTCTCTCTCTTTCTCTCTGTATCCCCTCTCCTCTCCTCCTCCACTACTCACATACACGTGGTCTGGTCTTTTACCTTTGAAAAAGAAGGCCTCGCCTCGAATCTGGGCCACTGCATCAAAGTGAGTAGTGCATCTGTCGGGGGCATCACGCGCTGGCCTAGGAGAACGAGGGAGGGAGGGAGAGAGAAAGAAAGAGAGAGAGAGAGGGGTGAGGTGTGAAGAAAACAGAGACAGTTGAAGACTTTTAAACAGTTGCTTTATTGACGCAGCGACTAAGGAATTCTATGAATGTTTGAGTGAACGTGTCCTTGCTGCGGCGCAATGTTTACCATACATCCAGTATCTGAACATACATTAAGCTTATATAAGTTTTCAGCATATCAGATGAGCTATCTGTTGGAAGTTCTTCATCACTCGGTCTGCTGCAGCCTTTTAGCAAACTGAGCACTGGTGTTTTCGCAGGGTCTTGACAGCCACTGAAAAGTTGCGCTTCTTCAAATATTCCCTTTGGAGAGTTCCAGTATAAGGCCTTGCATAAATGACTACTCATGCACAGTGTGCACACTGGGATATATTTACAAGAATTGATGTTGAACTCTGAACTTAACAGATTTCGACACTTTCTGGGTGCCAGTTATCTGGTACAGCATGATGTGTGAGTAGTTCTATGTGTCAGTAGGGCATACCAGACCGTGTGTGATGATCATTTTGCTAATTTGGTTGGCAGTGAGATGACAGCTGGGCAGGCCATCGACAGCATTACGCTTAAGCAACCCGCCCCAAACAGTGATTACATTTTTGTGCCTCTGCTGCATCTACTCCCCAGTCACTTCATGCCTACCACTGTGAGAGTATCTTGTTTGTCGTACCCATCACTGTTCATTTGGATTGGGATTTGATGCAACATTGACAACAAACACAAAAATCCTGAAACGGCAGATCTTCGAATGAGGCGAATGTGTGCTTGTGTGCTTGCATACACACATGCGCGAACACACACACGAGTGCACGCACACGCGCGCACACACACGCACACAGACACACACACACACACACACACGCGCGCGCGCGCACACACGCACACACACACACACACACACACACACACACACACACACACATACAGTACATACACACACACACAGCAGGTGCCATATGGACTGTTGAGATTGCAGCGTTTGGCACCCTGTTGTAGGTTTGACAGACATCCCCTGTAATGCATTTGTTTGTCTGTCAATACAAGACCAAACAAACACACCAAGCAAGAAGATTCTTCTCTGCATGCCTCTTTGTGTGTGTTTATGGTGTGGGTGTGTGTGTGTGTGTGTGTGTGTATGTATGTGTGTAGTCAGGCAGCACGCCAGCGCTCGCCAAAACAAGTCCGTGGCTGGCACACTCGCCCACATATCCCCCCCCACATACATGTGCGCGTGGGCATTTTTTTGGGAGAGGGTCTCAATTAAAAAAAAAAAAAAAAAAAAAAAAAAAAAACTGGCTGGCCATCAAGGGAGATGTTTTCACCTGCTTGCCGAGAGAGGGTCTCTGAATGCATTACTGGGCCTCTAATGAGAGCTTTAAGAGGTTGACGTGGTCCGATTGCTAATGGCCCGGCAATTACCACCACAGTGCTCCTTTTGTGAGTGGCAAATGTGCCTGCCACCTTATTAACAAAGATCTTCATTCAGCGCTTATTAAGCCCAGCTCCCTCTGAGGACTATATTAGTGACCTCTGCCAGACTAAATCCACCCTCTGTTCCGCACATCACTGGCGCGGACGGAGTGTGTGTGTGTGTGTGTGTGTGTGTGTGTGTGTGTGTGTGTGTGCGTGTGTGTGTGTGTGTGTGTGTGTGTGTACTGTAAGTGAGTGTGTGCGTATGCGTTTTGTGTGTTTCACTGCGAGGAGTCTGCGTTTGCATATGAGACCGCCGCACATGAAAAACAAAACTTGAA
>NC_085007.1:20958691-20973691 GCF_963854185.1 Sardina pilchardus | reverse complement strand
ACGGGTAGCCGTCGTTGTGGTCGGCCTTGGTGAAGTCGATCTGGATGTCCGCCTCGTTGCCGGCCACCTCGTGGAAGTTGAGCGGCGCGATGTCGCTCCACACCTTCAGGGCGTAGTACATGAGGGCCCGCACCGTGTCCCGGCCCAACAGCGCCGACTCCTTGGGGAAGGTCCGCACCCTGTGGAGCGGTCAGAACCAGGGCCGGTGAGTGGTGTAACTGCCCACACACAAGTGGAAGTGCCGTGACCACACTAAAAATACTTGCAAAAGTACACACCCTCACACACACACACACACAGATAAATGGACATAATTACATACATACACACATACATCACACACACACACATACACACATAAATGGACATACTTACAGTACATACATAGACACATACATCACACACACACACACACACACACACACACACACACACACACACACACACACACACACACACACACACACACACACACACACACACACACACACAGTGAATAAAAACACATGTGGTCATGGATACTCAGAGACTCAGATACACACAGACACACACACACATCTGGAATTTTTAACAGTTTAAAGTTGACTTTCAAACTCATGAGCAGTCGGTAAGCACTGCTTGCTGGGAGAAGAAATTGCAGACAGATTGAGCGTGGCACGACGTCAGTGGCGGCAACCAAATGAAAGCGCACTGAAATAAGCCCACAAACAAGCCCACAGTCATAACGAGCTGTCAAAAAGAGCTGCCCTGCCACTCGGTCATTTGCCCCAGCCCCCCCAAACCCAACAACAACAACACACACACACACACACACACACACACAGAGACAAACACACACACACACACACACACACACACACAGAGACAGACAGACAGACAGACAGACAGACAGACAGACAGACAAACACGCACACACACACAAGCACACACACACTATCTGTGAATAACTAACTGGGCTGATTGGATTTGAATAAACATGTCGTTCCCCTCTGCACCTCCTGCTGTAAGCGGCATGACTCAACATTGCTCTGACAGCAGCACTGCTGATCGGCGGGCCGACTGTCACTCAAGAGTGTGATAGTGTTACAGCCTGGCCCTAAGCAGCGTGACGTTTGTCTGAGTGCGAATGGCTTAATAAGATCCGAAGTGCGCCGTACAATCGAGCCCAAGGACCGAGCGAACTGTTTATGTTGGTCTGCAGTGAAATGTTCATCTATAAACTGTCAGTGTTTTCAACAGACAGGACAGAATAAACTAGCAAAAGAAATAGCAAAGTGGGAATAAACTGAATGTTCATGATGATGTTACAAATGATGTTGGGTCTTTATTGTCCTGTGCGCTCAATGATTGCGAGTAGGTGGTAGCGCTGTGGTATGAAAAATGACAATCTCACACCCTGCATATGAAGCTGGACTGTAGCGAGAGTTATTTGATGAATTTGATACTTGATGCGTCTGTAGTGGAGGTGGTGTTTTTGACCTTGTGCATAATACTTTTTTATTTGTTTACCAAATCATATAGCTGAGATAATATGCATGAGTTTAATATTGCCAAGCACACTGAAGGCGTTACACAGCATGACTCTGATTCCAATTACGATACTTACTCTACTAGGGCCTATACTTGATCTTAAAATGCTAAAATATACAAAACCATGTTGCCGTAGAAAAGAGAGTCTCAGTACATCTTTAACATTACAGTGTAGATTCAAACATCGCTGTTATAAACTGGTCCTAATTTGCAACTGATGGCATTGTATTGTATGTCAAAAGCTGTATGATTACCATGTGAAGCCATAAAGCATGGCCTGTACACAGGTGCATCAGTATTCAACACAGGCCTAATGCTGACCCTAACTATAAACAGGGAACTTATCCCACCTAATTCACTTAGCCTACTGTATTCTTCCCATGAAGCGTGGGCCAAACCACTCTATGGCACGGCCTGAGAAAAGGACAAAGGGCTGCTGAAAAACAGTTTTTAAACTGAGACAGGCCTGCTTAACTGTAGCCTACTTAACTGTTATTTTTTAATCCTTTCCTGTATAACAAATGAGGATGAAATGAAATGAAATCAGATAATAGCATAACAGTCTGCTTGACAGTATCAAAACATTTTTTTTGCGCTCGAGCCTCATCACTAAAACCACAACAGCAAACAAGCCGTGGAGAAAACATCTTCCTGTAAAGCAGGAATCACTTTCAAAAACCACTCACCGGTTGAGCAAACTCTGTTTGATAATTCACAGCCACCCTTGTGTTCAGACACTGACTTACCTAACAGAAAGTGGTAACATAGCAACGCCGGTGCATAATAACAGTTAGCCAAGGTCGGCTATGTAAATGTTCAGCCGCCTTCGGACACTGCATCGAACCTTTAATAATAGGCTCAATGCCGGCATATGAGGTCAGTGGGAGATGCAGAAGGTATCATCCATTACGTGCCTCTCTGTCAAGCTCAATACCCTGCAATATATTAAAGATGAACCCGCTCACGCAAAAGCCTATTTATGATGCTCTAAGTCTTCCTAATGAAAAATGCATTTGCCGGTCCTCTCTTCCTCACCTACAGCTGCCGCAAACATGTAATGTACATAAAAGTCCGACATGTGTGTACGTGTGTATGCGCGCAGACACTTGTGTGTTCGCTGTGAAATATTAAGGTGCTAAGTGTCCATGAATTATACAAATGCCTCGCTTTGTTGGGAGTGTTGAGAGTCGTTTCAAGGTTGCACTGCTGAAGATGGGGAGTGGATAGGGACGACATAGCCAGTCAGGCTAGGTTTATATTGGGAGAAGGAAAAAGGCCATAAAAGTCCTTTATGTGGTGTTGTTGATGATGCTAATTGCAACATCCCTCATGGTACTATCTTAGATACTCTTTACTTAGACAGGGACAGCTTTAAAAAGGGACTATTTAATACAAGAGGGTAGGCACGAGAGCATCTATTGAGCTGGGGAAATAAAATAGTGACGTATGGCTCTCAGGCCTATGGCTTTATATTCCCCCACTGAACAGCACAATAATTGTCCTTCAGGATGGAAGCACTTTTGGTCCAGATAGCATTTCCAAGAAAGGTAATGAAGAATATGTGTGTATGAATATGTGTATGTGTGTGTTTGTGTGTGCGTGTGCTTATGCGTGTGTGTGTGCGCATGTGTGTTTGTGTTTGTGTGTGTGTGTGTGTCCGCAATGCGTATGAAAATGAGAGCTGATATGTAATCATCTGTCATTCCTCCCTGTACTTTGTGTCCATTGACGAGAAGCCTCTACTCTGTCAAGAAGAACATCTCTGCTTTTAGATCAGGAAGTGGAAAGTGAATTCCGTAATGAATCATCCCTGCTATGTGCTCAAAACAGTGATCTTTGGTGCATGCCATCGTGACGCTGTCAAAACACAGGAAGTCGCCCGAGACGTCAGTCTTGGGTGCGCTTGGGTCTGATTGAGTTCAGGAGTGGTCATCTGTGAAGTGTGGAGGGTGCCAGCCCATAGAATGAAGGGAGAGAAGGAGAGAGGGATGAGGGGAGAGAGAGAGGGGAGGGGAGTGGCCACATATTTCAAGCTCAATTTTCTCTGCCATTTTCTCCATAATGTGCCCAGCGGGGCCGCAGGAGATGGGTGCCTTAACATGATGGATTACTAAGTGCTGAGGGGTGGGGTGGGGGGGTGGTGGAGGAGGGCGGGGGGGGGGGGGAGTGGATTTACTGGCCATCAGATGGAGCACAGAGCTCCAAGGATCAAATGAGATGCGTCTGACCTGTGACAACTGCACACACACACACAGGCAATCATGGAGCCGTGATTGTATGCACCTGTAGATCGACACACACACAAACACACACACACACACACACACACACACACACACACACACACACACACACACACACACCTGTATGTGCAGACACACACACAAGCATGAAGGACAGATGCACAACCACAAATATGACAAATAACTCGTTTACACCAAACACATAAACCAGCACACAAGCAGATGCACCCATTGAGCAGCTGTCACTGTGATTCCGTGCTTCTCTTGAGCATCTTCCCTCTATTGACTTTGTAATTGTACTACAGCATTGTGGCTCCCTGGCCCCTAGGACTGATGGCCGCCAGATTTAAGAGAGCGGGAGTGGAGCTGCGAAACACACAGAGAGAAAATAAAATAACCCGGAGATATTCATCTTCCTCCCCGCCATTTAAATCTTACAGCAAGGCTGACCTCCTACAGTTCAGTGGCTTCAGTAGAAAAAAAACATTACTGTATACTACTGCTGATTGTTCCTGGCTCACTGCTCACTCATACACAGGCAAACACAGACAAACACACACACACACACACACGCACACTCACACACACAGACGAGCGCACACACTCACACACACACACACACACACACACACACACACAAACACGGATGGTTTTGGCAACAGTTTGACAGCGGCTGGGTAATTCTGATGGGCAATTGGCTGTTTTTAGGCTTTCCACACCCGGACAATTCCCCACACGAGAAAGCTGCATGTCATTTGGACCATGGCAAGGGCGGGATTGCTGGGATCCCTTCATGACTCACACCAATCACGCCGCTGTATTTTAATGACGGACACCCCGGGGGGAGAACTAAAGCGCTCAGCTGGCAGCTGGCTGTCTCGTTGGCCACTACACACATCTCCACACATGAACAAACAACCACAGTTGGAACCAATGTTGGAAGCGCCCATTACGTTCTTCAAATAAATAAAGAAATAAATAGAGAAAACATCACTAAAAATAACATGTATGATCCTCGCAGATGTTTTCCACATCGTACTTCCTCTCCCGCCCAGCGTGACTGTGCTTGCCCGGGTCACTGCTTTCCACTAATGATCTACACGCGTCTTCAGCTCTCCCAGCAGCGAGGAATGCAGCACCGCAACACTACAAAAGAGACTCAAGAGGAGAGGAAGAAAGAGAGAGAAGAGAGAGAGATAGAGAGAGATAGAGAGAGATGGAGAGAGGGAGAGATGGAGAGAGAGAGAGAGATGGAAGGGAGGCAAGGAGAGATTCACTCCTGGGCAATCAGTGCTAATCTATTCAGGTGATTAATTGGCGCGCTAACGAGCAGTGGGCTGGTCTCCTGTGTGGCGTAATGAACGCGCGAGGCACGGGGATCCGTCTCCACCTGACTAATGTTCCGGCCGCTCCCGCTCCGGCTCCAGGGGTCATCGCTGGACAGCTGGGCCGCTGAACCTGCGCCCCCATCTCACCGGCCAATAAATCATCACCCCGTCCATCCCCATGTGAACCGGTGAGAACCAATCAGATTGTCTTGGTCATTACCAAAAAATGCGGCCTAATGCCCCGGCCCTAACATCCACACGCAATTTCGAACAGCTTCTTCTGTTCAACTAAGACGAACTAATCAAAGTTAATTGTGTATTCTTCGCCGATGCGGAATCCAATGCCGAACGTGTTTCGTGCCAGAGGATGAACGAATGCTCGGTGCATTAAGTGTTTATCCCAGGAACATGCACGAGTCAATACATTACTCTAATGAATGAGACGGTAATCTCGAGATGATCTCTGGAGGATGTCTGCACTTCCCTTTGTTCGATTAAGCCTCGTTAGCCTGTCTGGCAGAGCCAGAGCTGGGTGCACAGAGTGCAATCTGAGGAGTGGGCCTCGGAGAAACACTTCAGCACTCTCTCCCCTTATTGCCTGAACCTTGCACCTTCCACTTTCCACCTCTCCTTTCCTCTCCTCTCTACATTCCCCTCTTCCTCTCTTTGCTCCCTTGTCTGCACTCTTCTTCGGTCCCTCTTTTTACCATTCCTCACCTGTCACCTCCGCCCCTCACTGCTCCACTCGGCCCCTCCCCACCAAGCGCTTTATCGGGATTCTTAAAGCACACCATTATCGGAGCTATTACAGGCTGTTGGCCTCACAACTCTCGTCGAGGCCAAGGCAAGAGGGGTTTGGAGATTCACCTCTGTGTCCTCATCCTCCTCAGGACACTATGGCCCTATCCACACACACACACACACACACACACACACACCCTTGATTGTGCCAATCTGAAGAGTGGCCAATCGTAAGCCCCAGCCAAAGGCCCTTTCCAAGGCTCATCTGAAATACTCCCTCAAGGTGAAGAGTGGCTGCTACCTGGCAGCACTGAAATAGGACTCCTGGGGGCAAATGTTTGCCAAAATGAGTTTCAAAGGCACCAAAGTAGTCATTGGAACACAGGCAGTGACAGTCAATCGGCGCGTGGAAGACTTCTCAACATTGCGAGCATTGATTTTTAGTTGTACTCTTATAACCCAGGGAATTTTTTTTAACCTTCCGTGGCTGCGGCAGCAAAACACAGCAGTAATTGCTTTCAACACTGCTTTTTGTATCTCGCTAACTGTCAGTCAGTGTTGACCAAGGCCATGGGCTCTTCCCCATTGGAGCCTGCTGGCCGCTTGTGTATGCAGGAGCTGCAGGTGGCGAGTTGTTCCTCTGGTAGTTTTCAGCGCGCTGGAAAGTAAGGGCTGGACGAGAAGGGCTAGCGGAGGATGAATGAAGCTTGGCAGCGTGGCTCTACCGATCAATACGGGTATGAGAGCAGAGAGGCATGGCACGGTGCGCACCCTGATATTCAGTAATGGTGCGAGAGAGAGAAAGAGAGAGGGAGCGAGAGAAAGAGAGAAGGAGCAAGAGAAAGAGGGCGAGAGAGAAAGAAGGGCGAGAGAGAGAGAGAGAGAGATAGAGAGAGAGAGAGAGAGCGGAGCAGGAATATGCATACAACTGCGAGGAATGTGACTGACAGCTCAGAACCGAGCGAAGGCATGCAGATAGAGAGGAGGGAAGCAATGAAGAGGAAGTGATGTAGGTAGTCAGAGAGAGAGAGAGAGAAAGAGAGAGAGAGATGGCGGGATCGAGGAAGAAGAAGAAGAAAGAAAAGAGTGGAGTGACCGACAGATGGGGTGCTTTGACAGCGAGAGAGAAAAAAGGATGAAGGTTGAGTTGCTATCAAGGAGGAGGAGCTAGAGAGAGTGTGAGAATAAAGCGAAAGGGAATAGAACATAGTGGTAAGGGCCAGAGGGCAGAATTATGGAGCTAAAAATGAAGGGTGAGAAAAGTTATATAGAAAGGGAAGGAAGGAGTGCTAAACCTCTACTCACTGTAGCCTGTTAGCACGGCACCACACAGTTTATTGCACGCACACTGTACACTTGCTCCCAATCAGGTCAGGCTAGCACGCTGCCAACAGCGTTGCTCCCAAAGCCCTAACCCTGGCCTGCACATTCATCAACAGAGCCCAAAATAACACTCACTTACACAAACTTTGGCCCCTTGCATCTCAAGGGCAGTCTAAAAACTGTCCCCAGGCCTCTTCTCTGCTTACACTAACACGCAGGCTGTTTAAAACAGGTGTTTGCGCGGGGTTACGGTTTTCTTGTCTTGGGCTGGTGCAAACTACTGCGGTGCGAGTCCATATGTTAAAACACGGGAGCCAAAACCATAGGCCCTTACTGCGCTGTTGAGACTCACTAACCATAACCACACCTTTCCGCACGGGCCCCCCTCCATATCCAACAGATGTGTCAAGCTGCTCGAACGCAGGCTTGGAGCTGGTTCGGCCTAACAGCTGTGTGAAGCTGCACACTGTGCTCATTCACTTGATGCCTGATATGACCACACACACACACACACACACACACACACACACACACACGTACACACACACAAACACACACTTACACACTGTTATATACTTTCCCACAGCTCAGGAAATAGCCTTCCCAGTTATAGGTTGTATGGATGTGGGCACAGCGTGAGGTAAAATCATATAAGTGTCCACGCGCCGTGAGCCAACTCGGCCCGGATATATGTGGAGGAGTCTATAAAGCGAGCACACACACACACACACACACACACACACTTTACTTCCTCCTCTTTGTCTCTTTGCCACTTACTGCTTACTGGTTTAAACAGGCTCTTTATATGACACGCTCTCTCTCTCTCTCTCTCTCTCTCTCTCACACACACAGACACACACATTCAGACACACAGACACATTGCCACTTTCTTTCTCTCTCTCTCTCTCTCTCACACATACATACAATCACTCAGACACAGAGAGAAGACAGAGACAAGACAGAGGCAAACACAGCCCCCCCCCCCCACACACACACACAGACAGACAGACACACACACCTCCAGGACAGGTGTCTCTTGTTCCATTTGTTCTGGGGTGTGACTGCTCTTCTTCTCCGTCCAATAGGGCTCTCTTGTGCAGATAAGTCTGGCAGGGAGCATCGTGGAGTCTTCATCAGGCCCATAGTAGCTTCGTCTACACACACATACACATACACACACACACACACACACACACACACACACACATATATATATTTTGAGGCACACAGAGAGAGAAATTAAGCATGGGTGAAATATTGCTATTGAAACGAACATGACATTAGAAATCTTAGATGTCCTTAATATTCCCTTAAAAACCTTTCCCTGGTTTCTGGCAGATGGCCCAGCACCCAATCAGAAGCATTAGCCCCATTCACTCACTCACTTCTGTGGAGCCATAACGTGCTGTGATTTATCACACAAATATGATATATCAAATTAAATATTAAATATTTTTGCATAAACTATAAATAGAGCATAAATAGATAACCATTTTTTTCATATTTCTCTGGTCTGAGCAGAATTGAGATGCGTGAGGCCACACCCACTTGAGACAGGTGACTGCAGCACCTGGCCTTAAAGGAGAATCTGGTGATTTTTTACATGGATCTCTGCCTCTCGACGTCACCAAGTACTATGGGTATAGGCTATGTAAAAAAAATGAGCTTGAGTTTCTACAACCAACAACTAGAGCTGCCAGGCAGCTACAGTGCTACTGTACACTCTGGGGCATGAATATGGGGCCTCATGAACATACATGCCCCAGAGTGAAGCACTATAACTGCCTGGCAACTCTAGCTGGTAAGCATGGGGTTTGTACTCATTCAGCTGAGTATGCGGGTATGTAGTCATACCATTTTTGACACCGGCAAGTGCAGCCTAATTTTGGAATATACTGGGATATACTTCGGAAAGCTCTCATGGATGATCACGCACCTCCATACTGCAAGGTGGGAACAATTCGTAGCCAGAGGTGGAAAACTCCAGCTTCAGAGAGTAAAAGTCAGAATATGTATTGGTTCTACCTGTGCAAAGGTGTTCTCATCAATTAGCTGCTCTACCTAGCTGAAAAGTTCTGCTAATTAGAATCAGCAGGTTTAAATGGATAAGATAAAAATAAGATAAGATCAAACTTTATTTGTCCGTAAAACGGAAATTTGGTTCACATAATCTGCCAAATGATAAGACACAGACACACAAGATATCAACATAGCCTCAGTAAACATTCATTATAATAAATAATTAAAAAAAATATATCAAGGGTAGTCTGTAATCTATTTAAAATGTTTAAAGTGTTCAGATGATCTCCTCTGGTTTAGGAGTGTGATGGAGTGTGGCACAAAGGAGTTCTTGTATCTGTTCCTTCTGGGGAACAGATGGTTGGGACGGTTGGTTGCAGGTTGGGGTTTGCACAGATATGTGGTAGGACTTATTTTCTGAAGCTGGCTTTTCCCACCTCTGTTCGTAGCAGCAATTCATGCTTGGAATACTCTTCACCTTACAAGACTCAGAACAGTCACTCACCCAGCACGCCCGTCTCCTCCAGGCCTCCAAACCTCTGCATGGCTTTGATGGCTTTGGTCAGTGCCTCCTTGGTCTGCAGCTGCCCCGTCACGGGGTCTGGGGGCGGCAGGTAGCCAAACTTTCTTAGCCAGTCCTGGGAGAAAGAGAAGGGGGTGGGGTGGGGGGTGGAGGGTGGAGAAAGGAGGGGGGGGGAGTGTAAGTAACCCACCACTAATTTAGCTTTTCAGCCCAATACAGCTGAGCGCATACACCCATGAGGTGAATGAGCTCGAGTCGAGCCTGGAGGAGATTGTCACAGCCACGGGAGTCTAGCAGCTGCACAAATAGCGCTATCGATTTCCACTCAATTCGTCCGCAGCCTTTTCATTAGTCTCGCAAAGTGAAGAGCACTTGGTTTGCCTGCTTGCTTTGAGGAGGCAAAAAAAAAAGAAAACACATGGACTGTCGTCAGTATCTATAGTATACCAGATGATGGGGAGGACTGTTGAATATTTGGGCCGGGCTATAGACTGAGCGAGAGCAGAACTTTCTCTGTCACACGCCGTCCTTATTATGCAGCGCTAGTCCCGTCAGGGATGACAGCTAAGCGAATGGTTCGGAATAAATGCCGGTGGAGTCCAGGTCTGGTCTATAATCACTGCCAATAATATTGCTGCAGGAATCCATTCAAGTGGCCTGCTTCCCCTCATTGTTATGTATTAACTGTGAACTGCCTTGTTTTATAAACCTCATTGCTTGTGTGTGTGTTTGTGTGTGTGTGTGTGTGTGTGTGTGTGTGTGTGTGTGTGTGTGTGTGTGTGTGTGTGTGAGAGAGAGAGAGAGAGAAAGAGAGAGGGTGGTATGAGTGTGTGTGTTTGAAAAAGTGTGTGTGTTTGCTAGCCTGAGCGTGTGTGTGTACATGCAGTGAATAACTCGGATCAATAAGAAGGAGCGTCCCTATCGACAAACAAGCACTGGATTCCATTAGTAAAATTGCTCAGTGCTTACGCAGCAATCTCACAAATGAAATGTGCTCCAGCTCCAGCAACCTCAAACTCCCCTGCACCTGCTACAGCCCCCACACACCACCATGCACACCACCCCCTCCAAGAGCCCACACGCAGAGGCAAGCCGTCAACAGCCCCACTGGGACACTTTGGGGTGAGGCCACGTTCGAGAGAGAGAGAGAGAGAGAGAGAGAGAGAGAGAGAAAGAGAGAGAGAGAGAAGAGAGAGAAAGAAAGACATGGAACACTACAGGAGAGCTTTCTACAACACACTTGTGTCTCACAGTTATGAAAGAAAAGTATAGACAGAGAGTATAATGCTGTACTGTACATACTCAACCACACATACACGTACACACACACACACACACACACACACACACACACACACACACACACACACACACATACACACACACACACACACACTCTCTCTCTCAGTATACAGCTTTTCACCTTTCGGTTGGAACACTGATCTTTACTTTCACATCTCTTTGACTTGGAATTAAATAGCACAATGCTAACCGGAGGCAGGGTTTGTGTCGACCTCTTGACTCCAATATAACACGTCCCATCACCACAAGCGGCTCCCAAAGAGCCGACAGCCAGAGAGGAGAGTGGGAAATAAAAGAGTAGAAAAAAAAGAACAGAAGAGAAAAGGAAAAGAAAAGAAAAGAAAAAAAGAGAAAGTAGACACAGCCCCATTGGCCCCTGAGCGGACTGGTCGCCGTAGATACCGAACTCATCAGCGTTTCAATCTGCTGTTGGCACTGGCCGAGCACAGCGATGGCCGCTAACGCACTTCTGCTGAGCTTGCTACTTCCGCGTGCCAAAAAAGACTCACTCAGCTTCACCACCTCGGGAAAAAGCAAACCGCAGGCTGGGTCCTCTATCCCCCGTGACCGCAGCTCTCTCTCTCTCTTGCTCATCCCCAGACCAAACAGCCCTCCTCGGGGGGAAGGAGTGGCCTGAGGTACCGCCACGGGGCCTTGAGCACCAGAGTTTTAACAGGAGTTCGACAGGCTCTTATTCACTGAATGGGTCTCAGAGGACTTCTCCTTATGAAAAGAGTCTTCAGGTTCAGCTGTTATCCCATCTGTTGAACAAATAGGAAGTTTACCACAAAATTGGATTTTTGAAAAATGTTCTGGCACCAGAAATGGGTTACAACCTGACCCCTTTTTGCTTTCAGCTGTTGATCCCAGGACACCCCCGAGGCGACGTCTTAATGTGATTTACCAGAACTCAAAAACATCTGGAACTATCTGGAGATGACACACTGAACAAAACATTTCCTCAATGAAAGTCCTTCAACTGTCCCGCCAGCAACAAGACCTCTGTGCCTGTATCCATTTCTCAGTCCACTGGCGCTAACCCACTGGTGCTAACCCACTGTAAAAGGAAGCGGTATGCTCCTCTTCATGCACATTTGGCGCAGCAAAGTCTTTACGTGATTGCGAAGACTTGAGTGATGGCATAGACCCCCCTCCCTCCCCCCCTCCCCCCATGATGACACAACTCTCATCCCGTGCGGTGTGCGCGGGACACAGAAGTAGAACTTTAAACCAGGCCTGTAAAACTGGTGCAAAATCAAGGCAAAAAAAGAAGCTACAGTAAGCTGGTGGTGATAGTGTGTGCACCATCTTCTGAGCTGCAAGCAAATGCCTCTCCGTCAGATGCTCCTTTATTTGCCTTGGTGCTCGGGGAGCTCCTTCAGCAGAGGGGAACTCGGTGCGGCGGAGGAGGAGGAGGAGGAGGAGGAGGAGGAGAGCGGAGGAGTCGACAGCAGCGCAGTGAGGCAGGAGAACAATAGGCAGAGAGTGGAGGGAGGCGAGGAGGGTGGTGGTGCTGGTGGGGTGCGGAGGTGGGACCTGTCCAGGAGACAAACCCGGGCCCGGGCGCTTTTCTCGGGCTGCCTGGCTGTCGCTCCGCGGGCGTCACGACGGAAGAGGGGAATAGAGGAGAGATGGCATCTGTCATAGATTACATGACATAATACCACCAAGGGCAGCTAGAGTATCAGCAGTCTCCAAACATTGGCCCGCTTCCAAACACACTGTGTGTACACACACGCACACTCTCTCGCTCTCTCTCTATCTCACTCTCTCTCATACACACATGCATGCATATGCATACACACACACACATGCACAGACACACGCACACACACAGGCACCCACAGACACACACACAAACACAGACAGACACACACACAAATAAACACACACACACACACACACACACACACCGGAGTTCTAAATTCCAACTGCAGAGGCTCGGGGGTGCAGCAGAAAGCCGTAGGATGAGACATGAAAAGACGAGCGCGAGATACAGATAGAGAGAAATGATAGAGAGTTAAGTCAGACCTGAAAAAAACATCCATCCCCAAGACCATGGAAAAAAAACCATGAACCAGTATAGTGTTATTTTGCTGCTCCTCTTCACTCACACACACACGGACGGACGCACGCACGCATGCACTCACACACGCACACACACACAGGGACTATCTGCTTTCCCATTCAACTGAGTAGGCTGAGACAATTTCTATGTTCACAAAGTGCCCAGCTGTGTCAGGGCATTTGTGAGTGAGAGTGTTAGTGTTAATGTGTGTGTGTGCGTGTGTATACACAGTGAGAGGCCTAACTCTGTTTGTGTGAACTCATCCCCCTACTGGCTGGGAAATCGATGCATGAAGAGTTACTGTGCCCCAGCCACACACACACACACCCCTCCTCTCCACCGCTGTCCCCACGATGCAATCAAGTCCAGATAAATCCCCTCTCTCGTCACCCCACTCCGTTCCTCTCTCACCGTCTCCTTCGTTTTATGTCTCCCTTTTGTCTTTCACCCATTTGTTTCTCTCTCTCTCTCTCTCTCTCTCTCTCTCTCTCTCTCTCTCTCTCCTCCCTCCTTATTTCCCTCCCTCCATTCTTTCCCTCCTATCCTCTCTCTTTCTCTCTCTATCAGTTACTTGCTAGGCATGCCTGGATCCAGAATATCAATATGACATTATTGCCGTCTCTATCAATCAGCGGGGCCGACGGGGCTGGAGCCGTATGGGGTCTGAGGGGGAGCTCCGCAGGGGGCTGGAGTGATCAAAGTGTGGGGAGAGGAGCAGGTTTGATGAGGCACGCTGTGAGACGAGAGCATCTGATGGGACCTCAGTTCAGTGCAGGAGCAGGGGAGATGCCTCGGGCAAAGCAAACACATACACTCGCATGCGCGCTCACGTACACACACACACACGCGCGCATGCATGCATGCATACGCACGGACGATCTCTCTCTGTGTCTTTCTCTGTCTGTCTCTCTCTCTCTCTCTCTCTCAAACACACACACACACAGACTCACAAAATTGTGCACCTATACTCACAGCCAAAACCACAAAAGCTATGTAAATGTGTGTGCGCGCGCACACACACACACACACACACACACACACACACACACACAAGGTAGTATAAGTGTACTGCCAGACCTTATCATTCACTGACATTTCCCTGGTAGGCTTTCCTATGTGTGTATGTGTGTGTGTGTGTGTGTGTGTACGTGTCTCTGTGTGTGTGTGTGTGTGTGTGACAGGAAAAAAGATGCGGAAAGAGATGGAGAGATGTAGAGATAGAGAACGAGTGAGTGAGAGAGAGAGAGAGAGAGAGAAAGAGACACAGACACTTAAAGTGAGATAGAGTCTAACAGTTCCATGAGATTAAGAGCCCATAGAGATAGAACTCACTATTAGCATTCACCCAGTTGCTCACGAGAGTCTGACAGCACCGCCAGTTCATATCTTCTGCCAATATCTAATCTCAGCTATGATTGGACTCCAGTCATGTACAAGGTGAGGCCGCTGCTGAGGACCCTGTGGCCTGTCTCCAATGGGTATGTGTGTGTGTGTGTGTGTGTGTGTGTGTTATCCATATGCATGTGCATGTCTGATAGATACCTAGTCAATAACACAACTGAAATGGAATCTGACATTCAAGAGACGTTCAAGGCCAGTAGGAGGCATCTTAAGGCATGACACTGCTCGACATGCTAGAACAGGGGCCAAGCATACGTGTCTGCTCTCTGAGACAAATATTCATGAATGTGTGTGTGTGTGTGTGTGAGTGTATGTGTGTGTGTGTGTGTGTGTGTGTGTGTGTGTGTGTGTGAGTGTGAGTGTTTGTGTGTGTGTGTGTGCGTGTGTGTGTGTGTGTGTGCGTGTGAGTGCATGTGTGTATGTGCATGTTGTTTTCTCTGTGGCATGTTGTAGCTGTAGCCGTACTAATAAGCATCCTTGCCGTCAGACACGCATGGTGTCCTTGACGAGGAGGGGGGGGGG
>NC_085007.1:20903691-20953691 GCF_963854185.1 Sardina pilchardus | reverse complement strand
TGTGTGTATGTGAAAGATAGAAAGAAAGAAAGAAAGAAAGAAAGAAAGAAAGAGATATCATATAGAAAGAGAGAGAGAAAGAGAGAGAGAGAGAGAGAGAAAAAAAGAGAGAGAGAGAGAGAGAGAGAGAGAGAGAGAGAGAGAGAGAGTGGGGGAGAGAAGAAAATAGGGACCCAGATTTTAAGAGCGATAAGTGATGTGGAAATGACATCGCCATCATCCCAACATCACCCAAAGGCACAGGCCCGTCATTAGAAACAGAGCCCCACACTAACAACGATGACTACGCAAAACAACATTGTGCACCATCCAAACAATGCAGCACCCAGAGCATTGAGCAAGTACGCAAACAGAGGCAGGAAAAACAGCCAACCACACAACCAAAGAGCCACACGATGGTAACTAACACACACAAACACACAAACAAACACAAGTCTCACGGATGTCACACTGTGCTTAAGAGTAATATATTTCCTCTAAATCCTACTTTTTGGAAACATATAGAACACAGGTTCTATTTTGTATTTTTCCGTTTCGGAAGTGTTCAATCGTATTGCCTCTGGCTCACAAGTAGAACGCCACAGAGTTGATCGGCTTGTGGTACCAGTGCAGGTTTAAAATCAGACTGAATGCTTAATCCTCACAATATAAATGGAGAAGGTTGAAGCAGAACCTATTTACAAATATCAAGAATCCAAAACCTTGGGAAGAAATGTAGCTTCACTTTGAAAAAGAACTACTTCTTGGTAGAAGTGATGAGCTGACAAGGGAGAGAGAATAAGAAACTGATGGAGAGGGAGAGAGAGAGAGAGAGAGAGAGAGATAGAGAGAGAGAGAGAGAGATGGAATGACAGAAATATGGAGGGGGTTGGTAGAAGGATGGGAGATGCAATACGGCAGAAAGTGCAGAGAAACACTCTGCTCTTTTCATTGCCTCGCACACTTTATCCCACGTAAGATTTGCCGGGGATTATATGCGATGAAAGCAGGAATTAATCCCTGTCTCGATGCTATCCACCATCCTTGCCTTTTTCTCCGCCTCAAGGAGAGAGAGAGAGGACCTGCAAACCCGCGCCGCTGACAGACCGCATGGTGTCGAGACGCCCCACTACGCGTCCAGGGGTGTCAGGTCCTCTGTTGTCATTAGTCAAGAAGCGAAGGCATTCCGGGGGAAAAAAAAAAAAGCCAAGGCCTCTGCAGTTTGTCTCTCGGGTGAGAGTGGTCGCGAGAAGGAATCACTCACGCGCCGCCATCTGCACAGAGCTGATAATGTAACTTTAGGGCAGCGATAGCGACGAAATGCAGACGACTGTGAGGGAGGGAGAGAAAGAGAGGGAAGAAAAGAGAAGGGAAAAGGGATGGAATGAAAGTGAAAAGTAATGTGGTGTGTTTGCAAGCAAGCTTTTTTTGTGTGTGTGTGTGTATGTTTGTGTGTGTCTGTATGTGTGTGTGTTTGTGTGCAGGGGAGTGGTGGGGCAATGGGAGGGAAGGGTGGAGGTTGTGGATGCAGGGGGTGGAGGTTGCTGAGTCGAGGCTCTACCCAACTAACAGGCCCAGCATCCCCCCCCACCACCACTGTGCTGATGGAGAGCAAATCGGAGCGGACAGTAATGTACGGGCGGAGGTGGGGGCAGGGGCAGGGGGGGCAGGGGCAGGGGGGTAGCTGGAGACGGGGTTGGAGGGGACGATATGCGACTTCACTTCCGCACGACGGGACAGAAAGATGCTTGTCCTGCCGTGGAGCTGGAGGAGGAAGAGGAAGAGGAGGAGGAGGAGGAGGAGGCAGAGGCGAAATCACTGTGCTCACTTTGGCTGGGAGGGTCACACGGGGACCACTGGAACACATCAGCAAGGCTTGGCACGGGCCGCACGGAGGGAGGGATGGAGGGATGTGTGCAGAGAGGAGGAGGAAGAGAGAAGGGGGGAACAGGAGAGCGGGCGAGAGAGAGAGAGAGAGAGAAGGAGAGAGAGAGAGAGGGAGGGGATTTGGAGAGCAGAACAACTGAAGCACAGAATGGAGAGTCAGCGAGCAAGCAATCCAAGTGCACGGCAGCATCTAGCCGGGCTCGGATGAAGAGATTAGGACAAGGAGCTGGAGCGTAACGGAGAGAGCCAAAGATGTTTGGGAAGAGCTGGAAGTTGACCGAGTGAGAGAGACACAGAGAGGACAAATCAAAATGGTGATAGAGAGAGAACGCTCATCTCATTTCATGTGCAATTAACCTGCACTTTTTTGATACAATTTGTACCCCCAAATTGTATTAGCTAATGTATAATGTCTCACACACATTTGTGTGGTTTTGGCGTGCGACTTTATGCTATGTGCGTAGGGCATCTCAACACCTGGTCAAGCGACACATTCCCCGTCGGGGACAATAAAGTTGCTGAATCGTGGCAGATAAGTAGAAATATCAAAAGAATGTCAAAAGAAAGGTCAGATAGAGGGAGAAAGAGAGTGAAATAGAGAGAGTGAGAGAGAGAGAGAGAGAACAGAGAGAGGTGAGGGAAAAAAGAGTCGAGGGGAGTGGATGTAGAAAAAAAGAGGGGACACAGAGAGATAAATAGAGGGATGGAGAGATAGTGAGAGAGGACGGGGGACGATAGAACGGCAGGTCGGAGAGTTAATGAGAGATGTGGACTGGGTGTATAATGCTGGATCGTTATCGTCTCAGGTGTCCACAGATGCTACTTCATACCCAAAATATGAGAGGGGCGCTCGTCTGGGATAAACACCAGGAAGGTCACAGCCTGAGAAATAATACCTTCAAACTCCGCCGCGGTGAGTGTTCATCTGCAGTCTGCTGACACATACTCATACATGCTCTCTCTCTCTCTCTCTCTCTCTCTCTCTCTCTCTCTCTCTCTCTCTCTCTCTCTCTCACACACACACACACACACACACATGAAAACAGACAGACACACACACACACACATACCTACACATGCACACAAAAAGTGAACACATACTTACACACAAAAAAAAGACATACACACACACACACACACGCACACACGCGCACACACACACACACACACACACGCACGCACGCACACACACACAGCGTGAGTCTGTGAGCGGGCGCGAGTGTGCGGAGAGATGAAAGCAGACGTGAACAAAATGAGAAGACGGCGGGTTAAGGGAGGCCGACGCGGAAACACTGATGCTGCGGGTCAGAACAAAAGACTGAAGATGACATCGGGAATGAGCATCAGCGGGAGAGAGAGAGCCGGCTGCCTCTCACTCTCTGGACGTGCATACCGAAAGCACAAGTGGCAACCCGAAACAACGGGGGCCAGCGCCGATCGATCCCCGCAGCCACGTCTCGGAGCATTCAGCAACGGCGCCGCGCTAATACACTGCGCTGGAAGGGTGATCAATCATCTTTCACTAGGAAGTGCAGCTGCCTCCCACACAATTGATGTAAACTTCAGGGAGGACTGCATACACAAAGTTCAAACTACTATATATGCACATCAAACACACACACACACACACACACACACATATACACACACACACACACACACACACACACACACACACACACACACACACACACACACACACACACACACACACACACACACACACACACTAAATAAATACATAACCCCCCTCCACACACACACACACACACACACACACGCAATTAAACAAATATACCCACACTTGATATTCTTACAAACTAGAAATGAATGAATCATACCTGACGCTGGACCCAAGCTCAATGAAACACATTAACTAATTAATCTGCTCTAGAAAGAAGCCCATTTATCTCTACCCTAGTCCATTCAGTTTATGTTTACACAGGAATGAACAAAAGGTCATAATCACTCAATGGTTCAATTCATGAAACTTTAACAGCTTGACTTAGTGTTCAGATGGTGGTAGTGTAGGTAACAGATGATGGCAGCATATTACGGTCTTTTGGGTGAGCAGTCAGCAAACATAAGATGCTCCCCAGGAGAAGGTCTTGCTTGAAATAAGACAAAAATCTGTACAAGTAGTATAAGTACAGTACACAAGCAAAAAAACAAAAAACTGTGCGTGATCTGCACATGGGCAGATCACACACAGTTTCCCTATGAGTAATAAACGTGTCTCTAAGTTCGATGAAACTGTCCAAGTTCAAGGTGAAGTAGGTTTTCATTTCTAACAGAGAAATAATGGCTGCTGGGATTCCTCGAAAGCAAGGCAGTCGAGTCCATCACTGGCTCTTCAGCTTAAAGTGGACCGGACCAGTGGTCTAAGCACTGAGCGCTCAGGTCACATGTCAAATGGGAATTAATCACTGTGCTGAATAGTAATGCAGTTGCCTGGGTGCCTCAGCAGTTTCTGATGTATAAGAATATTTGACAAGTTTAAAATTCATGACTCTTCTCTTAAAGGAATAGTTCAGAATTTTGGACATAGGACCTCATTTTCAACTTTACCGAGGTGATATAAGTCGGTGGAGACCATTTTTTATCGCGTTTAACCCCTTCCTTCAGTTGCAGCGTTCCCCTTTGCTAACGCTGGTTCTGAGCTAACACATTTCAACGGTAACATCCAAAACAGTCTTACTCACTCCACAGCACACCCGAGACAAGTCAATTAAAACGTCAGACTATCGATATACATGTCCGTGTTGATAGAATAATTTTAGAAATAAAACTAACCTTGCAACTCAATGATGTATTACATTTTGAGGGACTAGTTTCTCAATATCAATCCGCCACTGCCATACAGGGAACAAAGTAGGCTATTGCAATGCGATGCAAGGTTAGTTTTATTTCTAACATTGTTCTATCAACACAGGCATGTGCATCGATAGTCTGATGTTATAATTTATTTGTTTCGGGTGTTCTGTGGAGTGTTTTCAGTGGCAGGCTGGATGTTACCGTTGACTTGCGTTATCTCGGCACCAGGTTAGCACGAGATGAACGCTGCAACTCAAGGAAGGGCAGAAATTCACTGAAAATGGTCTTCACCAACCTATATCACCCCGACTAAGTTGGAAATGAGGTCCTATGTCCAAAATTCCGAACTATTCCTTTAAGAACTGTTTGGAGTGAGGCCAAAAGAGGTGTTCACCTATTTTTACAGGAGCAGAGTACCACAAAGTATAAAAAACAAATGTTTTCCAGGATTTTGAGGTCATAACACATTGCTTGCATAATCTACCAAACATACCCTTGACTGAAGAAGGTGTGAAGGCAGAAGGCTTGGTCCTCTTGGCTGTTCAGAAAAAAAGAGGAGAGAGATCACAGCCTGATCCAATCACTTGTTTATCTTTTGTATATGATGCATGATACAATGGATTATTTATTGATAGTCTCTATCTTCCGTCTCAGCCAGAATGGCATGGCTGGTTTTCAAACAAAAGTGCTTCCTCCCTATTTGACCTGGCAGAACATCTTCATTTGGGGCTATAATATACGCCCGGCGAAATCAGTGCTGAGTTTTGGTCTAAGAGCACACGCCAATTGTAATAGACAGAAATTGTGATCATAATACAGTGAAATTATGAAATTGCAGGCGGTTTTGAGAGACCAACCACACAGTTTGTGATGTGTTGTGAGAAACACAATTCTGCCAAATGCCCACATTTAATAGCATCAGTCGGACACCATGTGCATGTGGGTCTAGGGTCGTTCTCAATTTTCACTGCACAGCTTGCACTTTCCAAATCGATAATGTTCACTGTGTAAAACTCACTTCCAACAGTTCCCAGGGTCGTAGTCAAGTTACTTCTCTAAAACTGACACTAAAAGCTCTCCTAAAATGGTTTAGGTTATGAGATCTTTACGAGCAAACATGTGGAAAAGTACCCGTACACAGGGTTGCAATGTAGCAAGAACTAAAAAGCCAATTTAGTGAGGTTTAAACAGCAGAATCTCACCTATCCAAATACCCATTTCAGCTGCATTAATGTAACCAGGGAGGTCCATTAGTGCTGAGATATTAACTTGTGTATAATTAGTCATTCTCATTTGTCACTATGTAAATGAAAGCAAAAAGAAAAAAAAAAAACTTTGTTCTGGTCCTCATTACTTAAGCATGCAAGTTGTTAATCAATGTTGCTAGCAGTGATTGTGAGATTCCGTGCATGCACTTACAAAGAATATGCACAGACAGAGATGGCGATGAAAGTCAATTAGAGACTGTGTTGAATGGCACTGTTACCACATTATATACCATAATTACATGCTCATCTTAAAAGATATCCAATGAATTAAGATTTAGATGTAAAAGAAGATCGGAGATGAAAGACTACCCTCTGTATTTAGAGTAAACACATTCGCTATATACCACCAAGTTATTACACCAACCCTTCACTCGCTTTACAAGTATACACAGTGTGTCTGTGATGTTGCTTTTGTTTTGGTAAACAAACACCACCGAGAGACATGCTTTTCACACTCAAGACGTAATTACTGTGTGTGTTTACTTCATCTGGGGCAGCGAGCCAAACTAGTGCACTCTGGGTGAATATACACATGAGGAGAGAGGAGAGGAGAGGAGAGACGGAGGGAGGGAGGGAGGATGTTAGGGAGGGAGAAAGGAGAGGAGAAAGGATGTTAGGGAGAAAGCGAGGGGGGGGGGGGTGTTAGGGAGAGAGGAGAGATTGGACACGAGATGCTCTGGATTCATTTCAAGCTTTTACAGAGCATTGGAAGAATTGTAAAAATAAAAATAAAAACGTTTAATAGAAGTTATACTTAGAAGAGACATTTAATAGATGTTCACAGCCTGCATGTCCCAAGTGCTAAGTCCTAGTTTTACAAATATGTTACGTAAGAGTTTTAAATCATATTCCTTTACAAATGTTTTCATTCATAAAAACAGTTGCAATAAAATCCTAGCATCTTATTATAACTAGTATTTATAATCATGTTGTAACATGTTTATTACACATTCTTAATGTCCCAAATGCATCGATAAATATTGTCCTTATAAAAGTCGGAGTAAACATGCAGTGAGGCTTTGTGGCCTTCAGAGGAGCCTGAATAGAAGTCTCGGAGGAGACGTAAAGACTGAGACTGGACCATGGAGAGGCTAAGGCGGCGTGAAAAGTCTCCTCAGCCCAGGGCAGGGGGAGCCGGCCGGGCCTGACACAGGATCACACTGGGTTTGTTTTAACTCCCACGCTTACACCGTAACAGGCTGGACACGGCTGCCAGGGAGCTCACTGTCCGTTTCAAACTCTCCCCAGGGGACGGTGAGAGAGAGAGTGTGAGAAAAGAAAGAAAGGAAACAACTGAAGACAAAAAGAAAAAAGAAAGAGAGAAAGAAAGAAAGAAAGAAAGAAAGAAACATTCTCTATCATCCATACAGTCAAAATATCCATCCATACACAAAGGCCTCCTGATGTGGATAATCTGACAGTAACGCAGGTGGGGAAGTGATGCATACTCTGCCAGGAGGCCTCTGAGGCAGAAGCGAACGCCCCAGTGCTGTACTTATCTGCTGAGCTGCTAACAATCGATGGCGCTCTGTCCCAGCAGAGGGATGATCAATAAGGTGTGTGTGTGTGTGTGTGTGTGTAAGAGAGAGAGAGAGAGAGTGTGTGTGTGTGTGTGTGTGTGGTGGCAAGTTTGTGATCACCCCTGCATATCAAACGAACCTGCCACAGCCATAAACACAGCACCCCCCATCAAGCCAATTACCCAGCTCTGGACTTACATGAAGACACTCTGTATGTTTTTGCATTTTGCATTTAGGTTGCGTTACGCACCTATAAACATGGATAATGGCGCACAGAAGTGATTTACTTAATTGATTCCTGTTTCTGTATTATTCTGTTGTTTGATTTCACTGATGCATTCATCGCTTTTATGGACAGAGTTATGTATGACCATGTGCAAGCTGAAATACAGGCAAACATATGTCACACACACACACACACACACACACACACACACACAAGACGCGTGACCAGCTTCATAAACTGGAGTTTGACACTTAGGAGTTGAACGGCTGATGCCATAGGAACATGTAGAAAATACTCTTATCTGTCTCCAAGAGATAGCACGAGAAGTCAGAGAAAGGAAGCACTAGGAGTGACAGTCGCTGCAAAAGCAGAGAAACACAGAGTGAGGAGACATGGCACAGACAGAGTGAGGAGACAGAGAAAGAGAGGCGGTGTGTGTGTCTGTGTGTGTGTGTGTGTGTGTGTGTGTGTATGTTGGGGGGGGGGGGCTGTTGCACAGGAGCTGCTTCCTCTGTTGTCAATCTCTGCTCATCACATGTAAGAAGCTTGTTCTGCTAAGACCAAGACAAGAATGACAGATATGCACTAGAATAGGACACAGACAGGGATATGAAAGAGAGCATATGAGAGCGCGCAAGAGAGAGAGAGAGAGAGAGAGAGAGAGAGAGAGAGAGAGAGAGAGAGAGCAAGAGAGAGAGAGAGAGAGAGAAGGAAGATGGGAGCACTCTTGTTGAAAAGCTTCGCGTCAGGTACCGGAGCGTCTGAGAGGCTAATGGGAATCACAGTCCATTAAACGCGTGTGGCTGAGCCCCCTCCGGAGACGGCGCGGCACGGCGCGGCACGGCACGCGGCGGCGGCGGCTGATTCATTAGAACCGTCACGGAGATCAATACGGCCGAGCCTTCAGACGCACGTCCTCCACGTGAGGCGCTAACCAGCCCCGGTTAATTCCATCTGTCGTTAGCTCAATGGGGGTCGATCGGCGCCGGTAACACACGCCAAAGGCCCACAGGCTCGACGCTGGGAGAGAGGAGTGTGTGTGTGTGTGTGTGTGTGTGTGTGTGTGTGTGTGTGTGTGTTGGGGGAGGCTGGTGCTCCTGGGGAGATTTGACAAAGGCAAAAAAGTAATAAATTACCAGGGGGGAGAATAAAATGTTAAAAAAGCAGGAGCTGTCAATGGAGGAGTGTGTGTGTGTGTGTGTGTGTGTGTGTCTGCGTGTGTGTGTGTGTGTGTGGGGGGGGGGGGGGGAGCTGTCAATGGAGACGCACGTCCTAAAGACGCCACCGTCTGGGATTTAGAGTCACGGCATCATCTGGTGTGGAGTAGTCAATCTCCTACACGGAGAGGCACGCTCATTTAAGCCCTCTGGCAGCGCCGAGAAGCTTTAGCTGGCACACTGTCCTATAGGCTACATTCTGCACAGGAAGGAGGCCCAGCGTTCAGTTCCTGTGAGTACCGAACAGCTCTGTCCGCAACAACGAGGGTCAGCGAATTTCATTTCAAGTTTTAATTTCACATATTTTCAATAATATCTTGAGGAAATGCGCCTCGTATTTCAGCTGATACGAGTAGCTGTCTGGAAGAAAATTGTTTTGTTTTTTTTTTGTTCTGGTGACAGACTTTGTAATCACACGCAAAAACAAATGATTAACACGCAACCAATCAGGACAATGAGATGTCTCTCATTGACTGTCAATCATGTGTCTTGGCTAAAGCAGTGCTGATGCATATGTTTGGGTGGGGTTGGAAAGCTCAGGGGGAACACTGTAGCTGTCCTTGCTTTATTTGCATAATTGGAAAATGATAGGCTCTCATTAGTTGTGACACAGGAAAAAATGAGCTGCTGCTTGCTCAGTTAAAACTCGGCATCTCCAGTGTGGATTTTTATGGAGGCTTTCTATGCTGCAAGACTTTTTGCTGAAAAATGCTGCAGAGTCAAAAACATTGCATAATAATGATCTGTAAAATCAAATAATAGACACTGAAGAGAAAGGCCTGCATTTTAACTTCAGCTGCTCTTTAAAAGGTTATTCAATGCAATAATAATCTACTCCGGATCATGCTCTTTGCATAACCCTTCCTGTCTGTCTGCCAAACCTTATTTGTCTTTTGATTCTGAAGCAGGACAACAGATCACTGCACACAGTCTGGAAATGGATGCTCAAAAATGTATAAAATCCATTTTTTACGAGCACATGTGAAAGTATAGCGAGTCGGTCCTCCGCTAACAATTTTAAAGCGATTTTCACTTCAACCGTAAAGTTTAGTGGGGCTGTTCAGTCGCTGGAATGGGATTCAATGGCCAGGACATAACTTGAAAAAATGACAAATAAAGTTTGCACAAAGCAATAAGCTAACATTTACCTGCCAAGACTTTGCGGCTCTGAACCAAGGTCATTCAGTGTTAGCAACTGGCCCGGAGGTATCCCTGCAACATTTACACGCCACAGAATACTGATGGGCCGCGAGTGCACCAACGTTTGTGTTGGAAGAAAGCAACTGGAATAATCCCTTAGTAACCTTCAGCCTTTCCTGTGCACCGAATCCTTTTACCGAGGGAAAAGTAGGGATGGATGAAAGGATGGAAAAAGAACAAGTAGAGGGATGAAAAACAGGTTCTTTCTTCTATTCCTCTATTCCCTCTCTTCTGCCTCTCTCTTGGGCTACATCGGAGGCCTTCATATCCCAAACCTCATCTCTCTCTCTCTCTTTCTTTCTCTCTCTCTCATCTCTTCAGGGTCCAGTTATTCACTTCTCTTTCAGATGTAACATAAAGAATTGATCATGTCTAGAGGGGCAGGCCGGACCAGTCCAAAACAGCCATATACACTTCAGGTAAACCTACAGTACATTGCTGGAATGTTGCTGGAATGTTGAAGTTTCCCTTGCCCAAAGTCTGTGAGTAGCCTTTAACAACCACTTCTGCGGTCAAATATTTACCCCCTCGAAAGAAATCAGCATCGATGCCACATCACAGGGTAGCCACAGCGCGGCATTATTTACGCGTGGGCTTTAGTGCTCATGCCCACCGAGGGTTGGCATGAGAAGGCAAACAGTGAGTCAGTCCAAGTTCAGAGCGCAAACTAAACCCCACTGATGTCAAGAGCATGCAGCTCCGAGATGGCGCACGACTATAGTTTAGTTTGCGCTGCTCAAGCATGTACCGGGAACATAAAAACAACAACAAAAACAACAACAAAAAAGAATCTTCCAGAAAGCGTTTGATGTCAAGTCCCCTACTTGATTTAGCTACCAATCTGGCGTGGCGCCGAGCCAAGCCACACAAACAGAAGGAGCGCATAAACCTCGGCACTGTAACCCCCACCGAGATATTTATTACATGTGCCACCGAGACGCGCTGGAGTCACGCAGATCGTCTGCTGACTCCTGGCAAGTGCTCTCAAAAAGTGGAGAGAAGAAAACAAACAAAGCGCTGCGTAGCCAATGTCAGTCTGCATCTCTCTCTCCACGTATCATGTGTCCCTGTATACATGGTGTCTGTATACATTCTGTGTCTGTGTTTAAAGGGAGGGAGAGACAGCATGCACAAGCAGGACAAATAGTGAGTGTTTTCTGTGTGTGTGTGTGTTTGTGTGTAAGTGTGTGTATGCATATGAATGGCATTCCATCAGGACAATTAATCAAACAGTTTGCATGGGTGCACATCTGTGCATGCATATTTTGACGAGTTATTTCTGTCGACGTGTGAGCACAAAGTCCCCGCGAAATTCTGGGCTGCCTCAGCCAAAGCCGCTGCCCCAGCATTGTCATGGCGACAGATTTACCCACACAGCCGTGGCAATGAGCTGCTGCTGTCACCGGGAGCTGAGGAATGGCAACAACTGCGCGAAGAGACCCCATGCTGCATCAACAATAACTGTATCACATTAATATCCCAGCTTGAGCCTTCGGAGTGACTCTTCCCTTCAAGCTGACAGGGATTTTCATCCTGTAATCAAGTCTCGACTGATATTATAATCTCCATAAAGAGATTGCCGCTGTGATTACTTGTTTCTTTATCTCCGAAAAACATCGAGTGGATGAATAAATAAATAAACAAACACACAGAAAGTCGACGAATGCTAAAGTAGCCCATGGTAATTTACAAGATTGAAGACAGAGGGCCCCTGCTTGACAGTCACCCCACATGCTACGTGAATAGACGCAGTTAAAACAAGCCGCAGTATATGATAGCAGACGCTATCCAAATTGTAGACATACCTCAAGTCCAGCCCCAGGCAACTGGTAGGAGACGGTCGAGCCCCTACGAGAAAGAGAGCTTTCCTAAAGCAAAAAGCCCCACAGTTAAGCTTGGACAAAAGACATAAACCATAACAGATAACCGCCATACAACAAGCTCAGGGGCAGGGAGAGGGAGAAGTGCCCTGGACGCAGAGGAACAGTGCAATAAAAATAAAGTAATTCATAAAAATGAAACGGAGGGTGTTTAAACAAGCTTGACTCAACATGGTGGCTTCCTGAAGCTTGCACACTGGTTTTTGTTATTGGCCGTAAACAGTCGATGCTTGAACTTTGCAAATCGAAAAAAAAAAAAAAAAAAAAACATTACAAAACAAAGTGAAGTCCCCTCAAGCGAATGTGAGGATAACTTGTGAGGAGGCGACTGTTTGTTCAGTAGCTGAGAGAGGTTGCTAACAGCCTTGAGCTTTCCGCTGCGGAGTCAATGAATCAATTCCTCCAGCAGGCCTCCATGCTTCCCGACCCTTTTCCCGCCTTAAATTAGATCTCGATTTCCCCAAGCCGGAGGAGCGTCCCTGGGAGCCAGTGAGGGTGTCCACTTTATCAGGGCGGCACGACGATAGCCCAAACGGGTGGAGGGGGTGCATCGCAGAGCTGAGGCTCAGGCCCTGTAAGAGTCCCTGGTGATCACAAGACCTTGCTCGCTAATGACTGCTAATTAGCTTGCCGCTCTCATCCTTACAGTGCACCCCTCCACTGCTGCCGCCGCCGCTACCGCTGCTGGTTAAGGTAGTAGCGTCAGAGGAAAGACAGGAGCTAGCTTTGCCACGGGGCTCCGATAACAAAGTGGCTTGGCACTGTGAAGTTGGCAAGTGCACATCTATGATTTATGAGCTATTGTTTTGGAGCTAGATACTTTGCTACAAGGGGAGATATTTTTACTCATCAAGTTCAGTGGCTTTGACGTCACGTCTATGAATAGTATGATGACACATCCAAGCTCTCTGTTTAAACCATCATAAATTAGGTGTCTCTCCACTGAAAATAAGACAATAAATACTATGTGTTTTTTGTGACATTTTCAAATAGTAAGAGATTAATCAATTGTTTCGGCCTTGCATGCCCTCCAAAACAAGATTGCCAAGCCAGTGCTGAAGTGTTAAAATACGAGACACCTGATGAGTTACTCACTTGAGTGAACATCTTCTGCATAACCCAATTTCCACTGACCACTGGCACAGTGATGCAATTTCCTCTGACCTCTGGCTATGTGATGCAATTTCCTCTGTCTCCTGGCAATCTAGCACTTGGCCAATTGAGCTTTAGTTCACAGCCAACATGGCCAGCTGTGGCATATTCTGTGACAGTCAGCTGTGCCCCCCCCCCAAAAAAAAAAAAAAAAAAACACTGAGCGGAAATAGGAGGGGGAGCAATTCTTCCTATTCTGCTCGATAAGACATGTAAGGACTCAAAGATGCAAAAGGAGGGTCACTGAAATAGCCAGCATCACTTGTCTCCTTCAAACCCGTCAGTCAAGTGAATAAACAATGTCTCAGTGGGTCTTTTTTTATAAAGAGGCAGCCACTCACTCTTTCTCCTGAAGTCCCTCTCAGACCTCCATGGCACGTCCGACTGCAGGGGTTGGGTGACCTCCTCGCCACTGACAGAAGGTGAGCTGAGTGCACTCCATTGATTGCCAGCGCTGTTGTCTGTGCCCCACAGATAGCGACCACACAACGCTGGCATCTCACTGCTCGTTGACCTCTACGCCTGCCCACCCCAATCAATGGCACTATTAATACATTACAGCACCATTCATAACACACTCGCCAGACTGAAAGAGATTGTCGGATATAAAAACACTTGTAGGTGTATCCTTAGCATTCATTCTGACATATCAAATATCGAATCCCCCTCACTCATTTGTACCACGTTGAAACGAGCACATTTGGTTGTAAGAAATCAAACATGGCACACTTTGTGCTCTAGATGATTGTGTGCCTCCTCTCCCTGTGTAATTTATTCATAGTGTATTTTGGCACTTGACGAAACAGAACCATTTAATTCCGAAGGGAATCGGAGGGGTTTATTAAAATCCAAAGCAGGAAAGTGGCGAGGGAAGTTTGGGCAGCTGGATGCATAACCTCCGGCAGACTCCGACAATTGATCTTCCTGAATTGATAATAATGCTCTCATTACTTTGATATTTCACAGAGAAATGGGTGACCTAGCCATGGGTTTTATTGGAGGGCGTGAGCTGTTTCACGGTAGATGGCCATCCCTTTAATGTCATTTCCACAAGAGGTTGCCAACGTGGGGCCCATTTTCTCCAGAATTATGTAGATTTATGTAAAACGTGCCTGGGCCTAAGTACCTACATATATTGATTATGAACTACTGCATTGAGCACTGACTAAAAATAATGCCCATTATTTTGCAGTATGCCGTTAATATGTTCTGCACACTGTAGGAAGAGCTGAATTTTATATTTGTAGGAGCAGGGAGGGGGGAGTCGCTTGAGTGTCGTTCCTCAGGCTCTTCCGGAAGAGTCTGCTGCACTCACAAAAAAAGAGCTATTAACTGGAGTGTGTTTTTAGAGCACATTTCGCACTACACATTGCTCAGTTGGGAGAAATGGTGCACACCTACGCATGCAGCTTTGAAAAACCAGGACCTGATATTTTAAAAGCATAATTTACCCACTGATGTTACTCCGTTGGTTTGGTATAGCTACAGAACCGTCTCCGTCTGTTGAATTGTCTTTTTCAGTGTGACATGCTTTTGGGAGAGTGGAGGCAGTGTCAACGTTTTTCTCTCTGTGTGTCAAAGACAAATCCCCTGTGACCGCTATGAATCAAATCTCTGTGGATTCATCAGTGATGAAAAATATTTTTTTATATGAAGAGAGTAAAAGTTTAAGGAGACACTTAGTAGTTCCATGCTCACTAGACTGCAGTGTGAACATTAATGTGATCGCATATCAGTTAAGGAAGTGGATGATTTTCCTGTTACCGGCTATATTTTCTGCCCAGTAGGTCAGTTTATCTGTCGGTGTAGTATTACACAGAAACTACCCAAATTTAAAGCAAGACTTTAATGTAAAACAACATCATATTGCTCATTTAATGAAACACATTAAGTGCACATGAAGAAAGCTAAGTGTGCATCACATCTGCCTGCAATTGCAAACTAACTATTACACATCTGTTCTCATTCTGATCTGTTAGTCAGTCTGGCGACAAAGAAGTGGCACTTGAAAATGGGGCGAATATTTCCTGGTGACTTTCGGTTACTGTTGTGGGGGCAACATTAAAGGTCTTGGCCAAACTGTTCTTGATTTTGTGTCTATTTACATGCCAGGGAAACTCATAATTTAGCCAATGAGTTATTTGACCTCCTGTTTATTTAGTGAGAAGTGTTTGTATCTTTATTTCAGGGTTTTTTTATTGTGATTGTTGTGCCTACCCCTCTTCTTGTGAACGGTGCTGGCCACTGCCCTATTATTTACTCGTCTTGTCCTTTGTCAAGAAATGTGTGCATGAGTACTGTGAGACCCTGAAACTGCTGAATCTTTGTCTGCTTTTAAGGCCTAGCAGATTTATGAAGGTTTTTTTTAAAACTTCTGAGGCAAAGCCGATTTTGAAGGGACTTGGATCTTTGTTGGATTTTGAAGCCGGTGTTGAACCTTTTATTTTGTATTTCCAAATTTAATTGATTTACTATATATTATATTTCAGCATTTCTATTTTTTTTGGCACAGTCTGCTTCAAGCCTTTTCCAGTAGATACTGTACATATTTGTGTCCCTCAATACGACTCCGCCTATACAGATGGGAAACTCTCCATTTGGTCCCGTCACACTGGAAAGATGTAAGATGGGGGAAGGAAGAACTCATTATATTTCAGAGCAGTTTCAACTCATGGGACAGGATGGCACAATGAATATAGTTTCCTTTTCACAAACGCTGCGAGATATGGGGGTCTGTGGATAGGCCTTTTCTCCAAACTTTCCTGAGATCGATTTAGTTTGTCAGTGGAATCGCTGACACTGTTTGTTCGTGAGCCATTGTGGAGCTATCAGACTCTAAAAGACTACTCGATTTATATTGTTGACAATTTTAACACCGATCATGATATTAACCTAAGAAGGCAGTAATAGGGCTCGGGAACAAGCCTTGCATTCTAGGAATAGCCGCCATATTGGTAGCGCACCGAGCGTAATATCCATTCATTCAGATGCAGAAGACAAAAAGCAGAAATGTAGTATTAGCGATTATTTTCCACTTGCGATCATGGGTGGTGCTGTTACACCCCACTACACAGCAACATACGACCAAGAAGGCAAAAACTAAGTAACAGGAACACACTAATATAGGCGGGAGTAAATCCATAGTAATCCATTGTAAATTTAGGAGTAAAGCTGCCAATATGGCTGCGCCCGCGAAGTTTTTCACGTCATGATCCCGAGCCCTATGGGCAATCTATCACCCAGAGCAGCAAAAGCTACTAAAAGTTTGACAGCAAGTCTCTCCACTGAAGTTGAGTAGATCAAACAGAGTCAGAGTACAAGAGTTACAAACTGACTGATTCATGTGGTGTTAAAGGAGAATTCCGGTGTGAAATTGAGCTTAACTGTACCGAAACATGTTAAGGTGTACTCACACGTGTTTTAGACGCACTTTCACTCACCCCCAGCATTCCGAACTCCTCCGTTTTCAGCCTAGCTTACAGTAGGCTTGAAGCTATTAGATTGGGCATTACGTAGCCTATGCAGCTAAATCGCTATTTTTAAACCATTAAAAAGGTCCCAAGTAACTCCACACTGCATTGGTAGACTTCTGAGGGTCCTGACATTTAAAACGAGATACTGAGAACTTTGGAAATGCACAGGAAGTTTATTAAAAAAAAGACTGTTTACAAGCAGTGCCTTCATAGAATCTCTCCGCTGGGCGCCATCTTGGAATCAAGTCGCGATAAGCCGACTGACGAGCACGAACGAACAGGAAGGACAGGGGAACATATTGCTAAAGTAATTCCATAATAAATATATAGTTATACTGTCTACATGAGCATGATGAGTAACAAACCTCAAAATGTTTGCAATATGTCCCCCTGTCTTTCCTGTTCGTTTGTGCTCGTCAGTCGACTTATCGCGACTTCACCACAAGATGGCGCCCAGCGGAGAGATTCTATGAAGGTACTGCTTGAATAAACAGTCTTTTTTAATAAACTTCCTGTGCACTTCCAAAGTTCTAAGTATCTCGTTTTAAATGTCAGGACCCTCAGAAGTCAACCAATGCAGTGTGGAGTTACTTGGAACCTTTTTAATGGTTTAAAAATAGCGATTTAGCTGCATAGGCTACGTAATGCCCAATCTAATAGCTTCAAGCCTACTGTAAGCTAGGCTGAAAACGGAGGAGTTCGGAATGCTGGGGGTGAGTGAAAGTGCGTCTAAAACACGTGTGAGTACACCTTAACATGTTTCGGTACAGTTAAGCTCAATTTCACACCGGAATTCTCCTTTAAGTCCACTTCATTAACTCTCGAAGGCTGTCCATGCTAGTTGTCTGGCGGGCTAATTAGCTGCCATGAGCTTGATTAGCAGACTTCCATTGACTGCCATCTCTAGTTCCATGAGAATGTAATTGGGAAGACCACACCATCTCTTCACTCAGTCAATGTTTACCCATACACAGAGATAGCACAACACAAACAAACTAATCACACAGGCAACTGGCTACAACTCTGAGGAAATGGGACTGTCTCTGTAGCCTACCAGAAAAAAAAACACACTTGTTTATGTGCTTCTGATGAACGTCGATATGCAGTGATGGGCAACACACGTGTTTAGAACTGAAGATGAAAGGGACTTTTGACAGTCTGTGGGTTTCACCAAAGACGTCCTGCTCAGCCAAGCGCAAAAGATACACGAATGGGAACAAATACTATTTCTCACAAATCCGCTGTGCACAAACAGCATCAGCAAGAACAATTAAATTCTACTAATAGTGCCGATGGACCTCCCAATTTGCACTCTCCCTTGATGCATCCCTGCTTTGGGAAATCCAATCCAAACGCTCTTGTCAGTTTGCCAGCTTGTGGCATGTTTACTGAAAATCAAATCATGAAAAAGAAAAGTGTTTCTCTTCAGTATATAAACACCAGAATGTTTTAAAACACGCAATACCAATGTCGGCTATAATCTCTCTAAAAAATAATAATAAAAAACAAAAGCAATAGTTCCCATATGTTTCTCTTAAGGACACTAGAAGCAACACCAATGTGTTTTTAAACACGCGATTCCCATGTTGGCCCTAATCTCTTTTTGTTAAAAAAGTAATAGGACTGGTTCCCATTTGTCCCTCCTCAGGATTTCAAAAGCAACACCAGTGTGTTTTAAAACATGCAAGTTCAACGCTGGCTTTGAATGAAAAAATGATTAAGAAATAGGATTAAATTAAATTATTTAAAAGAATTAATGACATGCAGGGGCACACTGAGAATTATAAAGAAGTTCCAATGTCAGCAGCTCAGGGACCGTATAGTCGTATAGACCTGGACATTAATTTTTATGCATTTACTTTATGCACACAAAGGTTCTCATACTGTGCAGTGTCCAATTCAATTAATTCATTCAGTTAACCTATGGATTAGGCTAGTGAACACAATGGTACGATGGTATGCTCAGGCTATACATTATTAAACTATATTATGGATAGGGTCTAAGAGAGGCTCAATAGAGTAACGCTTTGAGAGCTCAATCAGCCTGCCAAGATGGACACTGCAGTAGATCTGGATGTCCGACAGGTAGCCTAACGGTCAAAAATCCAACTCAGCGGCAAGAATGAGATCAGTGGCCAAGGCCACACACAAACACACAAATAGCCCTCAAGTGAAAGTCACCCCCTTTCCTGTAAAAAAACCCAGATTAATTTAGACCAGCCACTTTAGGTGTGTGTGTGTGAAGGTGAGTTGTACCCACCCACTGATACACACACACACACACACACAGTCTCTCTCTCTCTCTCTCTCCCTCACTCACACACAACTCTCTCTCACACACTCTCTATCTCTCTCTCACACACACACATACACACACACACACACACACGCACACAGAGAAAAGATTAATCCAATTTTTGAAGAAAAAAAAAGAAATCCCATTTTGACAGGGCAGCCTGAGGTGCGTTTGTCAAGGACACCCAGGGACACCCAGTAATATTGTTATGAGTGATGGTGGACCTCCACTGTCTTTCTTTCCCTCACTATGGGTCTGTGTGAGCGCATGTACTGTACAGTATAGAGGAACGTAGCACGTACAGTATAGAGGAAGGTATAAGGCCCCATAAGTGATTAGATCATCACATTCATGCGCGTATTCCCACATTCAAAATGTGACAAATAGGACCGGTGGTGCTGTGTTTTATTCACGCTTATATTGAAGAGTTGAGGGGATTTGCTGCATTTCTGTCCTAGCTATGAGTCAAAGCTGATGTGTCATTTTAATGAGCAATGTGCAATGTGCTGACATTAATCATGACGGATTACATTATTTTCTACCATGCTTACAAGTCAGCATAAACACACACCTGCATACTCTTTCTCTCTCTCTCTCTCACTCACTCACACACACACACACACACACACACACACACACACACCCACCCACCCACCCACAAACATTACATTCTCTTCATCTTGAGGGGAAAATATGCTTGATTGATTAAACACTAAGCTTAAATAAAACCCCTGACAATGGTATATATACCAGTGCTCAATAATGTGCAGTCAAAGCATTGCCATCTAACAGACAGATTACCTCGTTACAATCATGCACTTAAATTCAGCTCCCTGATTCACCGCCACATCCTTGCCTTTCCAAATGAACCCTAATGCATCGTCTTTTTAATGAACGAGTCTCTGCAATAAGCCACAGACTGAGGTTTTCACTATCATTTCCATTTCTCCGCTCTTTCAATCACTCTCTCTCTCTCACTCTATTTCCATTCCTCCCCTTCCATCCTCACTGGGACCAGAAGCAAGCAGCAAGCGGCAAGCAGAAAGCAGCAAGCGCGTCATTTGAACATTAGGCAGAGGCTTGAGCTTGATTCTTTACTGCACTTCAAAAGCCTGCGCAAGCCGAAATGATTTTCCCTGGCAACGCATGCATCTGTGGAAGCTTTCTCCTACCCATTTGCTCTCTCCTCTATCTCTCTCCTTCTCTCTCTCTCTTTCTCTCTCCCACACCTTGTTCACACCTTCCTGTCTCTCTACCTCCCTCACTACCCCTATCTCTAGTCTCTCTCTCATCCTCCCTCTCTCTCTCTCTCTCTCCCTCCCTCTCCTTTCTCTTCCCCCTCTTCGTCTTGTTAGGAACTGACAAATGCAAATGAGAGGCAAACGACGAGAGCACCTGCTGCGCTGGCTGTGAACGACCTGGAAAATGAACAAACTTATTAAAACCGAGAGGGGAGCTGCAGCCACAATCAGCCACTGGGTGCCTTTTTAGAATCAGTCTGCCAGAACCCCATGCATTTAAAACAAGGATGGGAGAGGGTAGAGCAATCGTCCTCACCCAACACCCCAGCCACCCACCCGTTCCCTCCCAAATATTTTCCTTTTTCTTGGTCTGGGGGAGGCTCAAACGAGCTCTGCGAGCACTTTTACGAGAAGCCTTGTTGTTGCTTTTGGGGTTTGCTTGATACCGTTTCATGGTTGTCCCCATATATATATACTCGCAGCCCTTACGGGTGTATTTCGAGCAACAACGCGCATGCCAGCCCAACACCAAAAACCACGTAATTACAAGCGCCTGTTGGCCTTCTGGATAGCCATCACGAGGAGGCCCTTGATCTCCATGGGGACCGCGGAGACGGCGGGGGAACTCCTCTGCTTAAAATAAATCCTCGGCTGCACATGGTGCTGATTTGGGGGTTCACTTCTGAGGGCCTCGCCGTTGAATGGGCTCCAGCTCGAGTCTGACTTAAGTGCTGAAATCAGAGCTGGGGCCAGTGGCGGCCTGGCGGCGGGGGCAAAATATCGCGTGCAGCGTCGTCACGGGGAAGCGGTTATTCGCTCTCTCTCTTCTCGACCGCACAAGTTCGACTGATCCTTTACTACTGTAAGCTGGCTTCTATAGCCCCCGGGGGTCTCCGACATGTCTCTCCTCTCCGCATTTATCCACGTTTAAGTCCTCAGTGGAGACAGCTCCAGCTCCTGCTTGTCCGCTCTAACTGGGTGTGTGAGTGGATCCAACTGGGTGTGTGTGTGTGAGTGTGTGAGTGTGTGAGTGTGTGTGTGTGTGTGTGGTTATCCGTAAGGCCTCCGGGCTACAATCCCTCACGAAGCTTCCCATCTCGTGTCTCGGAGAGACTGCATTATCAGAAGTGCGTAGAAAAGTGGCATGTGAAGAACGGGGGCCGGGGAGGGCGAAGCGGGCCCTCATTATGGCGACAAATTGCCGCAGCGCTCCCAGACACGACACCTTAATCACGGGCTCAGTCAGTCAGCGCCCGCCGCCGCCGCCTCACGTCAGCATCCGCGCTGGCCTCCACATCCTCTACGGGCAGCGGGGGCCTCCGCGTCCTGCTTTACCCCCAGAGAGGCGAGCCGAGGAGAGGAGAGGCGAGGAGACGAGAGGAGAGGAGAGCCGAGGAGAGGAGAGGCCAGGCGAGCCGAGGAGAGGCGAGGAGAGCAGAGGAGAGGAGAGGAGAGGAGAGGAGAGGAGAGGCCAGGCGAGCCGAGGAGAGGCGAGGAGAGGCGAGGAGAGGCGAGCCGAGGAGAGGAGAGGAGAGGAGACGAGAGGAGAGGAGAGCAGAGGAGAGGAGAGGAGAGGAGAGGAGAGCAGAGGAGAGGAGAGGAGAGGAGAGGAGAGGAGAGGAGAGGAGAGGCCAGGCGAGCCGAGGAGAGGCCAGGAGAGGAGAGCCGAGGGGAGGAGAGGAGAGGAGAGCCGAGGGGAGGAGAGGAGAGGCGGGAGGAGAAGAGAGGCAAGAGCAGATAGATAGGAGAGGCAGCCAGGCCCCAGAGACTGACAGGGCCGGGTCACGGAGGGGTCGAGCAGCATTGGCAGGTCTGGGTGGCGTCGGCGTTTGCCGTGACTGCCAATGAGGCGCCGGGGAGAGGTGTCGGCTCTCATCTGCCACGGTGGATGTGCTCAATATGCCTCCGTGGCGGTGAGTCTCCCATGACCCCCCCAGTCTCCATCCAGACACGACTACTAAGCGAGGTGACGATGAAGAGGACCGGCTGTCCCCTCCCATATTCATTCCGCCTCTAGACAATTCCGCATCTGCATGAGCACTACAGATTTTCCACCAATTTATTATGGGATGTCTGGGATTTCCTCCTAATTTCCCGCTCACTCGCTTTTTTTTTTTTTTTTTTGCCGACTACAGTCCACACACTCCATTCTTTTGCAAATCTCTCTCAGTTTTATCCGCTTCCTGCATATTTAACATCCATATCTTTCTCTAGGCAACCAAACTCTCTCCTCATTTGTGTGTCTATCTTGTGTGAGTTTAATTCCTGCTCTCTCTCCTCTACCTCGCTCGCAGTCTCTCCTGTGCTTTGCTACATCCCTGCAGACACTAGGCCTGAAATAATCTTCCTGTCCCCGATCTGAAAGCCCAAGATGCCCAAAAGATGGACATGAGGGCCATGGCTATTTGAAGCATGCACCAAAAACTGGGGCAGCACCAGAGATATAGCCTACATCAGCCAGGAAAGAGATAGAGCCAGAGACAAAGAAATAGAGAGAGAGAAAGATAGAGAGAGAGAGAGAGAGAAAGGTAGAGAGAGAGAGAAAGACAGAGAGAGCAGGAGAGATGAAGAGAGGCAAAGATTGGAGGAATGGGAGAGACAGATTAAAAAGGATGAGATAAGAGAACGAGATAGACAGGCCAAATGAGAGAGGGAGCAGGAGAAGGGGAGATTCTAACCCCGATGCAGAGGGGAGGCGGAACAGCGTTTAACCCCATCAGCCTGCATCGCTGCGTCTTGGAGCGCTCTTGTGTGCGCAGGGAATGCGGCCGATGAGCACAATTAGGCGAAAAACTCCTCTTCCTGTCCGTGCCCGCACACCTCCCTCCAGCGTATTAGGCAGTGGAGACAGGTCCGAGTCTAGCTAAGAGAAATGCGATCGATTTCATGTTTGCTTCTTGTCCGAGACAATGCGGCCTGTTTCTCCTCCTCCTCTCTCACGCCCTTCAAGTGCTGCGCCTCTTATGCGCTTTCTCTCTCTCTCTCTCTCTCTCTCTCTCTCTATCTTTCTTTCTTTCTCCCCTTCCTCTCAATTTCTCCTGGCAGCCCTTTTTTATCTGATTGCCTCTTCCGGGACGACGGCAACCCACTGCCCACTTAGCGCTGGCTGTCAATCAACCCGCCCTCACTCCATCACGCTGCTGACCCCCCAGTCCTCCTCTGGTGGAGCTCCGCACCTCTGGCCCCGAGTGCTCCTGCTGAAATTGGAGCTGAGAGGGGGGGGGGGGGGGGGGGGGGGGGGGGGCGGGGGGGCCGGTGGCCGTGGGGGGCCGGGGGCCGTGGGTTGGACCGGGCTGGACTGGGGGGGGCGAGAACTGATTTGGACCAGCGGCAGAACGAAAACACATGGCAGGGGGTGACAGCGCCACACCACACCTCCGAGTTGATAAAAGGAATGTGTAGAGGTGTGTGTGTGTGTGTGTGTGTGTGTGTGTGTGTGAGAGAGAGTGTGTATGTGTGTGTGTGTGTGTGTGTGTGTGTGTGTGTGTGTGTGTGTGTGTCTATGTGTGTGTATGTGTGTGTGTGTGTGTGTGTGTGTGTGTGTGTGTGTGTGTGTGTGTGACAGAGATCAAGTGAGACACAGTCCTTGTGTGTTAGAGAGAATATGTCTGTAAGTGAGTGAGAGTCTCTAAATTAGGTAGGTCAGGGTATTTTGGGGATTGGGGCAGAGACAGACTAAAAAGAGAGATAGAGAGAAAGAGAGATAGAGAGAGGGAGAGAGAGAGCACGGCTTCCGCGCTCCCGCTCTATTGTTGATGAGTCCAGATGGTGCTCTCATTAAAAGATATTACAGTAAAGTTAGATCCCCGGCTTTAGGACAGAAACGGGCCGCACAGGCTAGATCATTATGACCCGCCAATCTCCTGAAAGGATCAGTGGGCCGCCCGCCCGACATACTGTAGGGGACGTCTTGCCTCGGTCATGCGCACAGTCCTCCTCCATGTGAAAACGGAACGCTCTGAGAGTACATTTTGTCGCTGCTCATCCACCGTCGCCCTTTCAAAGGAACTCAGGAGTTGGCAAAAGCCTTTGCCAACAGAATGAATGACTCAACATGGTTTACATGACTGGGTATGTACAATGCAGTGCTAATATTCTTTCGACATCCGCCTTTCTTTTCCCTAACAAAGCCATTGTCTGTGCAACCTACAATTAGCTGACAATAGCACACAATCGCTCATTACGTTTCTTTTGAACCGCCTCCATCCTCAGCTTTTTTACAATATCCTTAAACAGTCTCTGTAACATTCTTCTCCTGAAACAGTATCTTCACTTGTGTGTGTGTTTCTTTTTCGACCATAAAGTTGGCTTGCCCAGTTTTTAAATATAGTGTACAATGTTTCATTCCGGAGACAGTAGCCCTCTTCCTTGTTCATTACAGAACCATGAATTATGGTGCAACTCAACACTGGTATCTGGCCAGCAAACATCTGGCCGAAGTGGTTTCTACAGTACGTTGTGCTGATGTGAGGCTTTTCCCGTCCAACAGCAGAACAATGCAGAGTCTGCACTGGTGATTTTGACAATCCCCTACAGAGTTCTCCCCGAGGAGGCAAAAAGTACAAGTAGCGTGAAAAATATAACTAGAAATAACGGCTTCCTTTAACTGATGGGGATTTAATTCCGAAATCCAGAACGTTTACTTATCCTAAAATTGATTGGTCGATACTTTGCCTGCATGCGAGTGTTTTTCTATCGGCTGACGCGAGGGCTCAGGAGGCAGCCAGCAAGGGTTGGTGGGGAGCTCAGAACGCAGTGAAGAGCGCAGGTGCACACAACCATTTACCAACCCAGAGCAGGCAGACGGCCACCCTAACGTGTGTGTGTATGAGTCAATGTGTGTGTGTGTGTGTGTGTGTGTGTGTGCAAATGAGAGGGAGAGAGTGACAGAGATCATGTGAGACAGAACTGACCCACCCAGAGCAGGCAGACGCCCACCCTATCGTGGTTGTGTGTGTGTGTGTGTGTGTGTGTGTGTGTGTGTGTGTGTGTGTGTATGTATGTAAGAGTTGACCAACCCAGAGCAGGCAGACGCCCACCCTAACGCTGCAACCCACCAGTGATCCACCACCCTCCACTTAACACTCCACCAGTAATGTGGAGAAATACACCCTTTTGTCTTTGTCCCAGAACACCCTCTCTCACGCAAATCTATACTGCAACCCCCCTCACACACACACACACACACACACACACACACACACATCGACCTCTTCCGCCTCCTCCACACACACATGCTGCTTTTCAGAATCGGCCACCTGTGCCTGCCAGGTGCGAAGACGATGGTGCACCATGCTGCGCAAAGTGAAAGAGTTCATTAGACACCCCCTGTTCATCCCCTCATACACACACACACACACATACACACACACACACACACCCCTCCTCCAATTCTCCACTCATGCGTGTGTGATCCAACCCATGAGCGGTCAGCTAGCTAATTGAGGCGTTCCTAAGTGGACCGCTTGCTGCCTCGTGTCTTTGATTGCAAAGCGGGGTGACACTACCCCAGTTCTATGAGCTGCTGCCGTCCAGTCCTGGCCATGCAGAACAATAATGGGGGACAGTGTGTGTGTGTGTGTGTGTGTGTGTGTGTGTGTGTGTGTGTGTGTGTGTGACCATGTGTGACTGTGTGTGTGTGTATGGCAACATGTGAGGCTGACACCACAGCCGGGGCCAGGCTCATTACGAGCCCCGCTCCCTCCCCAGCTTAGGCTCCCATCGGGGGGCAGGGGACGGGAGGATAACTGGGGCCAAAACCTTGAGAGATGCACCACCCAGGCCATTAGGGATGGGCAGGCGGCGATCTATGTGAAGTGCCAGGCACCAGCTGCTCCATCAGGCCATACTGAAAAGCCAGAGACTGAGTGGTTTTCACGATATGGACCCAATATGGGGGGGTCACAATGAGCCCCCCCCCCTCTTATTTCAGGCTGTTCAATAGGTACAGTGAAATGTATGTGAGGAGGAGAGAGAACAGGTGTGGGAAGACTATGTACTTGGGAAATAGGGAGAGGTGTGAATAAATTTTGCATGGAGAGAGAGAGAGAGAGAGAGAGAGAGAGAGAGAAGGTTTGAAACAAATGCAGTGAAGTCAAGATAGATAAATGGGCCATTTGGGCTTTAGTAATGTGGTTTCACAATATGTGGTGGAGTGCAGCTGAGGATGAGAGCATTTTCAGTAAAGAGCAAAGCTATTTTCTTCCATGTGGAAGTGTGCAATAAGCATTTTGCAATAATTTATTTAGTGTGGTTTAATAAAAGTTCATAGCTTAAGATGAAGCTCAGTGTGCCGGGGCGGAATGGAATAATTCCTAAATCAGATTTGCTGAAAAAAAAAAAATCCACAGTGATCATCACTGCCAAGTTTCTTACTCTGCTTTCACACTTTGCTTGTCCAGAACGTGAACGAATGGGTAACCATATAGCCTACCGTTAATTTCAACCCAATTTCAAAAAGCCATAAAAGTTCAGCGAATAAAATTGTCATTCCTCGTTGGTCAATTCAAAGACTAATCAAGCTCAATTTGAATAGTTTGTTTTCCTCACTCGCTCATATCTCCTCACCCGAGGCAAATGTGGCAGGCTGGAATATTTAGTGGAGCCACCTCTCTCTGCTCGCTTGTGGTGAGTTCAAAGCGTTCCGCTTTGTGCGCGTCAGAGAGCGGCCACGGTGGAGTGGGATAATACACCGGGATTATGTCTGTGAAAGGCGGCTATACGGCAGAAGGAGCGGGTGTTTTATGTATGCATGATTAAATGCCAGCTCGAGACTGGCGGCAGCGCAAGTGGCTCGTGTCGGATCAAGACTCAGTTCAGCGGAATGGGTTGAAGGTTTGGCAGGGTTGACCACTGGCATATCAATGTAGTGTACAAAGGTGGTCCGTTTTAGCCTGCTTCATTGTACCGTACACTCAACATTTCGAACGAAACGCACATTTCCATATAAACAAACAAACAAACCACCAATACCCCCAACAAAGAGGAAGTCCAACTACTTCTTAGCCATTGATATTTTGTTGTGAGGGCCACTTGGCGCACTTGGGTTGCACAACTAACATTGCATTCTAAACGAACTGAGTCAGTATAATTGTAAATATCCAAAGAAAATACAATTTCTTGCTTACATATTGCTAATGTTTAACTTTTTCGAATGACACCATCCCTACATTGACTGTGATAACATTTGGAATACACCTCAGAACATTAACAATACTAATATCAAAACATTCGTGTTTGGTAAGCGGCGTGTATGTTCATTATGTGAGGCCGTTTTGTGACTGCAGGAATGGACGGTTCTTTCACATCCACCGCTGTCGCTGTGGCAGCAGCAGGTTAAAGGAGAGAAGTGTTGTAGGGAAAAGGCTTAAAAGCACTTACCACCCCCGTGTCCATCTGTTCGGCCGTTAGAGAAGGCGCCGCTCGAGTCTGGGATAAAAACCAAAGGATTGGAAACACAATCATCTCCGGGTAAATAATCCAAACGCGCTGTGAATTCCACTTCCAAATTTTCAAAGAACGCATGCCCTCCTCTGTCGGAACCTCCCGCGTTGACAGACCAGGTTTAGACGCCGCATTCACAGATAAGACCGGACCCAGAATCCAAGTCCTTCACATATGCACTTGTGATCAGATGTACATAACGGTCAGCGCTTGGCGATAATAAACGGAGTTACCTTACTGTTGCGCGCAAACACGTGAAGCACATAGCACACAGAGCCCTTTCCAGTCGGCTGTAGCAGAGAAGGAGAGAGGTTTTCCAGCCACTAAACCCGTGTTCTAAACACAGTTCTCATTCTACAATCCAGTACGTTGAAATTCGCAAAACAAACAAGTAACTACAAGGTAGCACACATGTAAGTCCTCCGTGCGCATTCGGGGTGCAGATCGATAATGAAATGGCAACGCCAAAAAAGGGAAAGGGGAAAATGTATAGGCTGTCTTCTTGCAAGACGGTTTTGTCAAACGAGGGTTCAGCTGCAAGTCTACTCCCTGCGCCGTGCCTCGCAGACCACGACTGACGTTAGACGAGAGAGGGAAGACGAACTTAGACGCTTCGTGGGGTGGGAGGGGGTCTAGAGGGCCATTCGGTCCAGTTAGGGAACGGATTCTATTGATTTAATGACGCGCTTCTTCTGCATTTGCAATCGCTGCCTCACAAAACAGAGATGGCATCAGTGACCATAACAGTTTGACAATAGAAGCTGCATCCTATTGAATCCTAAATCGAATAAATCGTCATCTTTGTCATGTTTTTAGAAACTAGAGATCATGCCATATCGCTGTAGTCCAAGTGAATGCACTGGCTACACCAGCTAATTATGGTGAATAAATGCCATGATGACTTTGTGTACGGATTAACATAAAACAAATACATATCCAAAGCCATAATGCAATATTGGATATAGCCAAGTTGAATGCAAGTATGGCTAAGATGTCGCAGCCAAGTAAAATGTAGTTCCGTTTATCTGTCACTCAATCTGCAAAAAAAAAAAAAAAAAGCTGAGGGGAAAGTGCATCACAAATGGTGCATCATACATTTGTATTTTCAAATCAGAACATTAGTATTTAATCTATCTCCAAAACGTGAAGGAATACTAATTGTAGGCTACTAGTATTTTCGTGATAAATAGGCTACCTGTTGCTATGAGTATTTAGACAAGATAGCCAATTTACTTAAAAGTCATCTTTAAATCTTACAAATATCATGGATGAAGGGGGAGAGGTGAATATAATAGTCCCATTGTCGGCATAAGGAAACAACCCATATCCATTCCTACTGGGGACATTGATAACTAGATACCACGTGACCACGTTGTCTCTGACTTGAAAAACTCTGTAGACTAAACCTATCAAACATTCTTACCAGTCTAGACACATGTATAAATTGATTAAACAGTATACTCAGTGATGTGGGCGGATATGTACAATTGATAAAGCACATAACCTTCACGCGAGAAGCAAGACGTACAGACATGACAAGGCAAGGATGTATATAGTCACTCTCAACTGACAGCTGAGGCGGAAGGGTACACCCCTAACTATAGACAAATGTCATAAAACACAGCGGTAGGTGACATGAGGGTGGAGGAGAGCAAGACTGGAGGTGGAAAAAGATGGATAGAGGACGACCGCAGCGCATGAAGGGTGGAAATGAGTCGAATGACAGCGGGGAGACTCCTCAGAGGAGTATTTGGTATCATGCGCGCGGTACCTTCTGCTAGGAAGCCCGGTAAGAATCGATGCGTTTATATGCTAACGCAAGGCACCTGTCGAAGGAAGGCAGGGATTTCATTACAACAGTACTGATTATTTTAATGTTATCCGTTTAAACTAATCATGATAGACCATATTTATTGACTAAACGCCGCGTTCGAAGGTGAGTGCATTATGAAATGACTCATTTATCACCTAAATGGTACCTTCAGAGAACTGCAGTGCGCTTACTAGCTGAACCAGCATATTGATTAAAGCCCAGCAGAAATGATTCGGTGGTTGGTACAACAGCGCTAGCAGCCACACGGTCAAGAACCTATAACGTGAAACCATGTAACCAATAGGCAAAACTGTGCCCAAATCATTGAAGTGTGTAGTTGCTGTATGCACTCCTCGACGCTTTTCCTTGACAAGAGAGCGGAGACACTTGTTCGTCACCTGAGCCTTAAAGTCAGACAACATGAAGAAGTAAAAGTGACCGTTTTTTCACAGCATGACCTGTACATTCACTGAACAGACCCTGTACACTTGAAAGATAGGCTACACCAGTTAGAGGACAAGAATGAAGATATGGGGACAAATATGTATTCAGTGAGTGTGCCATATGGGTACAGTAATCAGACTTCCTTGCTGTATTTTTTGCTGCAGGTCTGTTGAGCTCAAAGAATAGTCAGAAGCTTTTCAGTGAAACAAGGGCTTACCATATGCCCAATTTTCAATAATATCCATTCCAGACAATACATTTTGTTCTGATATAGCCTAATGAATTTACATTAATGTACTTCGATTATTTTTTTTATGGTATGATTTACTTAGTCTGGAGGTCTTGAGTTAAGACTACAAATTAAACCACAGTTTACAAGTTTGCCTGGAATATACAGTATATTTCACTATTCCACAAGGGCTTGCTGTTTTTCACTATGGAAAAAATGTAAATGAATTTTTTAATAAGAACAAAACACATTTCCACACTCTTGAATTCATAATCCTTCCTATATATTTAATGACTTGGTTGCTAAACCTTTTCACAATTTTAGCGTTAAGTTATCCAGCGCTATGTGATAGCATTTTTTTTTTGCTGGTCTTTAAAGAGCAGAAAGCCCAGAATGAACAAGTGAGCATTCCAGGGAGTGAACTGACACCCAATTAAATATACATATATTGCCAGGAGCAAAGTCCTTCAACTGAGAAGACTGCCTATGCCTCTGAAATACAGAGCTGTTTTATTTCCCTTTCCTCGTTACTGTGGCGTTTCAAAAGACATCACAGAGCAGCGACAAAAGCATTTCAAAAGCGAGATCATCACAACTACTCTAATCTCGAGTGCTTACAACTGAGCAACAACGTTGAACATCAGCCACAACACTTTATTAGTCCAGCCGTCATTACGCTTTGTTGTTGCCAAAAAAAAGGCCGCAAAGTTGGAAATTAATTATTTGTGGAGGTTGTGATGTTCCAAAGCTGTTGAGAGACAGCTGGGTGCTCACAAGCAGCAACGCGGGCCACAGTTGTCCACACAGGGGTGGTCAGGAGTTTTCCCTTTCCAGCCGGTCTATTACACAGAGGAAATTGTAATAAAGATCCTCTTTCTTATCAAAGCCTTCTTTAAGCGGCACACAATAATTCTAAAGTCGTAATGTGGCAGTGGCAGTGGCAGAAAAGTTTGAAATGGGATGTAGTGTGGGCAGAGGTGGAAAAGTCCAGCTTCGGAAAGTAAAAGTCCTACCAGTTATCTATGCCAATCATTCACTTAAACCAGCTGATTCTAGCACAATTCTTCACCCAAGTAGAGCAGCTAATTGATGAGATCACCTGTGTTAAGTGCACAGGTAGAGCCAATACATATTTTCCACCTCTGAGTGTGGGATAGTTAGTCAAAGAGCCCGGCACCTTCTACACTACACTCCCCTCACCTCCAAAACACACGACATCACACACACTCATGGGAATGAATAAGTACATACTATGTTTCCCGTACCCACTGTTGTGAGTTTTTGATAAAAGTGTCTGCTAAGTACCAGTCAACTTTTACTTTTAACTCAGTACATACTCAAACCGCCTTGTTCAGTCAGGCTGATATAGATGCACCAATAGGAGAAGGCTTAATCTGACTTTTATTTCAGTAGAAAGCATGAAAGGGATCAAAAGAATTTAGTTTGACAGTCTCTGAAGCCTTGATGAGCCAGACATGGGGAAAAAAGATGTCCTTTGTTCCTGACATAAGCTCAAAGAGACGATCATGGATCATGTAACATTATAAGACCAGGATTAATAATTCAAGGCTCGGAGTCCATGATTCTATAATCCAGTACACTGAGTACACCTTTAGTCAAATGATGTGCCTGGCTTCTCCAGTCGTCTAGATGTCTGTTCAATGTACTGTATGTTCAGAAGTCTTGGGAAACAAACACAGAGACTTGTGCCAAGCCATAAACAATCAATCAACATATTGCTTCTGGTGCATGAAGAGAGGGTTGTAATTTGATAGACCGTTGAAATCCTTGAAATCCGTTCAAATCCTTGAAACAAAGAATCATGATATTTACACGTTTTCACATTTAAACATCAAAGAGTAAACCAAAGTATAACAAAAGTCTAAACCAGAAAAAAACAACTATGTATTAGTGATTTTTAAGGTAAAATGATGCACAATACGAAGTTAATACATGCATGTTACTCTTTAATGTCTGTCCAAATGTCCGTAGGGGGCAAGTTGATCGGTAGCTCAACCTGAAATTCCCCCCAACCTGGTCGCCAGTCACACATCCAGCATCTGTGATGTGCCAGCCTTTGCGCATCAACAGGTTTGCTCCCCTGGGCAAGCGTTCAGAATAAATTCGCTTTGATTTAGACGTACAACTCTAGCAAATTCTCACTGCTGTTTAGTCTTTGAAGACTACATGTCACACACATATGAATGTGGAGCGCCGTTGTGTTTTATTTGTTTGCTTGTTTTTTTTTTTCCCTGGCCCATCATACTGTGTTTTTATTCCTGGGCTAGTGCACACTCAATCCATACTGCCAGTACAGGGTAATGGGCATCCCCTTTGGACAGGTTAAGATTAGAGTCTTGCAAACACAAACAAACACAGACAGAGACCGGAATGTCAGTCGGGCACTAATTGCCCTCAGTGGTACTTTACGAGTTATAAGCGCATGTCCGTGCATGAAAGAACAGGGCAGAAAGGAGAAAGCAAAATAGGTCCAAGGACGGAGGCGCATTTATATTACATGAAAAGTCATACGAAGCACCGTAGCCTCTGCAGAGCTCCCAAACAATACAAATTGACAAAGTTAGCCCCTGAGCACCTGCAGAGTTAATAAGGAGTGTAGACTCGGGTCAATCCATGTACCGCTGCTGTTTAGTGAGTTCAAACAAGGTACACAGGCACTTGTAGAGTTGCAAAGATGATATACATTAAGTATTAGTATCAGCACCCCAAACATTTCTTATTCAGAGGCAACTTTTTTTTACCTTAGTCGGATTATTTATTTTACAACATATCAAAGAACAACTCAATCTAAGGTGCCTTAGCTTTCTCCAGACTTCTATTTTCTGTGCTCTAGGGTGGTTTAAAAAAAAAAAAAAATAGATAAACCAGGCCTACTGTTATCCACTCACAAACTGCAAAAAGTGCCATCTGGAAACCTGGCCCGAAAACCAGCAAACACTCACACATGTCCAAATGTGAGAATGTGTCACTCCTGGGACGCTGTCTAGCATCACACCAGAGGCTAGCACTGGGCACTTAGCACCCTCTCACCAACCACCTCACTTCAAAAGGGTCACCCAGCTACTTTATCTGAACAGTGGTACAAGGAGATATATCTCAAGGGCAGTCTTTCTCATCTAGCTGGTTGATATTAAAACAGATCTATTGTCCCAACCAGCTGTTCCCGCTGTCGCCCCTTACAGTTGTTGATTTGGGAATTTGAATTAAAATTTTTGAAGGCGAGAATCCCAAAATCCAAAAATGTTTTACTGCCAATCAAATTAAACCCCCTTTCTCCCATTTTAAAATGATGAATTTCCGAAACTGAATTTAGACTTATTGAACGGATGACATGAGAGATTTACTGTGTGAGTAGAGCAGATGACTTGCAAGATTGTAATTCATACACTTATTGGATATTCCAATAATGTTATGCATATATAAATCATAGACTGCCAAGTTCAAAAGTTAAAAAGTAACACAATTACAGATAAGGAAAGGTCTATTGTTAGAAGCTGTTTGAAGTTGACACTTTGAAAGTCAACCAGTCAACTGTATTTTTATCTCTGTTCCCAGACGAAACTGAGGAAAAAACACAAGGTGTGGAGCGACCTCTTGATCATCATGCATCGTTAATGATAAAAGTAATTACTGTGACTAAGAGAGAAAAACTCCCTGACACCAGGCAGTGCGACTACCAATATGATGATGGAGAAAAAGAGAGATAGAGGGAAAAAAGAGACAGAGTAAGAGAGAGAGAGAGAAAGAAAGAAAAGAATGAACAGAGAGAAAAAAAACAAAACACAACAATATTTGATCAGCCTTTTTTTCTCTGACAACAGTGCTCCTCACCTTTAATTGGCTTCATTAAAAAAAAAAGCCAAAACCTCTAAGGCGCCTTGGTGCAGATGAGATTGTGTATTTCAATCAGAGCAGAGGAAATGAAACGGGTTATACATGTCAGCGCAGCTCAGATTAGATCCGACATGTCTGTTAGTGCATCTCCAGGGGATGGGGAGGGTGGGCGACGACGGACCCAGACAGGCCCCTTGATTTATGGCTACGGCGTACACCTCTCCCCTTCCCCTCAATGTCACCCTGTAGCCTGCCGTTGATAACAAGCACAGCAGGCAATACAATGGGCTGGAAAAGCAATCCAGAGGGGCTTTAGAGCCAAAGGCGAGGGCCGTGTACGTGGTGCAGTACCCTTGAAAGCATGGGTGACTGTTCCATCACCCATCCTTGTCAACAGTTTTTAACCTTTGGCTAAGGTGTTAAATGGTAGTGCCACCAATGTCAGGGAGGTTGTTAGTGAGGCTTAGGATTGGGCTTTGGCCTCAGATGTAAGAGCACATATGAACATTGGCGCAAACACACACACACACACACACACACACACACACACACACACACACACACGGGTGAGCCCAAAGGTTACCTGCTGTTGTTTAACCTTGCTCAAATGACATATTTAATCTGAGATTTGTACCAGAGGTTCAGTGGAGCTCTGTGATCCATCATCTCTCTGAGTCAAGAAATGCTCTGCCATTTTGCAGGTGCTGTCAGGATTCTTCTCTCTTGCTGAACGTTAAATGAACACATTTTGAAATTCACGTCAAGACAGCATTTGACATACTTACTGGGTGTATATGTTTGCTTTCTTTAATACAACTTTGTTGGTCCCCATTCTTTCCATTTTTTCCCCCCTCCTCACACTTGGATGTTAGATCATCTTATCGTCGTCTTTCCTTTCAACATGAAGAATTCTTTCAATTAGTTTTCGGTTTGTTTATGTGGAAGTAATCGCTTTGCTACCAAAATATCAGTTTCACAAGGCTCCAACTGAAATAGCTGAAATTGATCACAGCTGTTTCTATTATAGATTCTAACTTGGCGAGTGCCACCCAAAAAAAAAACGACCCCCTGCCTCGCCACAATCTTATTCACTTTGTAACTCCAAAGATGTTGATTAATTTACTAATTAATCAAATTAAGCTCCCAAACTCATTTGTCGTTCATTTTAGATGAGGAGTGATGGATGCAGTGGCAGAGTGCACAGTGACACAACTCTGAACGCAGCCTACCAGCGGCTATACTTAATCTATACATCAAGCATTTCCCCCATAGATTTCATTCCAGATTAATGCACTTTGCTCTGAATATAGTATATTAGCCAATCACAGTGGGGGCAACATGTAAAACGATTACATCCTTGTTTGCAATCTATCACCGGTGGCACAGTAATGATTAGCCTCTAGAATGAAACAGCTTGGCTGGGGCTGGGGATGGCATTGCATAATGAAATCTGATAGGAGGCAGACACAGGAAAAAAAGGATAACCAGAGAAGGTATCAACTCACCCCAGGCAAAGGCTCATTTGTTGTTATGGTTAACTCTTGCAGTGCTGGTTTGGGGAATGGCCTCTCAGGGGGTAGGTTGGAGGCAGGAAAGGAGGTGGAGACAGATGTTCTCATCTTGTCTCATCTCTCCCATGCAAATTGTGGTCTAATATATTCTCCCGCCCCACCGCCCCCCCCACCCCTCATCTCTTGTCTGCCCTTGTCTGTGCTGGTCAGACATTTCCAAGATTGGGTCCTCGGTGGCGAAGCGAGTGGGTTCCTGTGTCAGTGAAGAGCCAATCTCATCATGGGCTGGCACCTTGCACACTCACACAGGGGAGTCTGTCTCCTGCGGAGAAGCAATGCAATGAAAGTGAGAACAACACGTACGTTTGTGCACAGCGCAGATTGTTTTCTTATTCTGTTTGTGTTATTGAAATGCGCACGTGTGTGTGTGTGTGTGTGCGCCTGTAGGTGGGTGCCTGGTTAACATTAGCTTTTTTTTTTGCTATACAGCTGTAAGTTGGTTTTGCTGTAGCTGACAGATAACAAACAGCTTCGCCACAGGGGATGTGAGAAGCTAATGCATCTTGGGAATTGATGCTGGGGTCCATTCTGCCTTGCCTCAGTTTGGAGCCACCCCACAATTTATTTCACCAGAGTCATTATTACAATAAGATTTCCGCAGTCTGACTGAGGGTGGCTGTTGGCTAAACTTACCATCATTCGCTTTCCTTAGTACCACCTAGAATAGGCGGGTATGTACTCTACGAAAACTAATTTGGCAGATCAGCTCAGACACACAAAGAAGTCATCTGCTTCTAGCATAGCAGAGAAAGGAGTGACAACAAAGCAGACAGCGTTTTGTTTAGTCATTTTCCAAGTGCTCTGTACACTGTCTTTGAATCATCCTACATAGGCACAGGTGTTTCTTCCTCAAAAAAGGAAAAGATAAGAGACAATTTAGCTGTAGTCATGTGAGCATCAAGGCACACCAAGCTGGAATTAGGCCACAGAGGCCAATTAAGCCATCTAATATTAGCCCTCAATGCCAAAAAAAAAGCACATTTGGGGTTAATAGCTTTGTAGTTATCCTGCTAATTACTAGCGCCTAGCTTCCTGAGAAGCACTGCAGAGCAGAGGCCTGAGGAAGAGGCTGAGGAAGGGCGCTAATTGTGTCAACAGTTTGAGGCTGGTGTTCAGAGTGCAGGAAGGAGGACAGGTTCGTCTGAGGCTACACCTTGACCTCCTCGTGGGCCTCCGAGTCAAACAGGGTTTCCACTTCTCAGGCATCGGCCTTATCCCGATTCTGTTTTCTTTTTTCTTGGCCTGGGTAATCACAAAAGTCAGGCGGCCCCACACCTAGTGCGGATTGTAAAGCACTTTATAAGGTGTGAAGTCTCAGAGTGACATTTTTGTGGGCTGTAGTCACCTCTCCGCAGTCTACAGCTTTCTGGCATTTGACACGGAGATAAAGTGGAATATTTTTTACCAACAACACACACACTGCAAGGCCTACACTGCAACAGAGCTATTGTGAGACAGGTTTAGTTTTTTTTTACCTTGCCTTAATGTGTCATAACAATGGTACTCATTGGAGTGGAGGCAGGTCCTATTAAACCCACTTTCCCCTACTCATGGCTTTGCAGTCCTCAGTTGAGTCAGGGTTTGTCTTTGACGTCTCTCATTGTTTTGCTGGCAGCCCTCGCCTATAGCACTATCACAGACTGCAGGTTGGCTGGGACTGCTGACTGCAAACTGATTCAATCATAATCTATGCCATTCTCTGACCATTTGCAGAGTCTTCGTGTTCGATTATTGGCCATTTTAGCTTGCTAATGCACAAAAATCGTGCCAATTAATGTCACCTAGTGATTGAACCTTCCCTCAAACAAATACATCAGCATAATTGGTGATGCTACTCCGAAATCAGCCGCACAAAAATATCACTCGGTTGGAGGGAGTCGCTCGAGGAAAGTGAGGAAAAACGATGCAGACATTTAGAGCCTCTTTTATTCATGAACACAATGATAATCTTAAACACTTCTCCCGAGCATTAATTAAAATGCAGATCATTAAGGTAAAAGCTTTGGCAAGTCTGGAGCCTGTCCTGAATTTGAAAATGGCGCAATAAAGTGGGGGCAGCTGCAGGCTCACCACCATCTGCATGGGGAAAGATTTCCAGCTTCGCTCCCCCCAAAAGTGCCGATGGCTCCAAAAGTTTTCCCGGGCGGCTCGCAACACGGCGCAACACAACATGACATCTATCATCGTACCCGCGCGTTATCGTCTTCCCAATGAACAGAAAGGCCCTCTGTTTTTTTGGCAGGTCCCGGCTTCGGGTTTGCAAGCTTTAAATAAACTTGGCACCCCGTATCTGCAAATTTAAGCGCCCCGTGCAGGGCGCCTGAATTACACTGTGTGCAGGGGGAGGATGAGTGGGTCTGAACCCGGCCCCTGCCATGCAGATGGTGAGCTGATCGGTTCAGCTCGCTCAGCCCTGGGTAAACAACGTCAGCCTCTGCTCCTGCTGCTTCCTAAACACTGAGAGATTATCCCGCCAGATGATCCAAGCGGGCACAGTCATCATTTTCCTTTTGGGATCCACTTTCTCCTGCAGGCTGTAATTTTGGATTGGCACGGCTCATGGTAAAAAAAATGGACAGTTTAACCTTATATATTATTAAGTTTGGTGTGCTTTTTAGAATAATACTGCAGCACTGCCAGTACATTTGGAAATCCCTTGTTATTTTGAGTTGTTACAAAGCATATCCCTTGGAAACGGGAGTCGAGTCCAAGTCATTGCTCTCGGGCCAGCCTTGTTTAATCTGAAGCAAACCGTCTGAGGCAATTTCTGAGGCGTTCCCAGCAGCAGCAACATATGGGTGTTCATTGAGGAACATCACCGCTGAGTGCGTGCCGCAAACAGATTTAATTAGAAATTTAACTGAAATGCTTGTTGCACATTTGACACGATAACTTCCTCTGGGCCGTGCCGTGCGACTCACCAAACGCTGACACGTCGAGGCGTAAATAACAGTGATCAGCCGGGGCCGTACACACAATAACATTTCATTAAGTGTAAACTCCGTCCCTACTCTGGATGACTGCTCAGTCGAGGCCATTTACAGTCGTTCGGATAGAGCCTAATGCGTGGCTAATCCTAGCCGTATAATTTTAAATATCACCGCATTTAGAATGTCTCGGTGCTGTGTGCTGTATGAGAGTGCAGTGGCATGTTAACATTACAGAGGGGGAAGCCCTGGTGAAACATGTGGAGAAACCCTGAGCCGCTGCTGATGTAGTGATCATCACAGCCACTCCCCTGCAGAGAGGGGCCTCATCAGGCCCCCGTGGAAGCCTGAGGATGAGACTGAGAGGCAGAGGAAGAGGAGGAGGGGGGGGGGGGGGGGGGGGGGGGGGGGTGATCAAAGATCTCTAGCAGCAGGAAGAAGTCTCTTGGCTGCACTCAAGGGTAACTCCTATTGGGTCTTGTGTTTCAGCTATTAAAACATCCCCCCGGTGGCACCCTGATTCTGGATGCAAGTGAGCATCCAAGAAATGCTACATTAGACATAGGAAAACAATCTCGCCTGGTCTAATTAATTTAATTCGTCTCTGGGATAATCACTGGTTATATTGTGTTTCGGCTCGGGGAGTTTGAGGTTTGGCATATTTTATTATGTTTTTTTTCCTGTGGGGTCAGAAACAGACAGAGAGTGCTGGAGGCTGTGCTGTTGTGTGTTTTCGCAAGGAGGTGACCACAAGCCCACCCCCGTAAGCCACACATGCTGACCAATATGATTAAACAGGATATGAGGGAGCGATCCAAGCCTTTATCGTCAGTGCTTTGGTTTTGGAGAAGTGCGATAACCTCGAAAACCCAGAAGCCGTGGTTGGCATTCGACTTTTCCCCAGAGTTACACCTCCCTCATCCAACACAAATGTTGCTTTTCTTCTCCTGCTGCCACCCCCAATTCATTTCTCAGGAGTGCTTTCAATTACTAATTTTCTCTTTTTTTTCTTTTTCTGACAGCGTCCCAAAAAAGCAGGCTGTTGAGACTGCATCAGCATGCCCGCATTATCGTCAAGCACTGCTCAGACGTCTCACGGAAAAGACGGCACATCCTGATTTGTCCTCAATCTATTCCTGTCCACTGCAAATGGCCACCGAATCAGCCCATGGCGCCTCCCCTGCAAAGTCCATTTCACTTTCAGTCACAGGGAGCACAGTCATCGCTGGCGCCCCATTGGGTAAGGACCAGAGAGCCTCATTTTGACATACCATTCCTTTTAATAAAGTCAGGCCATTACATGACCCCTGCTTTCCCTCGAACTCCAATACCACCTCTCACTCTCCACCACCACCGGGGCTCCCGGGGGAGAGGGCATTCTGGGATACTTAAGGGCCAAGGGGAGGGAGGGCTGGAGACAGAGCGGGCGAGTCTGGGAGCCAAATGAATCGATGTGGCGCTTTCACTCAGCCCGATAACTGAAAAGCGATTCAGCATCACCCCACAATAGCCTGCGTTTGAAAAAGAGTCTTCAGGGAGCACGAGAGACTACATTGGTCTCTGGTAACCAGGGTGTACGAAAGAGCTTATGACACAGGAAGTGGGATAATCACTATGCCATTTACACTGTCGCATTGGAACGTTAATAGTCTCGGGTACAGTGACCCATACATTCTTCACAAATACTTGCAGATCCAGCTGCAATTTTTGAAAACAGCACAGCAGTCATCACACAAAGCTGTTCAGCTTTTAAAAGAATTATAGCTAATAGCCTTGCTTTTTAACTGGTAATTGCACATAAGAATGACCATTGTGCAGGTACAAATTTTCGTCAGATAAAAGAAATTTTCATGCTGAGGTCAGAATCCTTTTGTGGGTAGCTTTTGAGATGAGAAGCACTTTTCACTCTCATTCAAAAATGTCTGCTTTTACTGAGAATTTAAAGACAGCTCAGAGAGATAGGTACCCTTATTGAACCTGGCGCCAAGGTTGAAGGCTATTGCAATGGTTTGAATCTCGAAGAACACAAATTGAAAAATGGCATACAGTAGTACCCGTAATACATGTTTGCTAGGATGAAAGCATTTGAGTAAATATGTAGCTTTAAGCATAACCAGTATCAGGCATGGCCAGACACATACATTACAGCCATGATTGGATAATCCAACATCAGAAAAATGGACCCCTATCTGTATTGGGTATGCAGCCCCTATTAATCCAAGCACTGGCTCCCAGTGTTCAGTATGTGCATCGTGTGTGTATATATAATCAAATACCCAGAAGATTAACAGCCGTGGTTGTCTGGGGTCTTTCTTTTTTTATTTTCAGAATAATTTAATGATACCAGTGCTCCCAGCCAGTAAGCAATCTTAAAATAAATTCCATTTAGTTTAATAGACAAAAAACAGAACCCATTGCTTAATTTAGTCTGGAAAAAGGTAATTAATTTAAGCTCCAAAACATCTTACAGAAGCTTCTAAACAGCTTACACATCTGTTTTCTCTCAACATTAAAGCGTGCATTTCTACAGTATCAAGAGGTAGCCATCCACTTCTTTGTGGAGTCATAAAACAATCCAGCAACACTAGGAACACATCAAATGTTTATTGAAATACAGAAAGCAAATATGAACATTGCTTTTTTCAAAGTAAACCCAATACATTTGAGAGCAAGTAGCAGAGGAAAACAAAACAAATGAGTGTCACTTAAATAAATGGTCAGTTCACAATATACCACCAGCAATGCTGAAGCTAGCAAATACCTGGGGAAAAAAACCCACACTCCTAACATCCAACTAGCCTCAATAAACTCAGAAAACATCACAGACTTGTACATAGAGATGTCTGAGAACAAAGGTTTAAGGAGAAAAATTGAGCTTTACATGGAAACTGTGGTGATGACCATGGCTCTGGGTAGCTGCAGTTAAAAGGGAAAACATTTTCATTCTACAAAACAGCAGCATTCTCCAAACGCCGGCCCTCTTACGCAACCTCTCTGCTGCTTCCATTAGCGTCCCACTGCCATTTGTCTGAATTTGGTGGCGTTTGGCCACTTGGGCCAGTACCGCCCAAGCACCAGTCTCCCCCCCCCCACACACACACACACAGCCCACCCCCCTGGCTCCTCCTGCCCGTAAGATAGTGCTGTGCTGTGATTTTGTAATGGGAATAATGACAGTCTGTGTGGTAGGGTGGGCAGGGGGAGTAGGACTGCGGCAGCAGATTTACTGTTAGAGTTCGGCAGGCCCACAACCCCCTACAACCCCCCCCCCCCCCTATTTTTTTTTTTTTACTACCCAAGAGCCTCCCCACTCATAGCCTCTCAGTGAGGGATAAATAATAAACCTGCTCTAAATCAAAGCTGTTTAAATCAGGCCGCCCTGACATTGGAGTCTCAGTCAAATGGTCTGCTGTCCTGTGGAAGGACTGGTAGATTGCACCAGAGGACACCCAGAGAAAGCATGAATTTAATGTCCAACAGACACTGGGGTCATAATGTCACTTTCAAATGCATTAATCAAGTCAGGACTTTTTTTTTTTTTTTACCCAAATGCTTCAAATAGATGAGTGTGTGAGATTATACCATGATACCACGTTCTAGTTAAATATAACTTGTGATGTTAGAAGAATTTAGCTACATTCCAAACTTAGCTGGCAGACAAATATGCTCCCTTCTCTCAGTGGTCACCCTCCCTGAGAGCATGTGTACCAGAGAGGGTTAAAGCGGATAGTAATGAAGGATGTACTACTGTGTGTACTACTTGACTGGCAGGCTGATCCCCGTCATAACTGGTAGGAAGTTAAACAAACCTGTGGTACTGCAGTGGCTAAGGAGCTTGGCTAGCATGCTGAAGCCACAAAAGTCGATTCCCGGCTGCCACTGTTGTGACCTTGAGCAAGGCACTCAACCCTGAGTAGCTCCAGGCAGACCGGTCCCCGTGTTATTGGTATCTGTAAGTCACTTTGAATAAAAAGCACCAGCTAAATGCAGAAATAACTAAATACATATAATATTTCTGCCTTTCCCAGTGTCCAAGTCTGCAGAGTTCTGCATTAAAGTCGCGGACTTTAATTCCACCTTTGCAGTAGAAACAGTGGGGGCGAAAAGAAAGGCGCTGGGTGTCTGAATCACACTGTGATTTTTTTTTTGACATGGTCAAAGTAATGAAACCTGTCAACCTCCTTGAGCCTCAAAGAAACATGCCAGGGTATAGTCTCCGTCTGATTGTGTGAGAGAGTAGGCCGGGAGTGAATGTGTGTGTATGAGAGAGTGTTTGGTGAGTGCGTGTTGACAGCTGTACACTGTGGATGGGTATCGAAGCACCAGGGAAACCAACTGAGCTTGTATTAAGAGAATTTATGGTCACTCAACAACTCTGAAAGGGGCAGGTTGTGCAGTATTTCCAGACGTGTTACAAATTTGCTCTCTCTCTCTCTCTCTCTCTCTCTCTCTCTCTCTCTCTCTCAGTGCGTGTGTGTGTGTGTGTGTGCCCTGCCTCTCCAGTGGATGAAACCTGACAAAGCTCAGACAGTGTGACACTTCCATTAAGTATTCCATTTAACACCCCAGAGGTACTGCTCTAGCCTGTCCGAAATACACATCTATTCATAGCTGGCGCAACAGACACACACACACACACGCTCTCCACATGCCCACAGCGATATTTAAAGGCTTTCCAGGGCCGCCATGGCAGTTGCGCTGAAACGTGACCAAAACATCTTGTCAATATTCGAAGGGCAGCTGGATGAGGCTCTGCTGTGGTAGTGGGATGGGACATCAATTCTGCTCGTTTAAACTATTAGCGGCACAGAAATCTCTGCATGGATTAATTCAGACGAGCAGGGGATCCATTTGAATTTGTGTCTTTCAGTCTTGGATTGGTCAGCTTTTCTTTTTTTTTTTTTAACTTTAGCGTGGCTCTCCTTGCCAGATTTTTTTCCCCTCTCATCCAGCTCTTATGAATTGCTTTTTCGCTGCCTTTTCATCGTGTGCACAGGCTTGTAACATTGGTTAAGCCAGAGTGGCTTTTTTCTCCTCCAAGCTAACTAACGGAACAGCAGGGAGCATTAATGTCCAGTCTGGCTCTGGCCCTGGTCCTCTCACCCCCCCCCCCCCCTCTTTCACTCCTCTACTCTCCCTCTATCATTCCATCTGAATGGAATCTCCTCAGTGGCCATCCAGAACCCCCCCCCCCCCCACACACACACACCCCTTTACTAAATCCATTTGGTTAATAGGCTTGGGCTCCGATGGGGCAGGGCTAGAACTCAGCATGTGTTTGTGAGTGACAGGGTGTGTCTGCATCGTCGAGCGTGTCCTGATGCCTGCTCTATAGGGGGAGCTAAGAAGGGAGCGATCATGATTTATGCATCCCTATAGACAGGGGAGAGGGGGGTAACCCTTTCAAAGCTTTCTATTAATTAGCCCATGGATTGGTGGCGGGAAATAGGCTGGGGGGAGGAGGAGGAGGAGGAATGAGGAGAAGTGGGGAGGGCAGGGGTGGCGGAGGGGCTTTTTTCTTGATTACTGCGCCTCAATCCATTCAAGGAACAGGCTCAGGATTAAAGCACGAGGAGGAAAGTAAATTATATGTCGTATAGCTTTCTCTCCACGCTCGTGGGCTCGATGTCTCCTCTCATCCACTCCACTCCACTCCAACTCTCTTTGCTCTCCGTTTGCCTCCCTTGCTGTCTGTCCATTTTTTTTTCTTTCCGTTTCTCTGCCTGTGATGTGCTCTCGTTCATATACATTATTCCAAACTAATGACTCTGCTCTCAGCTGCCAGCACATGCTGGGTGCATAAAACATGATGTGGCATGTGGTTGTTGGTTCTCCTCCCAGGCCTGGCAAGTATACGTGTTTGTGCATACAGTACGGTGAGCAATCCATACTGTATACCCATTCTGTATCTATCTCTGTGTGTGTGAATGTGTATGTGTGTAGTCGTAATAAATAGCCTACACTGGGCAAAATAATTGTTTGTGTGTGTGTGTGTGTGTGTGTGTGTGTACTGGAATGAACAGCCAGCACTGCATCTGTTTCTGTGTGTGTGTGTGTGTGTGTATGTGTGTGAGAGAGAGCACGTGTGTGTGTCTGTACGGATGTGGATGAGATATCATCTCAGCGGAGCAGATGCCGGGGGCTGTCACATCTCCGCTCGCCCCTTCTCCCGGCTCAGCTGCCTCCTTTTTGCGAAGATGGGCGTGCGATTTTCCACATGAAAAGGCTGCCGCGGAGACGCATCGGCGATGCCTCCTCCAGACGGACGGCCCTTTGTGGGCTTAATCGGCGCCGGGGCCCATCGGCAGCGATAGAGCGGCCCGGCTGATTGGATCTGGCCCACTGCTGTCTCCGTGGCCGGTGCCATGGCTTTGGAGCGTATAGAAGAGCATCTAATGAGGGCCGAAGCAGGGAACATGTGCTCTTCAGAAACCCAGCCAGTCTCCATGGCTCGTCACAGCAAGAGAGAGACAAGCAGAGGCATGTGCGTCAGAGGCACAGTAGGGGTTACTCTTCCGCACTGTGTGCGTGTGTGGGTGTACTGTGTGTGTGCGTGTGTGTGTGTGTGTGTGTGTGTGTGTGTGTGTGTGTGTGTGAACTGAAGGGAAGAGAGCGAGGGAAGATTGCTGTGAGGTTGAAGATTTTCATCTTCATCATCTTCCTTTTCCCCGTCTAAGAGCTGTAGTCGCTCACTCTCTTTCCTGTACCTGCACAGTGCACACAGATGCCACCTCTTCTGTGCAAACTTTTCTGTAACTATATTCTATAACTCTTGGTGATAATGTTTGCCTTAAAATAATGTATCCTTCTTTCTTTCTGTGTGCGTGTGTGTGTGTGTGTGTGTGTGTGTGTGCGTGTGTTGAAGAGCAACTATTACCTCCTCATCCTTCTGCCGCTGGCGGTCGGTCGGACGGCCTCTCCTCTCCTCTCTGCTGTGCTGGTCGTCGCCGAACTCCAATTAGCGAGTTTTTCGTCAGTCTGGCAGCGGATGAAAACAGATGGTTTCGATGACGGCGCTAATGTGGCTTTACCGAATCACCACAACTGCCTTAAACCTCCTCCGCCAGCTGCTACCCAAACCGCGTGCCAAAAAGATGCACTATAGGGGGGGGATGAAAAAAAAATGAATTGAAGACTCTCACACTTGTCAGAGCTTGCTGAAGAAGACATGTCAGAGGGAAAAAAAGAGAGATAAGAGAGATACCAAAAAAAACAGGAAGTAAAATGGAATGCTAATGACCGCTAGCCTTACACACCCAAGATCATATTCCTCCCTGCAAAGCGTGAACGTGATAGTGAGAAAAAAATACATATTTATGTCTCCCTGGCAAAGCAAAGCAGGCTGACCATCTCCCAAGCCTGTCGCTGCACGGAGGGGGCCTGACAAACTCGCGGAGAATCAAAGCCTTGTCTGCTTTCGCTCACCCTGGATGGATATCTATTAATCAGCACCCCGAGGGCCAGGGACACGCAGCCGAGGCCAGCATAATAATGATGGCCAATCATGAAAATCAGCTCTGGGGTGCTGCAATGGGATTAACTTGGCAGGTGCTGTGGCTGTAGCTCTGCATAAGCCCGTGATAAGCAGCGGTGGCACCGCTGTAAAAGCGACGAGTAGCGCAACAAAATAACATGTCCCTCTGACACGCGTCGGCTTATGCGGAATTCTAAATGGAGGCGGACAGTTATTCGTATTCAGCACAGAACTAGCCTCTCAAAGGTGTCCCGCCGTGCGACTAATTGAGGTATTGTGGAACAGTTAATTAGACAATTCAATATTTATGTAAACTACACAACAAAAGCTGCAGCTATTTCCCTTTTTTCCTTTTTTAAACTTTGTTTTATGACTGTTTCAAAAACACGGATCTGAAGGAGGAATTTGTGGATGTACTTTTTTTTTTTCTCCTCAAAAGTAGGACGCGGTCGTGTTTGTCATTCAGCGACGCTTCAACTCTTCTGCTTTTTTTCTTGTGTGCCGTGCCCTCATGATGGCCCTAGAAAGCTGGTCTTGTTAGGTGAAAAGCCCTCTCTCATACACAATTCAGATCCGGAACAATCCAGCTGTGAATGTCAACCACTAATGCTGCCATAAAGCAAAACAAAACAACAAACACACTTGGGACTCATCCAAGGCAACCCCGACCCTTTCACTTTTCCCTCGCCCTCTTTCTCTCTCACTCTCTCTCTGTCTGTCTCTCTCCTTGTCATGGATGAGTGTGAAGAGAGGATTCGAGTGGTATTTGCCACAGGATGGAATGATAATGATGAGCACACTTGTTTCAAACTGGCTCGTCGCCCTCTAGTTCTGCCTATATATATATATACAGTGAGGAGCACATGTATTTGATACCCTGCTAAAACAGGAATATAAAATCATCATTTGACAATTGATCTTAATGCCTTAACTCAAAAAATTAGTACAAATCAAACCGCCAAGGACACCAATTTTCTTTGTGATTGAAGAATGTATCGTAAATAGATAAATGTTTTCCTTAAATGCTAGGGGAAGGAAGTATTTGACCCCCTATGTAACCCTATGGGAATTTAACACATAGGGTTAACATAGGGGCAGGCAGATTTTTATTTTTAAAGGCCAGCTATTTCATGGATCTAGGATATTATGCATCCCGATAAATTTCCCTTGGCCTTTGAAATTAAAATAGCCCCACATCATCACATACCCTTCACCATAGCTAGAGATTGGCATGGTGCTTTTTCCAGTAGGCCTATTAGCCTGTTTGATTTGCATTGAGCTCAATGAGCATCAAACAGGCTAATAGGCCTACTGGAAAAAGCACCATGCCAATCTCTAGCTATGGTAAAGGGTATATAATGATGTGGGGCTATCTTAATTCCAACGGCCAAGGGAACTTTATCAGGATGCATAATATCCTGAATCCATAAAATAGCTGGCCTTAAAAAATAAAAATCTGCCCGCCCCTATGTTAACCCTATGTGTTGAATTCCCATAGGGTTACATTGGGGGTCAAATACTTACTTCCCCCTAGCATTTAGGAAGAACATTTATTTATTTACGAAACATTCTTCCATCACAAAGAAAATTGGCGTACTTAGCGGTTTTATTTTTACTCAATTTTTGAATTAAGACATTAAGATCAATTGTCAAATGACGATTTTATATTCCTCTTTTTAGGCAACTTTAGCATGGTATCAAATACATTTTCTCCTCACTGTATATATATATATATAAAAAGAAAACAGCAAAAATCGGTTGTACGCTTGCTTATGTGCTTTGGTCTGTGCAAAGCGCTGTGGCCTCCGAGAAAAAGACCTTGAGGTTATTCAGCACAAATTACAATTCAGCGGCGCAGATAAATGCAGACGCACCGCGAGATGCCATTCTCTCCATGGCGACATGTTCACGGCTACAGCGCTGGGGGGGGGGGGGGGGATGTGATGAAATCCGAGAGATGCAGCGTTTCCAAATAACTACCTCCGCAATTAAAACTAAGCCGAGACATCAATAGGATCAGAGAAACGGATTTGGCTTCACCCCACATACCAGCCAAAGCATGTACCATTGTTAAGGGGGTCTGCTAGCTCAGCCTCATACAGAGACAAGACAAAGAGGCAGAGAGTGAAACAGAGAGAGAAGGAGAAGAAGAGAGCTTTCTGGCACAAGTGCAAGGAGCACAATGTTTTTTTTTCTTCTATCCTTCTCTTCGTGTCTCAAGGACATCGGTAGAAAACTGAAGCCGAGCCTCTTCCCTCACAGTCCTCAAGTGAAATAAGCACGTTTTTTCGATTGAACTCACAAACCTCAAGAAATAGGCACGTTTTCTGATGAACTCAATTTGGCTGGTCGTTCGTTCGCCGTTCGCTGGACATTGTTCATCACTTTTTGGCTCCCCTCAGAAGTAAGAAGGTTACACTGAGCAGAGCTGAGGATCTGTTGACTCTGCAGTACGCCATCCAGCGAACACTACTCCCCTGCTGAGGAGTCAAGAGGGAGAGAATACGAGATGAGCGAGCGGCACATCCATCATGGAGATAATCATTGAGCTATTGGGAGAGGTCAGGGATAAAAAATGAGACGGTATTCATAGGAAAAGATTCACCAGTCAGTGGTGAAATCTGCTTATTTCTGCGTATGTTGATAGGGAATTCATGCTCTGGAGAAATTAAGTACAAATAAAATATATGAATATATAATTTCATTTAAACCAAGTCCCAAAACCAGAGTGCAAAACGATATATATATATAAGTGGAAGTACATGGGTTATGAGAAAAAATAAATCACACAAGAAGGTGACAAACAATATACAATTGAACTAAAAACCAATAAAAAGAAAAACACAGTGAGACACATAGTCAACTTAAGGAAAGCACACCAGACAAACCAGACAGCTCACAGCAGCACCCACGTGCACAACATACAGAACCTCCCTGCACTACCAACATGGGCATTTAAAGAGGTCAGGAGTCTAAACATTGACCAACAACCACACTGCTAATGTGACTCTAATCAGGCTGGCTATAATAAGCCAGAGTACCCATTGACCCCCACATGGCCAACTCAAGACCAAATAAGGACAAGTTAATCATTCTAAATAGTCCTACACAAATACACAATCATATATATATAACAGAACCCATGCGCACCTAGGTTACTGTAAAATAAAATCGTGCCAAAGCGAAAATGCGCTGACAATATTGAGAAGAAATTACAAAAACAGAATATAATCGAATAACTAGTGCAGTGTGGTTCACACCGCCACAAAGTGCAATCACTTACTGCATAATATGAGCTCGTGTTTTAATCAGCTCAGTGAATGGCAGCATGAAAACACAAACAATATAACAAAAAGAAAAAACACAAAATCCAAAAATGCAAGCAATCTCTGCAGGCACTGATCATTATTTTGTGATTGCATTAACATTTGAAGTCAGGGGAAACGAAAATTAAACCCTGTGGCGTGAATGGATGACTAACACAAACTGCTACCACTAAGATCGATCTCATTTGGAGGGAGCACCACAGCAAAGGAGATTGGCCATGCTACAAGGCGCCGCTCGCCCTCTAGGATTTCCAGACCATGCTTCCTGAGAAGCTCTGTAAAGACATAAAAAGGCAGGTAGTTCTAAAAGGAAGTCCTGCCCTTAGAGACATGGGAAGGATTCGGAGTGCCTTAAAAAACCAAGAGAGCACAGAAAGTACACACTCAAGTTGAGACGTTCTTTACGGACCTTTTCCTACATCGACTGGAGGAAAGCGCGCTGGGTCATCTGTGGTCCCTGACCAGGGTCTGCTGAGGTGAGGGGCGGCCGCAAATCACAGAGTGGTGAAGCAGGCTCAGATTCCAGTGGTTAGTCCAGTCCATTGGTAAGATGAGGGGCTTGGAGGAACAGCACTGAGGAAAACAGATCCCCAGACTTCAGCTTGAGAAAACTGCAGGGCATGGCACAGAAGTGAATAGTTGAGTTTCATTTTTTTTTTTTATGTGGCGCTGAATCCAACCTTGCTGTCAATTCCGTGACCATGGCATTTGATGAGTTGGCAGTGCAGATCTTGGGAGCTCTTCAAGATGACTGCAGAATAAACA
>NC_085007.1:20898423-20903491 GCF_963854185.1 Sardina pilchardus | reverse complement strand
GTGCGTCACAGTCACGGTAAAAAGAAAATAAAGTTGTATAATCCACCCCCAGATCTACCTACTCACAACCCCACTCCTGTCTCAAGCTTGGTGCCCCCTCCCTCCCCTCACCCTCACTCCCCCACAACCTCTCTTGCTCTCCGACTCTCTCTCTCTCTCTCTCTCTCTCTCTCTCTCTCTCTCTCTCTGTCCAATTAGAGGCTTGTATAGACGATCAGACAGTGATGGCCTCTGGCTCTGAGCTACCAGGCTCCACAAACGATCTTCAGTGATATTAATAGACAACTCTATTGCGGATGGGGGTGGGAGGGAGTGTTGAGAGTTCATAATTTTCCAAGCAGAAAAGAAACTACAAAAACAGGGGGGGTTTGCAAATAATTACTCATGCACAGACAGAGAACACCAGAACGCATCAAGAACACTTTAGGTCGGAGCAGCGCGCAGTCACTTTTGGGACAACTGCACCACACCCCCTTTGAAAGCAGCGCATAACTCGAAACACGACAAGATGTCTTGGCCTGTTTATTCGGCGCAGATGTTCCCTCGTGCAGCCCAGGCGCTGATCGCACGTCTGCTAATTAGGTCAGGTCAGATACACAGCCCGGCCCCGTTGCAGGAGGCGGGACAGGTGCTGCATGGTGCGAACAGGCCCGAACCGGATACACCTTATGCTTTTGTGCACGTCCCTCATACCACCAACCCCACCACCACCATCACCACCAACCCCACCACCACCACCACACTGTAGCTCCAACTACCCCCCTCCCCCCCACAATGCCTCTATTCATGTGAGATCTTGTGGGGCCCCAGCACATGCCACTGAACATACGCCACAACACAGAAACAGAATGGTGAGCTCAACCGCTCAATGCAGACATATGCACACATACCACACACACACACACACACACACACACACACACACACACATATACATACATATAATATAATGCATATATGTATATAAATATATATATATATACGCACACACCCGCACACAAATACAAATACACGCACCCGCACACACGCACACGCACACACACCCACATACACCCACCCACACCCACACCCACACACACACACACACACACACACACACAACTGTTAAGACCACCCTTATACTTACACCCCCCCCCCCAATTCCCACAGGAAACCCAGTCATGACCTTGACATGTACTTCACCCGCTGGACTCTGTTGGATGGAACTGGAACACATGGCCCTACCCTTTAATAAAACCAGTCCACACACACAGGCACGCATGTAAAATGAAGACACGCACGCACACATGCACACACACACAAATGAAAAGAAGACAGGCATGCATGCACACGTGCGCACACACACACACAAATAGAATTATTCTTACACAAAGAGACACATATGCACAGTTGCGCACACACACACACACACACACACACACACAAACACACACACACACAAATATAATTATTCTTACATACAGAGACCTATATATACACACTCACAAAGCCTTTCAACACTTCCACAGACAGACACCAGAATGAGGTCTGTGGCGCACAAATACATGCTCTCTCCAGAGAGATCCCCTACAGATGGATACACACTCACTCGGCAGACAGCTACCCTCTCAAAGTCAGACACACTGGAGAGAAAGCTATCAAATGCCTGTGCGCGTGCACACATGCATGCACGCTCGTGCACACACACATATGCACAGATATTTCAAAGCCAACAAACACAAACACATACACACACACACACACACACACACGCATTACAAAATCAACACACGCACGCCATACCAGACACAAGACCAGACAAAGATGTCAAATCCACTCATACTGTACTATAAAACTATCTCCTGCACTTCAAATCCATAGCCATAGCCACACACACACTCACACACATACCACAGAGGGCCTACTTTAGAACACACACACACACACACACACACACACACACATCCTGCAGACAGAGCCATCTTGCAGCCTGTCCCAGTCAGCCCAGACAGACCCCTCAGCTGGGCTCTTATGTGGAAAATTCATTTTCAGCGCCTCTCCGCCTTCTCCTCCTCCTCCTCCACCACCTCCACCACCACCACCACCCACCCACTCCGCAATGAGTCCGACCCCAGCCCCCCCTCTCTCTCTGCAGTCCCCACACACCATCCGGACACAACACCACTTCTGTTCCCCCAGCCAGCCCACACCGCCCCGGCAAGCCAGCGAAAAAAAGAATCACTCTGCAAGTCACGCTTCCTTCCTCCCCTGAGCGCTCCAAAAATACCTGAGACGTATAATACTCCACTTGCCAATCACTGGTGCTATTTTCGAACGGCGTGTCAAATTAAAAGCGTGAGCGCGCGGGCCAAATTGTCGTCCAATTATCCGTTCGAGAAAAGAGGGCCATTGTGGTAGAAGAAGGGAAAGGAAAGGAAGGGAGACGGAGGGTGGGTGGGTGAAAAAGGGTCCTGTAACCCTTTAACCGAGACAAAACATACTACACGCTCGTTCAGGCAAAAAGCAAAACAGGCGGATCAGGTTTTGCGGATGAGTTTCCCATGTGTGTTTACACAGGCCGGCCACGGGCAGCCGTAACCCAGCGGGGGCGCGTCCCGGACCGTGTAAGAGACTCTCCGAAACAACAACAGTCAGCGCTCGGGCCCTCCCAGAGAAAACACACCGGGCCTCCGGCCTCACCCCGCCACTCGCCGCCGCCGTCCGACTCCTTTCTCGGGAGAAGGTGGACGTGGGCGGTGGAGGACTAAGGGGACCGCAGCCAGCCAGCCAGCCAGCCAGACAGGCATTCAGGCAGGTAGGCAGCCAGCTAGGGAGCCCCCCTGGCTCTGGTTAGCAGAGCTACCGCTACTGGCTCAGACAGGCCCTGCAGTCAGCGTTGTCAGGAGGCCCGGTGGACCACACCTGCCAGTCAGCGCGGAGCTCAGACAGGTCACGACCTCTGCGGGTTTATTTACTTTAAAATGAGACTAATATCAGAGAGTGGAAGAGAGAAAGAGAGAGCATGAGAGAGAGAGAGGGAGGTGTGGAGAGAAAGAAAGATTGAGCGAGAGGGATACTGAGACAGAGAGAAAGAGAGCAGAGAGGACAGTGCCGGCGGGTGGTGGGCTGCATCTTGGGATATTGGGGTGCATAGTGCAGCTGGGGTGGAGGAAGGAGGGGGTCTCGCTAACAGGATGAAATTTCATTAAGGAAGGCTTTCAGTGGGCAGAAAGGTAGGGGGTCGCGTCTAAAAGCAGACCCATACAAAAGCCCAGGGGATATTTAGACATGGCCTTGGGGTCAAAGGTCGACAGGAAAGGCCTCATCCCATAAAGCTTATTTGCCCGGCCCCCCATAACTCCCAGGGCGGCCATAGAGACTAGATGAAGACGCGCTAACGCTAACTGTCTAGCGAACTAATGAGACTGAGTGGTCTGGATTGGATTCGGTGGCAAAATCTTTCCGTCCCTCCCCCTTGCTTTCTGTTTAAATTAAACTCACCTGCTGTGAGGCAGCTAATCCGCTTCTGAGCGGCGGGATCCCATTTCAGTCCGACTCTGAAGAAGCGCCGCTAGCTTTGAGCATTTAGCGCTGATCCCCCACCTCCTTCATCTCATGAGGAAAATGAGGAGAACAGGAAACATTTACAGCTGATGTCGTCTCCTGCAGCGAGCGTGCCGAGGAGTGGCTCTCCTGACCGGTCCTGTAGATGTGTGTGTGTGTGTGTGTGTGTAGAGGAGGGTCTGGTGAAAGCGCGAGCGAGCAAAAGCCTAGCTGACCAGCTGGGTGATTTTCATCTGAAATGTAATTAGAGCAATGGGGTGTTTCCGAGCGTGCAGAAGAGTGGAGAGGCTGGGTAATTTTCCCCCCTCATTCTTTCCCCTGCTCACCTCTCTGCAATATACGTGTTGAAGAGGTTAATCCATATGGCAGCGACCAAGTGCCCCCTTTTTAATTTGCTCTCTGCTGATAAAACACGTTCAATTTATCTTCCTCTGATATGCAGAATTAAATCGAAGGGCAGGGTTGGCATTTATGACACCCTGCTTTTATATTTTTTTGGCATAAATGCATTTTCTTTGAAGATGGCCTTTGTCTCTCTCTCTCTGTTTTTCACCCACACAGATACAATGGAGCGTGCGCGCACACACACACACACACACACACACACATTCTCTCCATGTATCTGGGGTATGCGAGTGAGAATGATCAGTGAGCCTTGGCACATGTTTCTATTGCATGTCAGAAAATATATGATATATCTTTGAATGCAAATGCAACTGCCACTCTCTCTTTATCTCCCGCTCTCTCTCTCCCTCACTTCCTTACCTATGCATAAAGCATTAACCACTGAGGCATGAAGAACATGTCTAACCTTTGATGGTCTTCAGTATGGACCCCTCCCCACTCAGAGAGAGTGTGTTATTTATACCTGAAGCTCTCTTCGTATTCCCCTCAATTGCTCCGTACCCAGCTCCACACACACACACACACACACACACACATACACACCCACCCACACACACAGAGCTGCAGAGAGACTTCACTCAGATGCTAATTATTACAACATTAATCGCGGCCCATAACAGCAAGCAATTACAGAAAATGGCCCATAAGAGAGAATTTCTAATCTGGCCGACTTGCCAGAATAGCTAATGACGACAGCGTTAAGCGAGACAACACAATGGGCCCGAGCAATCAAAACAGTCAGCCCCTGTAGTATATTGTGCGACACATTAATGGTGACAATATCAATTGGCCCCAGTGTGTCAACATCGTCCGAGCTGTCAAAGGTGACATTTACCTCCTCGTCCCTCCGTGGGCTGAGGACGTCCACGGGCCCCTGTGCCGGTCCGTCACTCTGTGGCTTCAGGGGCAGTGCCCTTTACAGCGGGACAGGACAGGGGGCAGTGCCAGGGGAGAGGGCAGAGAGAGAGCGAGAGAGAGCGAGAGAGAGAGAGAGCGCTTTGGAGGAGAGGGGAGTGAGTGGCATCTATCTGCATGCTACTCTTATAAAGGCTGCACCAGATTTCAGCCCAGGAGAGATGGAGAGAGAGACAGAGAGAGGGAGAGAGAGAGAGATGGAGAG
>NC_085007.1:20885923-20893423 GCF_963854185.1 Sardina pilchardus | reverse complement strand
GATTACTTTCCCAGATCATTTGTTAATTAACATTTATTCAAACTTAAACGAAAAGACATTTAGTTCTCCCCCTACTACCGAGAAAACATTTCACATTCAGAAGGCTTCGAGGCAACATCATAACTACACCAGTAACACCATTCGCTTGCAGTCTGATTGCGATCAAGCTGTGTTTCTCTTATTTACACACTAAACTCACTGCTCTTTGGTGCAGGCTGGGGTTCACGCTGTGATGTAAGACAGAGGGGAGAAGGAAGGATGGAGAGAGAAAGAGAGAGAGAGGGAGAAAGAGAATGAGATGAAAAGAACAGAGAGCTGTGGTGGCAGGAGGAGGCTGAGCACATCTAGCGTGATGCTGAACCATGGCCCCATCTCTCCAGCGCCTTCTCTCTCTCCCTCCCTCCCTCTCTCTCTCTCTCCCCCTCTCTGACTGACTCAAGCCCGTCCCCAGGTCCCTTGGCTGCATCTGACTTGCAAATGATCGCTCAAGCACTCCCTTCAGCAGCTTTGATGAAATATTCCTTCTCTCTCTCTCTTTCTCTCTCTCTCTCTCCCATTACAAGTTAACCATGGCAGAGGCGCCTCAGATGAGTGAGTCAGAGAAAGGAACAGAAAGGGAGAGAGAGACACACACAGAGAAAGTGAGAGAAAGAAACTGAGAAAGTGAGAGAGAGAGAAAAACAGAGAAAGGAGCAGAGAGTGACTCAGAACAAGAGGTAGAGAGAGGGAGATGGATATTTAAAGAAAGAGAGAAGAAAGGAAGAGAGGAGGAAGAGAGACTTAAGAAAGCCTTGACCTTTTTTCCGAATGGGAAGAAAGTCTAGGAAAATCTTGGGAAGGCTGCGGGAGAAAAAGCCTACACCCAGAGGACTCTATTAGGCGAAGGAAATGTTTTTATTTAAGCTGTTCAGGAAAGGCCCTCTCATGTGGTCGGAATGCTGCTAAAGACGATAAGGACGGGTGGAAAAACGTTGATTATTTAATATCCAAGTTTTTCTTTTTTTTTGAGCTTCTGTATTTTTCAACGTTGCAGTAAGCAGATCACACAGGCATGCTCCTCTTCATTGCAACTCCTTGTCTATTAACCAGAAGAGAGTGGGGCGAGATGGAGACCTTATAAAACCCTTCTCACCTGTTGAGCCGTCTGTCTGCCGTCAAAGCAGAGAACAATCAAACTGGCCTTGGCAGTGAGGACACTGGTCTGAGATCAGATGCACGCCGATATTCAAATAAATAATTTGCCACCTGCTGGAGTTTGAGGTGCTCTTGATATCCACTCTTGAAGGACGGCGAGAGAGTTAAACAAAAATAAAATGCATGTGCACACACAGACGGGGGAGCTCAAGGCGGCAGCTTTCGGGGCGCCACGGAAACGGACACAAACGAAGTGTACTAATTAAGACTCGGGGGGGCAGCCAATTGTGGTGATTTTGGCTCATTATGCCATACTTCAATGCTGCAGTCTGAACGAAGGGGGGGAAACAAAGAAAAGGAGAAAAAGAAAGAAAAAAAGAAAGCAAAGAAACATGGTTTTATGACATTGACTATTTCTTGCTGAGGGACCAACGACCATACACACACAGATAGACTACCTCATCCCTTACACACACACACACACACACACACACACACACACACACACACACACATATGTATGTATCTGCGTTCACACATGGTTATGTACAATGTAAACGCGTGACAATGAGGATTACAGTCACCAGAGGGATTTTCGCCTGAGGGACTCAACACAGGCCTCGCACGCCATCTCTTCTGTCGTACTGCTGATGTGGTTTTTGCCAGCGCGCTCTCGAAAATGGGCAGAGTCAGCCACCATCCAAACGCAGCCACATCAAATGGGGTTAGTGATCTGACAAAGTTCCCTGCCTTTTAAAAAGTGGTTGTTGAACTGGAGCCAGAATTCGTTTTTCTGCTAACTCGCTGCTTTAACCTCCCCCCGTTTGATTCGGTGGCCAAAAGCCACAGACTTGAAAATGAATGGAGAAAAACTGAAGTTATTTCCAGTCACAATATTTTTTTCCTCCATTCATAGACCAGATTTATATTACAGGACGTGAAATGAAATAGGGGAAAAAAAGGTCTTTTCTGCTGTGGGGCTGGACAGCATGTAAGCCAAGCTTGTGAGTCACGTCCTCTGCGGTAGTCGACCAATAAAACAAGACCATCCCCTCCCACGACACGACTCACGGTGGCCCCGACGAGAGGTCATAAGCGGGCGAGCATCCCTCGTAAGCGTGTCTGACGGACGACGCGGCCCCTTCAAACCTCATAAAAAATGAACGAATCACCATTGCGCCGCACCCCCCCGTGCGCCTGAGCTGATTAGTTTGTGCCACGAGGCCTCGACACCAGCCCAGACACGCGGTGCCTTCTGCGCCCGCAGCCCGACACAGGAGGAGGAGCGGCGGGTGGGGGGAGATGGCAGGGGCAGTCGCCCCGCTAATGAAATTGAGAATGCCGGGCAGCCATTTGGAGGAGAATCAATGCAAATGTCATGTGGCACGTTTTAATTGCGTATAAACCTGTGATTGAATGCACTCCCGGCAACTCGCGAGTTATTGCACTAATGGAAGGACGGCCAGATTACAGAGGAGCGAGCCTTCATGCTGTTTATTCTCGTTGCTTTCTCGAGATGGGACATTTTAGGATGCCCCCCCCCCCCTCTGTTAGTCGTTCCCTGAGGAATCCTAAACTGATATTAGGTGCTCACAGTCTCCGATGTCATAGGCTACTTTATGGTCATACATGATTGACAAATGTGATGAAAGCCAAGCTCTACACCCGCCCCCCCCTCTCCAACCCATTATTCCTTAAGAAATCCCATTGAGTTAATTGACACAATTAGCTAATTAGCCATAGTCTTTGTAGATTCCAACCTCTGGCTATGGCTGAGAGAAGGGACAGTGTGCAGGGCTGTGCAGTCCTCCCTTTGGCTGCGCTGCGTCAGGGAAGAGGGATGGTGTGTAAAGAGGAGACTAGGGGGTAATGATGCTGTTGACAGAATTGAACAGTGGCTGGGAGGCTGGAAGGCCGAGGAAGAGGGAAAGCTACAGAAAAAGAGGGAGAGAGGGAGAGAGAGATGGCAACGCGCCATCCTCCTGGACAAATGGTAGATATCTCCAGACTATTCTGAAGCTGCCAGACCATGTCTTGGCTCAGTTTGTGCAGGGTTGTAGTCTGGAAGCACTCAATCGAGAGCTTTTTGGAGGGCCGAGGCTTCTGGCACGCCGGCCGTCAAGGTAAGGGGCATGGATTGAGGTGAAAAAGAAATGTTTGTGTTTTGAAAAATCAGTGTTCTCGCTTTGAGCAGCATCAATACTGATTTGCTCAAGGCTGACGCAATCGGTTCAAATTGAATCCAGGACCACGGCGATTTCCGATGCCACTGACCCACACACAATCCAATGGAAGAGGCCACCGGAGGATTCTGTGGCAAGACAACAACGTCTGGCCTCGCCGTGGCACGGAGTCTTGAAGACTCGCCTCTGCTGCCTGGCAAACGCTGCAGCGATGACAGCCACCGCTAGACAAACACATTCTTTTCACAGCTGCCATGTTGGCTCCCATTCGGCCAATGGCGAAAGGGGCCCTTACACCTCCAGGATCACCCAGGCAACACAGCTGTGTAGAGGCCCCATTCACACACACACACACACACACACACACACACACACACACACACACACACACACATCCGTAGCCAAGCCCAAAAATAAAAAATGAATAACAATCAAATGAAGCCTTGGCAGCCAAAAGAGTATGAAATTCCTCAATAGTGTGTCACCAGAATAAATTACAGACGCACAGATGTGGAACACAATGCCAACTCTATTAATCATTTGGTACTGGCCCATTAAGACATGCATTTTGAGGCGTGCGAGCGTTTCGATTAGCTGCGTAATTATGGCACAGCAGTGGACAAACAGACAAAAATTAAAGAGAATATTTTTGTGGATGAAAACATACTTGATTTCTTTTCCCGGGGCATCTCAAATGGCGTAATTGGAGTCCTTGAGGAGAGAAATACATTGATGAGGGCGATTAGTCGTACAGAAGAGGGGGAAGAAAAAAAAATCCACAAGTAATCAATGAAAAGCTCTCAGCACAACACAAAGTGCCGTTGTTCAGTAACTAAACTTTAATGGTGTGTCTGTGGTTTACTCCTCTGCCGGTATAATCAATTTAAAGCCTTTTCAGAGTCGCAGACACCATATTTGCTGGAGGATTGGATATATGGAATAATGGATGGAGAGAAAATGACACCGACAGAAATGCGAAGGGTACACACCGACGTGGAAGTCACGGAGGACAGGAAGGGCGGAGAGGAGGAGGAGGAGGAGGAGGAGAGAATACGCAGCACAGTGAATGTGATTCAGGAGCTTAGCGGAATGAGAAGAAAAATAACTCCACTAACTAGAGGAGAGATTCAGAAAGTGACGAGAGAGAAAAACAACAACAAAGAAAGAAAGAAAAAAAGAGGAAGAGAGGGGGGGAGGGAGATTTCACATTTCAGGAGAGGCCTCAGTGGAGCGGTCCAACCAGAGCATGGCTGACAGAGGCTCCGCTGGGCTAGAGGCCCCTGGGAGCCAACAGATCCTCCTGTACCGCCGCCACCACCACCACCGTCCCCCAGGGGAGACCGCCAACCAGAGCAGCCTTCTGCTGCAGATACTCAGGAGAGAGCACGTCCTGCACCGCACCACTCTCAGTCTGCAGAGACAGCACACACACACACACACACACACACACACACACACACACGGCAGTAACCCGGTCCTGAGCCGAGGCTTCAGACATGGCCACACACACACACACACACACACGACAGTAACCCGGTCCCGATCCGAGGCTTCAGACATGGCTGCACCTGTGACGTATCGACAACCACTGCCCTCTACTCATCTTGACCAACCAACACTTTTAGTAGGGGTGTCACCATACCAAAAAATCAGTAGTCGGTGCCAATACCAGCAAAATTACACGATTCTCGATGCCAAATTCGATACTATCGTATAAAAAAAGGATTTTCTAAAATCCCATGTACTTAATGAATTTCTTTAAATATTTGCAGAATACTGAAATATAATTTCTACAGTGCATAACAGAATACAGTATCCAATTGCAAGCATATCACATAGGCTTACACATAATTAATTCAATCACTTTTCTAATGGATTGTAGCCTAAAAACCAACAACTTGCATCGCCTTTTTATCGCTTTGCTTTCATATAGTGTGAATGATTTTTTTTACAAGATGCAAAGTCTTTATTTGAAACACACACACATTCTGTAACTATTCATACATTCAATATACTGAAATTTCTGATCTTCATAACAGCAAACTTTATGCAGATTATAGCCAACTATTCATATTACAACTCCACCTCTTAAATTCAGCCGTCTGGTTGAAGCCTCAAAATATTGTAAACAAAGTAGCAGGCTAATCTTATCATAGGCTACTCTACTGGTTGGACTGTTCAGTATCCCCACATGTGTTTAAGTTTCAAGGTAAGCTACTTTTTCTCCTTGGGACAGGCCCTTTTAAGTCTTGGAGTTGAAAAACATTGGTATTGAGATGGTCAGTCAACTTGAATGCAAGTTTTAATCAAATGTCTGCTGCAAAGCCTGCTAATGATGCTAACCGGATTTTAAACAGCAATTTAGCTAGTCGTCTTCTGTGCGTCATTGCGTTCACGATTGTGAATGTTTTATTTGGACTAAATGTGCATGTCGTGGGCGGGTGTCCATTGACCACGCACGAGAGCGGGCCAAGGAGAGTGAGTTTACTTCTACTGTTTGGTAAAGTTGCACGCATAGTCTACAAACGATATGGAAGAAGAACTATCCACCCGGGCAGCGTCAGGTGCATCAGTACGACCACGCTTCCAGGAATGATTGGTTGGCTTTCATGGAGACAGACGCTGTGTGCACGGAGGGGACTGTGTGTGTGTGCATGCATGAGAGACAGACGCGTGAGTGACAGAGAGGGAGAGCAGGGAAAGGAAATTCAGCTTAACGAATGTTGCGTGTTTTTCAATAGCGTTGAAAAATAGATAAATAAATAAAATAAAAAGTAACGAAACCATATGTGGCGGCCGGTGCTGAATCTGTGGCGCATCGCCTCAAATTAGTCTATGTGTGGGAAACACTGTATTGCCCCCATCAGTTCCGGAAGAGTCGCAGCACCGATGCTTATGCTGGCGTCGGTGCTTACGGTGCTTCGAAAAAATGGGCATCGCCGGTGTTTTTTAATTTTGGAATCGAGAGGTATCGCAAGTATCGGTTCTCGTGACATCCCTAACTTTTAGTATGCAGAGACACAGTCGGCGTTCCATGCTCTCATTGTAAATCAGACTTGAGGTTGTGAACAGTTCATCAGGCTTGAAGTTAAACTTGTAGAACCCAATGAATATTCATCATTGCCTATAAATTCCAGACATAACTACGGGCAAAGGAAATAAACACATTTCGATACTTTTAATTGCCATTCATTTATACATATTAGTGAAATATTAGAAAATTATAAGCGTAAATGGCCTGTGGATATTCAGTTGAAAATAAAAATTTTAAGTCTCCCAAAGCACAGGCACATTCGCAGATGCAAATGAGGATTGCACATTTTAAAAACTTCACTTATGAACCATTATGAATTGCCATTTCACTTTCATCTCCAAATGAGTTCTCAAAAGAGCACAACCAGGCAACGCTCATATTTTTTTCAACATTATTTGAATTTTTATTAACACATGTTATAGAAAGCATCTGCACAAGAAGTTCTGTAGAAACAGAGGGAAACAAAAAAAAAAAGATAGCATTCGAAGCTTTGAGAGGGAGGAAGGGAGAAGAAGAACCTGACCTGCTTAGAAAATAAAAAGCGAGAGAGAGAGGATGAGAAAGCACGCCAAATGACACAATCCTTCACAGAAGGACGTTAATGCAGAGGTCCTGGCTGTTGTGCCAATTACCCGAGAAACAGTCCAGTCATCAGATTGGAGGAAATTGGCTTTTTTTCCCTCCCCTTCTTCCCCACCATCTACTTCTTTAGAGAGACACACACAAGGTACATCCACAAATCACTCTAACTTTCCTCAAAAGTTCTCTTGTGGAGCTGTCCGTTTCTTCAGCTTGAGAGACAACATGCATAGTGTTCGGATGCTCAGTTGCCTCCGGTTCGATGTCTCTGTGTCAGATGAACGCTGATTTCAGCGGTTCTGGGAGCGACAGACCGCAGTTCTCTGGTAAAGCAACGCTGGGTTTTTCCCCATTCCAGACCTGCTGCTCATCTGTGGCCATATTGTCTTTCTCTTTGAGTGGGATGGGGGCTCATATGACTTGCAAATGTTCACATTTCCATTGTGAGAATAAAACAAAACAAAACAAAACAAACAAAACGATTCTAAAATCAGAAGGTCAACACAACCAAACCACAAATGGACCAAAGGTTTAAAAACAAACCAACCAATCAAACAAACAAAATAATAA
>NC_085007.1:20875923-20883423 GCF_963854185.1 Sardina pilchardus | reverse complement strand
AGAGCAGAGAGAGGGAGGGGACACGGCTTGACTGGCAGATTTGGGGTGCATCTCATTCGTGTTTTATACGTCCTCCTTTCCTCCTCGGGCCTCGATCCTCACTGATCTGCATAAAGAATGATGGGGCGGCCACAATGGGATAGTCTATCCAGTGTTAGTTATAGATCAGTGGGAAGGCCCCTCGAGGATCGAGAAGAGATGTTGAGAGGCACCCAAGGTCTCTGTTCTGCCAGCACCACACTCTTCTCCTCCTCCACTACGTACTGTAGCTGTGTGTCCCTGGTTTATTAGCCCATTTATTTATTCATTCATTCATTCATTCATCACACTCTCAATTCTGCCCCCCCTCCCCCACATCTCAAAACAGTATGATTAAAACAAGAGTCCACCAAGGTTGTCCTTTTATCTTGCTTGTCTGAAGAGGTATTCAGATACAGCAAATACCTAATTTTCTCATGCCTACTTTGCAAATTCATGCAATCGTGTCCACTCCCACGAGAGAATACAAAAGCAGTCATATGAATGTACAAATATCTAGGTACACGCAAGGGCTACGAAATATTATGAAATTGTACATCTGTACAAATAAACACCACAAAAAAACAAAACAAAAACAAAAACAACCAAAACCACAACATGGGATCTGAATGGCATCTTTCTATGCTTCTCCTCCACTATTCAGTCTCCAAGAGGTTCACTGACTATTGAGTGTGTTAAATGTTTCTGACTGTACTGTTTGGACAGTGCCCATGGAATGCACACAAAAGTGTTTGCCTGTGTAAATGGCACTATGTCAGTATGTGTGTGTGTGTGTGTGTGTGTGTGTGTGCCCGTGCATGTTTGTTAAATGTGTCTGTAAAACAAATAGCGTGCCTAAGTGAAGATAATGGTGAACTTATGCCTCTGCCTGTCGACTAGGACAGAACGAAAACAATGGAGGGGCTGCATAAATTATGTAGTTAACATCTTGCAAAGCGTGCGTGTGTGTAAGCGCGTGCGTGTGTGGCACTAAAAAGCTCCCTACCGCAGCTGACACACACACACACACACCTCAGCCCAACAGAGTGGGGTCTGGTGCCACAGTACATCAAAACGAAACCACAACACTTAACCCTAAGCCTTCTGACATTCCTCATGTTTCCCCTTTCCACTCCCTCCTACACACACACACACACACACACACACACCTTCCTTAACCCCATATGTCCATATGTTTATGCATGGTGAGAGGCAAAAGGAAACAGAACACTGCAAATAGAAGTTGTCCTAAAATAGCACGCTTTAAATAACGGTGTGTGTTTGGACTGAAGAATGTCCACAGGCTGCAAACTACACTGTGTACTTGTTTCAGCAAGCTCTCTCTTTCTCTGCATTTCTGTTTCAAGGTCTCGCTCTGTGGTTAGTGGGGCAGAGAGAGACTACGGGAGCCAGTATTGGAGTTTAACAATTATTTGGGATCACAAGGCCAAAGGTCTATGTAACAGTAGGCATCATGTATCTAATGCTCCAAGACACCGCCGTCAGAGTCCAATAACATCTGCCTGCGGCTCTCCGCAGCAGTTCTGAATATTTTCAAAAGCTGTTTTATATCTTTTCCATTGAGATAAATGCTTTGCTAGCCAATGTTTTTAACCAATATATAAACATAGTTCAAATGGCAAATTGAAAGTCAACTGGATGCTGTTTTGATTGATGTTTCCCATTCCTCCTGTGGCAGGTACATTGAACAATTGCTTGTTTTCCCCTTCAGGAAAGACACACTTTTTCTTCAGAATATGGCAAGACAAGAGGATGAATAATGTTAACAGTCTTTCTGGCTACTTGGGTAAACAATATAGGGATATCGATACTGTAAACGTTAGATGGTTCTTCTCATATTTGAAATGGAATAGGCCTGGATCATATAACATTCCGAAATCAAGGATTTACTTACAAAAATCTTCACTTCAATCAATCCCACCTAGTAAAGTCTGCATTGGAGTACGTAACTGCAAAATGTGTATACAAATCAACAGGGACTAACGCACAAGGTTACTGCTACATTTCAGAATCCGAGCCAGAAAATACAGAAGAGCATCTTTAGTACCCCCATACACATATCTTGAGGAAACAACCGTAAAGTTTAATGTTCTGCAAACTTCTGCACTCTTTCAAAAGTCTCTCTCTCTGTGTGTGTGTGTGTGTGTGTGTGTGTGTGTGTGTGTGTGTGTGTGTGTGTGTGTACACTGTGGAGCTCTGTTATGATGACGCCAGCCGTGCGGCTCGTGGCCAAGGACACCTTCCGCAAACCCCATAAAACATGTGGACAGTGTTTAAAGAGCAGTTGCCAATGGTTACCTCCTCGGAGAGCCATAACTCAATCAGCTGTTCAGATCGGGCGAGACAGCGAGGGAGAAACGAGCAGGCGAGCGAGGGAGCGAGGGAGGGAGGAGGGGGAGGAGGAGGAGGATTAGAAAGGTGACGCTGATAAACAGACAGAAAGCTCATCTGAAGAAAAAGCGTGAGCGTGAGCAGAGAGGTAGACACAGGAGCCCGGTGGACTCCAGGCGTAATGGAACTCAACCTCAGCTCTGCAACTCACTTGACCTGAGCGGATTACACACAATCTTCTGTTTAATTACCCATAATTGCAGAACACACACCAAAAAGGGCTTAGGGTAGAGGGCATTCCACTCAACCCCCACCCCCCCCCCCCCCCCCCAACACAGACACACGTACGTACGCACACATCCTCACTCACCCACACACTCACAAGCAAACAAAGCACCATTTTCGAGGAAGAAAGAGCGAGGTCTTTTTTAGCTCCAACGCTGACCATCCACCACAGCGCGGATCATAAATACGCTACAAAAAAAGAGAGCTTATTTCTCCACATAAGAGGATCAGGGGCAGAAGATGGGTGTGATCGGATCATAGACTCAAGTTGCTGAACAAGTCGACGGTTTCTCAACAGCAGCCTCCCCCAAGGCCGTCTGGGCCATTGGGATTCTCGGCTGAGCGTGGGGATCTGACCGGTCCTTTTCTCAGCGTCCACTTCTCCGCAGCAGTTTATGACCTTATCCCTCACCGTGGCTGAAGGCTACTGTACAGCTCTCCGGCAGCACAAACGCTGGCTCATTCCATCCGCAAGGGCTATCCGCTTACGTCCACGCGTTCACTGGTCTGGGGCCAGTGCGGCTGCTCGTCAAGCTGACCTTTGACGCACATTTGTTAGACCCGCTTCCATGTAATTACCCCGTACGCGTTTCGCCATAAAGGCCTATTTGCATGATAAATACGTGTACAATGTCGCGCAGTCATAGGTCCCCGGCGCACGAACAGAGGCGCGTGCGTGTGTGTCTGTGTGTGTGTGTGTGTGTGTGTGTGTGTGTGTGTGTGTGTGTGTGTGTGTCCGCCCGCCCCGGCTGGGAACAATGTAATCACTGGCCTATTGTTATGCACACCAGTCTTTCACTAGCTGTAGATAACAGGACAAACATCCCACTTCTCCTCCCTATTAGCAGTCTCACAGGACTCCACTCTCTCGGTCGCTGTGGGAAAAAAAAGAAAATAAAAGGGTAAAAAGAAAGAAAGAAAGAAAAAAAAACACCACAGCACCCCCTCCCACACCCCTTCCCGATTTGGCTCTCCTTGATCTGAAATCGGTCTCACTATTTATTTATTTATTTATTTATTTATGTTTTTATCATCAGGCGCTGGGACTAGGGAACGTTCAAGCGGCCACATATCTACAAGGCATCTCATTTCATGCGCTATCAGGAGTACATTAAAGCACCCCGCACGTCTAAGGCACTGGTGTGGCCCGTTTACAGTGGAGCTCCAGAGAGAACTGTTCCAGGAATTAAAACTTCTCTCCACACATACACACACAAAAACACACACACAAGCAACTCAGAGAGAGAGAGATCGAAGGACGAACAGACTGAAAGACTGAAGGACATCCATACAGAAACACTGGCAGACTGATGGACGTGCATACTGAGGGGGTTGATGGACAGATTGGACACCCGTGGAAAAAGGACGGAGAGACTGATCGACAGATGCCCGGCCGTCACTTTGAGCTCTCGCGGCTCTGGAGAAACTTTCCCACAAGTTAAGTTTTTTGAAGTTGGGCAAGAGATTCACAGACACATGCACAGTGCTCACACACACACACACACACACACACACCATACTACCCGTGACAAGGGATTCACCGCTCCATTGCCCCTCCATAAACACACACTCACACACATGTGTGTGTGCTCAACTACTGATGGCAAATTAATGACCTGCCATTCAACTCTCTGAAACCCCTCTCACTCAAACCCTCCACGCCCCCCCCCCCCCCCCACAGACCCTCTTTCTTGTGCGCACACACACTATCTTGCACGCACACAGACACAGTCTTTCTTATGACTGACTGACTGACACACACACACACACACACACACACACACTATTATCAGCCCATCAATCACCTGTCAGGCAGCAGCTTCTCTGCACCGCTCCCCCTGTTCAATTAACACCAACACACATGCTAATTAACGCAGAGAGAGGGAGGGGGGGGGGACACGACGCCACCACACACGCTGCTGAAGAGCGGAAAAACAGGTTCAGCTGACAGCAGCTTTTTAAAGTTCAGGAGAGGCTGACAGCGCTGGGGGTGGGATGGGGATGGAGTCCGTGTGTGTGTGTGTGTGTGTGTGTGTGTGTGTGTGTGTGTGTGTAGATGTGTGTGTGATGGCTAGGTAAACACATAAGAGAGAGAGATTGTGTCTCCGTGTCCATAAGAGGCTAGCGGCTAACGCTGCTTGAAACGGAACGCAGTGGGGCGGGTGTCCCACGGCTAAGACCAAGAGCCTCGCTCGCTTCCCTCCTCTTCTGCTCGTTCGTTTTTTCCAATTTAGTTGCCTCTTGCCCTTTTCCTTTTCACTTCTTTTTTTCTCCATTTCTCCTCCTCTTTGGTTTATCCCCCTATTCTCTCATCCACTGGGTGTACCTCTCAGGCGGGGGATCAAACAGCACGCCTACACACACGTCTACACACACACACACACACACACACACACACACACACCTCAGCTCAAACACCAGCTCCTGGCCTCCGCTCGGGTGGGCTGCTGCTTACAGCCTCCCAAAAGACCCACAGCGGGACCCCTTCTGTGGGGAGATCAAAGCCCCAAAGGAAAGGGGTGTGCGCACATGTGTTTATGTGTGTGAGCCAGCAAGCGTGTGTGTCAGAGAGAGAGAGAGAGAGAGAGAGAGAAAAAGAGAGAGAAAGAAAGTAAGTAAGTGTGTGTGTGTGTGTGAGCGAGTGAGCGTGTCAGAGAGAGAGAAAAAAGAGAGAAAGAAAAAGAGAGAGAGAAAGTAAGAAAGTAAGTGTGTGTGTGTGTGTGTGTGTGTGTGTAGGCTAGCGTGCTCCTGTGCTTTCTCTCGTGCCCTTGCAGGCTCGTCCTTGGGAGGCGGGCTGCTGGTTTGCATTAGGCCCGCGTCTCCTCGCTGGCCCCGCATGGCTGACCTGGTCAGTCTCAGGTGTGTCAGGATCGATTCACTGCAGCAGACCATCGACACGCCCCCCCCCTGAGGCTCGGCAAGCATGCGGGGCATGAGGGGGGAGAGGGGAGGCTGTGGACTGGTCAGGGGGCCGAGAGAGAGAGGAGAAGGGGGATGGGGGTGGGGGATCCTGGGGCTGTGGTCAGGAGAGGCTCCAGGTTGCCTGCCTTGTTAGTGTGTGCTTGTGTATGTGTGTGTGTGTGTGTGTGTGTGTGTGTGTAAGCTGGGTCTGATGCCCCCTGAACTGCGTCTCCTACAGTAGTAATGAACCAGGGCAGCAGCACACCAGCCAGAGGAGGAGGAGGAGGAGGGAGGGAGGGAGGAAGAGGAGTCAGAGAGAGGGATGGAGGGAGGGATGGAGAGAGGGAGGGAGGGAGCGTGTGATGGGTTGGCTAGCATATGTTAGCTTAAGGAGACGGAGGCCATCTGCCTCCACTGCTGGGGCTGTTGACACCACACACCACTGAGCTGGCAGAGGTGATCACCATGATGGAGAGCAGGGGTGGGAGAGAGAGAGAGAACGACAGAGAGAGAGAGAGAACGAAAGAAAGAAAGAAATGGCAACAGAATGGAGAAAAACGTGCGCTCCATCTGTGACACACATGCAGCCGGGCTTAAGTGAGATTCAGCTGGGGGCTTAAGAGTCTTATGGTGGCAGGCTCTCTCTCGCTCTCACCCTCTCTCTCTCACACACACACACACACACACACAGCCTCAGGGGGGAGAGGACATGACCATAAGTCTGCATCAACTACCCCAGTGTCAGACTGAATGATGGCCAGTGGCTGCTGAGTGATATCTGATCTAAGAGCAGTGAACTGTGGACGGCAGATGACGAACACAAGCCCCTGCCTCCTGGACATCACCCCACACACCCACACACCCTCTCTCTCTCACTCACACACTCTCTCTCGCTCTCTCTTTCTCACTCACACACTTTCTCTCTCTCTCTCTCTCTCTCTCTCTCTCTCTCTCGCTCTCTCTTTCTCTCACACACACCCCCTCTCTGTCTCTCTCTCTCTCATACTATACCCATCCTGTCCTTCTGTGTCTTATTCACATACTTTTCATTCTGTTTCTTTTCTCTCTCTCCATCCACACACACACACACGCTTCCATTTCTCTCTCTCTCCCCATCTCCGCACAAGCATACACACTCAAAGTGCTCCGCAAATGTCAGGTGTGCTGAGGGAGAAGGGGGGGACAAACAGCACACTTACCTGAGTGATTTTGGACTGGACCGAGGAGACGATGGCTGATGTCACTTGTTTGTCTTTCTCCTGCGAGCCGTCCCTGCAGAGGGAGAGAAAGAGAGGGATGGATGGAGGAAGGGAGAGAGAAGGGATGGATGGAGGGAGGGAGGGGAAGACAAGAGAGTGAGCACAGGATGTGTAAATTGGACGTCTGAGTCTGTGGGAGGACTGGCTGGCTGCTGCAGTATTTATGCTATCGGCGAGCTGGAGGAGAGCGGAGCACACACAGGAGTCTGCTAGCGGGCCTCAGCACTGTGTGGGGGGTCTGCAGGTGAGTCTCTGGGCACACGGGAGCCAGAGTGGGAGCATGGAGGATCAGATCATATGTGTAAGCATGTGTGTGTGTGTGTGTGTGTGTGTGTGTGTGTGTGTGTGTGTGTGTGTGTGTGTGTGTGTGTCTCTCTCTGTGCGTGTGTATGTGTGTGTGTCTGACAACATAATATTTTACATTGTGTGTGTGAGTGTGCGTGAGAGAGGATGTGAATTTTGGTGTGGGTCTGTGTGTGTGTGTGTGTGTGTGTGTGTCTAGCGGAGTCCCCAAACTCAGGTCAGCACCACAGCATCTGAGAGTGGGCATATGAAATATTCACTGGGCTGCTGGAACAGACAAGACAGCACACGGCAGCAGGGGCCAACAGCAGCAGCAGCAGCAGCAGCAGCAGCAGGAGCTGAGGCAGAGGAGTCAGCAGGAAGAACTTTGGAACAAACTTCC
>NC_085007.1:20867151-20875723 GCF_963854185.1 Sardina pilchardus | reverse complement strand
TGTGTGTGTGTGTGTTTGAGTGTACAGGTGTGCAGGTGTGTATGAGTGTGAGAGGGCGCGCGCACGTGTGTGTGTGTGTGTGTCTGAGTGTACAGTATATGCATGTGTGCAGGTGTGTATGAGTGTGAGAGGGCACGTGTGTGTGTGTGTGTGTGTGTGTGTACCTGGATGTGGGGCTGGTGGCAGGCGAGGGGCTGGCGGAGACTGTGCCGAGGCCGAGGCGCTTCTTCTCCTCCGTGCGGTCGGGGGAGGCGGAGGGGGAGCGAGACGAGCCCTTCATCACCTGAGAACGGGAGCTCTTCCTCTTCTTCTTCTCATGAGGAGACCTGAGGGAGCACAGAGAGAGATAGAGATGAGACCAGATGAGACATGGAGCAAGACAGAGAGAGAGAGAAAGAGAGAGATGAGACATGGAGAGAGACCAAAAGAGAGAGGGATGAAATGAGACATGAAGAAAGACTGAAAGAGAGAGAGAGAGAGATGAGACTTGGAGAGAGACCAAAAGAGAGAGGTGAGACAGATGATGACTAAGAGAGAGAGAGAGAGAGAGAGAGAGATATGAAAAAAGGAGAAGGAGCGAAAGAGAGAGATGATACAGAAAATTACCAAGGCAGAAAAGAGAGAGGGATACAGACACACATGGACATGGAGAAAAGGGAAAAAGACAGAAGATGGGGTGAGAGAGAGAGAGAGATAATAGAAGAAGGGGAACAGGAGGACATGAAGGAGAGGAAGGACAAAAGGTGAACAAAAGAAATGGTAGAAAAGCAAGATAAAAGAGAGGGATAATAAAGAAAACAGTGGGGGAGAAGAGAGAGAGAGGGATGGAGCGGATGAAGAAAGATTAAAAAAGACAATGAAAAAACAGCCAACAACAAGAGGTGACATATTAGCGAAGAGGACATCCTGGGGGGAAAGAGAAAGGGTGAGATTGAGTGTGTTGGTGTGTGTGTGTGTGTGTGTGTGTGTGTGTGTGTGTGTGTGTGTGAGGTGAGAGTGTTTGTTTGTGATATCTTGCTGTGGTGAGAAACTGGTGCACAGCGGGGCAGAAGAGTGTGACCACACGAGAAGAAAGCAACCGTGTGACATGCACACCACTTGGATGTAGGATCCACATGAATGGGCACCACACACACACACACACACACACACACACACACACACACACACACACACGCGCACACGCGCGCACACGCACCAGGAGCACAGTAACTCATTGATCTCTCCTTGCTGTTCCAATAGCAGACACCTTCACATGCCTCCTACACAGAACTCCTTTAAAACAATCTTTCTGTCCTCTGATTTGCGGGCTTGTGTGGTCATTTCAACTGATTTGAGGTCATTTCTTTTACTTGTTCCTCTGCGTCATTAGGGTGGGGCCATAAATCCTTATTTGAGACAGGAAAGTGCCAAATGATGACAGTCTACGAAAATATTCTATCGCAAAATCTGTAATTACACAGCATGGCTGGTTAAAGCCTGTAAGTCTTTCCGGTGTGCACACACACTATCTTCTCTCTCGTCCTCACACACACACACACACACACACAGCGATGGCTTCTGTCCATGACTTGGCCCAGTGGTTTAAGTGAGCTTAAGCAGCCTCGTGGCTTGTCTCCCGGGGGGCAAACCATCTCCATGACAACAGGATGCTCCAGCCTGAGCCAAGTGCACGGGCAGGAGCAGCTCTCTCTCCAGGACCCCAGCAACGTGGCTGTGCAAGGCCACAAGGTGTGTGTGTGTGTGTGTGTGTGAGAGAGTGTCCTACTGGGTAAACCACTCGTAATAAAAGACAGTGCCAACATGTCATGGCTCTCGTGTGATGGGGCAAGAAACGCTAATCCTACTTCCTCTCTCCCTCTCTCTTCCCATCTTCTCTCTCTTTCCCTCTGTCCATCTCACCCCCCCACCCCACCCCCCCCCCCCCCCCCCCCAACACTTCTCCTCTCTCTCTCTCTCTCTCTCTCTCTCTCTCTCTCTCTCTCTCTCTCTCTCTCTCTCTCTCTCTCTCTCTCTCTCTCTCTCTCTCTCTCTCTCTCTAAGTGCAGGTGTAGAGGGAGAGTGGAAGTGCGTGACTAATGGGATGAGAATATGAGTTCTGGGGGCTTTGAGACAGCAGGCAGCCAGCAGGGACTGGCTAGGACACCCAAACACACACACACGGATGGAAACACACACACAGACACACAGACACACAGACACACAGACACACAGACACACAGACACACAGACACACAGACACACACACACACACACACACAGGCACACAAAAACACACACAGGCACACAAAAACATGTGCTCATTGTGGTAGGCATGCTGTATCATCCGTGCTCGGTGCATTTAATGAAGCACATATCGGCCCTAGCGGGGAAGGACAATTGACCCTTCCAGAAGTCCCGCCCTCCATAGTTACTGTTGCTACGCCTGTCAAACTTTCGCACCTTGCCCGTCTATTACAATGGAGGAGACACGGGATTTTTTAAACAAATGTAATTTACAAAGACATCGCACCACACTGAAAGCTCATATTTGGTCACTAGCGAGCTACATCTGTCCTCTGTCAACTACAGTTGCATTTTCAGCTCTGAACAAAACCTTTCATGAGTTATTTAAGCAAAAGTCGAAGGTACGCGTTGTTTTCGATGGTTCCTCCAGGCTAGTACGAATGAAACGGGCGGGGGACAAAACTAGCATAACGTTTTAAGCTATACTTCCATAACGTCAATATTTGACAACATAACATGATTGGTACTTCAACTAGGTATTATTTTAGACAGAATTGCTGACGGGCTATACATACGTCTCGTTGAATGTCTGTTAAGAACTTTTTGCCGCCATCGTGAAACGTATCTCGTGGTTATGGAAATATCACGCAATATGCAAAATTTAAAGTTAGAAAAATACGTATTTCAAACTATATCATGTCTTTATAGTTCAACATGTTATTTCACCGTGATTTCACGTGTTTGGGGGCACCACACATCCAAATAAATGCCCTTAATGGTCCACAGGCTATGCAGTCTCCATAGGTTAACATGGCAAAAACTCGAAAGCTTGCCAGGCCTTGCTTGCCTAGTTACGGGTTGCTAAGCCACGATTGGCCTGTGGCGGTTTTAGGGCGTGGCTCTGGAAGGGTCAATTGGTGGAGAATTTATGCCTGCGCTGACAAAACGGCAGCGCATAAGTGAACAAGCAGCTGCTCCTTCCTTACGCATAGGCTGGCCCTGATGGTGGAGAGAACGAGATGGAAATGATATGGAGCAGGGAACACAAAGAACAGTGGGAGTAACTGGGAAGAAAGACAAAGAAAGGAGTGAAAGCGACAAAGAAGGAGGGAGAGGGAGAGAGAGAGAAAGAGAGAGAGAAGGAGAGCGAAAGAAGAAGAAAGAAAAAAAACAGTGAGGGCTAAAGTGTCGGGTCGATGGAGGTGCTACTGAGAGGAGTGTGTCAACTTCTCTCCATCGGTGCCTCTCTCAGTGACACATCACACTGCACTGAGGTGTGTGTGTGTGTGTGCGTGTGTGTGTGCGTGTGTGTGTGCGTGTGTGTGTGTCACCAGGATGCTACTTCTCCCGTCTACAAACCACCTGCTGCTCACACACACACACACACCTCCCACCCCAGGTGTCAAAGAGCCGATCCTCACAGCAGGTGGCTCACTTGCAGGCAGTAGTGCTCTCTTGAACACTGACTAGGAGCCTTGGGGTACAAATCCTCCAGCGGCTTTGTGTCCTTGACAAAACTATATAGCTGCATGGGTATGCGGCCAGTTCATCCGAATTTGGAAAGTGTTCAATTTAATTAGTGTGAGGACTGAGCAAAAAAGTATGATCTCAGCCGACACTGTGGCGCAGCGATGCTTAAAAAGCAGCCTCGCTAATTCCCCATTTCCTGATTGTGTGTGTAGCTGCTATGACACAGCAGGCAGCTTACGACGGCTCTTAATTAGTTTGTCTCTCTCCCTCTCCTCATCCCCCCATCTCTATGTCAACCTCTCCATCCCTCCTCCCATCCCTCCATCCCTCCCTCCCTCCCTACTCCCTCCCTCCTCCCCTCTGCTCACCTGGATCGGGAGCGTTTCCTGCCCAGGCCGGAGCTGTTGCCCTGGTGATAAGTGCCGGCGCCGCCGCCGCCGTGCCGCTCGCGCTCTCTCTCCTCGCGCCGCCACTCGGGCGAGCGAGTCTTCCGCTCCCGCCTGCCTGGAGACCTGGACTGGGACCTGAGAGAGAGAGAGAGAGAGAGAGAGAGAGAGAGAGAGAGAGAGAGAGAGAGAGAGAGAGAGAGAGAGAGAGAGAGAGAGAGAGAGAGAGAGAGAGAGAGAGAGATAAGAGAGAGGGAGGAAGAAAGTTGGTGAGGAGTAGGAAGAGGGGGAAGCGAGAAGAGAGGGGGAAAGGAAGGAGAGATAACCACAGAGGCAAAAGGGTCCAGAAGCCACAGAGATGAGATGAGATGAATAAGTGAAGGAGGGAGAGAGCGAGAGAGAGAGAGAGAGAGAGAGAAAGCGTGAGAGAGAGAGCAAGAGAGAGAGAGAGAAAAAGAAAACGAAACATCACATCACTCTAAAATATGCAGAGGAAAAGTTGGACGCCCTGAGGCAATGCCTGGCACTTTGACTGGAGCGGGCGCTCGATGCGTTTGGCATGCCTGACTCTTCACGGCGAGAGGGGCGGAGGGAGGGAGGGATCCGCAAACCCCCGTCCCAATTTAAAAGCCTTTGACGCACCTGCTGCCGTGGCTACGACCCCTGTACCCAGGAAGCACTTCCACACCGCTCACCCACTGCTCTGGGCCAAACTGCTTGACTGGCCCCGTATTAGTTTGGTAAACACAAAACACTGTGCCACCAGCGTGTGTGTGTTCCCCCTCACACACACACACACAAACAAACAAACAAGCAAACAAAGAAACGTACACAGACACATGCACAAACACATAAGCGCACTCAAACATAAACACACGGCAACAAAAATCACACACAAGACACACACACGCCAATAAAAATCACACACATAAACAAAAACACTCACAAACAAACACACACACACACACAGACAGGTGTATGGAGGCTACTACTACTGTACAACAGAACTACAGAACAAGACGTTTTAACACAAATTCCTTCAACTGAATTTTTTTTTTGACTTCCTTGGCTTTGAAGTGGCTTTTCATCCAAAATTGTTCCTGATAGTGTGTGTGTGTGTGTGTGCGCGCGTGTGTGTGTGTGTGTGTGTGTGTGTGTGTGTGTGTGTGTGTGTGTGTGCGTGTGCGTGTGACTGCGCTAAGTGGGCGTCAGTGGGAGCATCCCTGATTAATTTAGCAAAACTGTGACCTTTTCCCCGTCGCCATCGTCCCGCTGAGCCGCCCGATTCAACAGGATTTAAATGAGTCTTCCTGTGATCGCTGCCGAGTGCTTACTCGAGGGTTAGCCGCGCGCGCGCTAAGCTACGCCATGACACTTCTAGCTTTCTCCCTTTTGTCAGATAATCTCCGCGAGTGACTACGCGATCCCCATTACCTTGACAAACCTGCTATCAGGAAGAGCTCCGTGCCGAGGAGTTCTCGCATTTCCTTTTCAGCGGGCCAGTCGTCTTTGGCGGCTTTTAAAAAGTGACCCGAGACTAATTGGGGGCAGAACTGAAATTGCGCCATTAAGGGGAGGGGAGGGGGGGCATCTCAGTGGAGTGTGTCAGTGAAGTGATCATGGCAAGACACAGCCTAGACCAAGGAATGCCCAGGAATAAGGGACATCATGAGCACACAACCATACACACACACACACACACACAACGACACATCATATTTCACACCGCTCACCTGAGGTGAACGAGGCCACGAAGTTAACATTAACACAGGTGATGGAGCAGAGTTGATGCGTGCCATGTGTATAGGGGTCTTGCTGGCTGTCCATTTTAAATAAGAGCTGAAAGGGGTCGTGATGACCTGACCTGGTCACTCACTGGGCAGATGGTAGTAATTACTCAGCACTGATGGCACATCAGGGCTTTTAGGTGTGTGTGTGTGTGTGTGTGTGTGTGTGTGTGTGTGTGTGTGTGTGTGTGTGGTTGGAGAAAACATTGTGAAGAAACAGACTTACTAATGACTATGCTCAAAATGATAATAGACCTGTGTGTGTGTGTGTGTGTGTGTGTGTGGGTGGGTGGGTGTGTGTGTGACATCTAATTGTTAATGACTTAAACTCAACGCACTCCGTGTGTGTGTGTGTGTGTGTGTGTGTGTGTGTGTGTGTGTGTGTGCGCACACTAATGGCTTAGCGGTGCCACAGCTGAGGTGCATTAGGTCACCTAGGCAGAGCCGCCGCCACCCACATGTTAGTCATTGATGATAACACCCTCATTAGGTACTGACAGGAGAGAGGGGAGTGAGGGAGATGGTGGTAGCGTGCACTAACTCAGGCACTATTTCACCAGGAGAGAGGGGAGAGAGATGGTGGTAGCGTGCACTAACTCAGGCACTATTTCACCAGGAGAGAGATAGTGGTAGCGTGCACTAACTCAGGCACTATTTCACCAGGAGAGAGGGGAGGGAGAGAGATGGTGGTAGTGTGCACTAACTCAGGCACTATTTCACCAGGAGAGAGATAGTGCTAGTGTGCACTAACTTAGCACTAGATCCGGCTAACAATGTGAATAAGACACAAGGCTGGTGCATACTGCATGATCCTGAGAGACTATGAGGAAATAGCACACGGAGAGAGAGAGAGAGAGAGAGAGAGAGAGATGGATGTTCTGGGCAACGTCCTGAACTCAGATTAGTGACGTACACACCAGCTTCAAACAGCCAAGTCACATATTCACATTAGAGCCTTGTGTGTGTACGCACACACACACACACACACACGGCAGATTTTATTTTCTCCAGCATTGGGGGTGGTGAGGGAAATACATTATCCAACTGATGATAGGGAGGGGTCCTTTCAGCAAGTTAATTTGACTATGCAAAAAAGGCGATGAAGATTTTCCGCAAGCTTGCACACTGAAAAAGTGCATTTCGTAGACACACCGCTTCAAGGGGGTATAACTCCGTGTGTGTGTGTGTGTGTGTGTGTGTGTGTGTGTGTGTGTGTGGCAGTGCCAGTAAGAGGCAGAAGGGGAGGAGGGGAGGCGAGGGCAGGGTGGCTTTCAATCTAAGCCTTTAATTCCCACTGTAAATGATTTAAAATCCAGGGTGGAAATGATTCAATCTACAGAAATGATATTAGGGGCCTGTCAGGACGACAGGATGAGACGTCTGTAATTACTGCCAGTTCAGCAGCTGATGATAAATTGGACATGATTTCTCAAAGTGTGTGTGTGCGTGTGTGTGTGTGTGTTTGTGCGTTCGGCTGGGACACACATATATGTATACACTGAGAGCCAGAGAGATGGTGAGTGTAAGAGTGTGTGTGTGTGTGTGTGTGTGTGTGTGTGTGTGTGTGTGTGTGTGTATGTGTGTGTGTGTATCCCAGCTGGACTTTCTCTCTCTCTCACACACACACACACACACACAGCGAAAGAGATAGTGAGTCAGTGTGTGTCTGTGAGTGTGTGTGAGAGTGAGAGAAAACATCTAAAAAGAAGTGATGGGATGAATAAGGAGTGCATATTCAGTAAGAAACTCTCCGCGCGGAGACCACAACAGATGGAGCCAGCCGCCTCGCGTGATAAAACAGATCTGCAGTTATAGATTCCACAGCATAAATCATTTAAGAGCCAATTTCTAGGAAACGAACAGAGTTTTTGCGCTGATTGAGAACATTGCTTATTAGAGTTTGTGCTTTTTGACTGTGGCAGTAGTGCAGAAGGAAGGGTGGGAGGGTGTGTGTGTGTGTGTGTGTGTGTGTGTGTGTGTGTGTGTGTGTGTGTGTGTGTGTGTGTGTAGATGCAGAACAGTGGGGTTCCTGGCACCATGGGGGGCGAGTATAGAGAAATCCGCACTTCTGTAAATGCATTAGGGTGAGACATACACACTCATAACAAAGACTGCAAATACAGAGCACACAAATAAAACATACCCACCTCCCATGACTCACCCTGACTGAGACTCCCTCTATCTCAACACAAACACACACACACACACACACACACACACACACACACACACTCACACACACGTATATGCACTACACAAACAAACAAAGACACACACACACAGACACTACACAAACACATATGCACTACACAAACACGCACACAAACAGCTACACTTAGACAGAGACACACCTGCATCTCCTGAGCCACACACACCCACACATATACACAAACAAACACACACACACACACACACACACACACCGCTACACTTACGCAGAGACACACCTGGATCTCCTGAGCCGGCGGTAGGCGCTGGGCAGGCCGTGCTTGGCCTTGGCCTTGGACTTGGACTTGGACTTGGAGCGTGACCTTGACCTCGACCTCCTCTTGTGCTTCTTCTTCTTCTTGTCCTTGTCCCGGTCCCTGCGCCGCTCCCGCTCGCGCTCCCGCTCCTTGTCCTTCTCCTTCTCCCGCTCGGGACCGCGGGAGGCCGAGGCGGCGGACGCAGAGTTGGAAGAGGAGGAGGCGGCGGCGTGTGCGG
>NC_085007.1:20799651-20862151 GCF_963854185.1 Sardina pilchardus | reverse complement strand
GTGTGTGTGTGTGTGCTCAAGAGACTGGCATCTACGTCAAGGCCACCACAAGAGCTACATTATCTGCCTTGCGTTAGCGGCGGGGCCGCGCCACATGAAAAGGCCTGTGGCCTCCTCGGAGTCACGGAGGAGCGGCGACCGGCAGTCTGGCTGCTGATTGGAGGGGCAGAACAATGCGGCGGTGGTGGGAACGCTCCCGGAGTCCCACGCGTCTGCAGGAGATGTGCTGCAGGATAGCCAAGATCAATGACAATGAAACTGCCGCGTGTGTGTGTGTGTGTGAGTGTGTGTATCTGTATAGGCATGTACCATCCAATTTAAGGCACCCGGACAGACTCAAAACAGCTCTCTATGAGCGTGCCTGCCTCGAGCACCAGCAACAGCCTTCATGTTGTATGCAGCAAACACTTTATCCTCATCATAGCTGCTGTCACATAAACGCTCGCAGATAAACACAGACACACCACTCGCACACAAACAATACCGATGGTGAGATTTCTTTTGCAAAGCTGTCCAACTGCTTTTCCGCGAAACAGAGCGGGAGAAACTCCATACGCGTGGGGGGGGAACAGTCGACCGTGACGAGCCTTCCCATGCGGTGTCTATGACAGGCAGTCTTGGGCTCCTACAAAGGCACAGCACACACAGGACTGCGCTTGTGCAGACGACTTGTTGGGGTTGCCGAATATCGAGGGGGCATTAATTAAAAACAAAACAGGAAGTGGTGATGGCCAGGAAGACCAGAGAACAGGTGGCGCTGGCTTGGCTGGACATGGTAGACAAAGTAGCCCTAGAGTCTGTCTGATGGCGTGTCTGGCAGCACGAGCACCTGCTGGTTGCAGGGCTAGATAGACAGGAAATGATCTGTGCCTGAAATGATCAAATGCATTCAAAGACAATATGTGACCCTGTAAAGCGGAACCAGTCGTTTCGGTAAAATGTATTAAATGAAGTTATTGTGCTCACGTGAACGGCCATAAACTAAGCTTTCCAACGATATGTATATCGAGGGTATTACACAAACTATCGCTAAGATAACCGCATCCAAAGTTGACATGGTTCTCCTGTCACGATATGCCAGAAGAGGAGAAATCACCTTTTTAAGCAGCGCGCGCACAATGGGAATGACAGCAAATGTGTTGAATCTTCGCCGGGTTTAACAGTCAAAACGTATGTTTTTCCGTGAAATGCGTTCACGATATGAAACTGTAGACTGTATACAGTCGAATTATGCGAAAACGTGAAATTCAACATTTTAACCCGGAAGTTTGTTATTGTTGATTTTCTCAAAATAACGTTGTGCGCAAAACGACTGATTTCGCTTTGAATGGTCACATATAGAGAAATGGCCTTTCTTGACATCGTACATGGCCGAGCTCAAGCCTGAACTCTGATCAGGCCTGTGGTTGGGAGGGAGGGAGGGAGGGAAGGGGGGGCAAACTCCTCCAGATCATTTTAAAAGTTTAAAATGAGTTTTGGAGAGCCATGATCAGGCCAAACTGGTCTCGTCGTGTTGAGGATGGGCTCATTCAAAGACGGTCAAGTGAAGTGCTGGCCTAGCGGCCGCGTTCGGTACAAATCGGGAGACAGATGCTGACCGCACGACGGTCTCCGGCGCGGCGGCGGCATCTGTGACCTGTACGTGTGGCGGCGAGGGCGCCTTTAATCTGTGCGCTCTCCGCTCCGCTGGTTGGCGCACACATGTGCTGTTTAGTCCCCGTTGATTGGGGTCAGCGCGCGGTCCTGATGAGAGGATCGGAGAGGCGCTGGGTGAGCAGGGGCAGAGAGGGGCAGGGGGCAGTGCTGGCCGGCAACACGCGGCCTATGGCGAGCACATATGGCGAGGCGGCGGCCAGAGTGACCACGGGACGGCGGACGTCACAGTGGGTGGGTGGACGGGGGGTAGGGGGGGGAGTGGGCGACTGAGCCGAGAGCGAGGGAATAAAGGATAAGCGATAGAGCGTGGGAGGAGGGCAAACGAGGGACTCAGAGAGGAAACGGGTTTAGAGAGCGAGAGAGAGAGAGAGAGAGAGAGAGAGAGACAGAGAGAGAGAGACAGAGAGTGTGTCAGAGAGCGAGAGCGAGAGGAGAATGACGTCAGTCACAGGCTGGTGAGAGGGAGGATGCCGGACGCGTGGAGGGGAGTGGATCAAGCGCATCTCGAGCACCATGGATTAGATCCGAACCCATTTACCTCACCTTTTTAGTGCGCCGTATCAAAAGTAGCGCGGTAATCACACACTTCTAAGAACAAAATTGTCAATGATTACCTCTTTCTAGGGCTCCTGATGAGCCAATCACAGCACCAGGAGGCCTCTTTGGAATTCCGCAATCTTTCGCAGCCCGCCAAGCAACGTGGCAATAGATCTGCGTTTGGCGAGACATTGATTATTTAACTGCGGGGTAATCATGAAAGCCATAATCAAAATTTAGCTGGAAAGCCAATTAAGGAGGAGAGTGGGGAAAAAAGTGTGTGTGTGTGTGTGCGTGTGTGCGTGTGTGTATATGTGGGTGTGTGTGTATGTGTGTGTGTGTGTGCGTCTGTATGTGTGTGCATGTGTACATACTGGAGAGCAATTTTCCATTCAAAGAGTTTTAAAGAGCAATTACACGAAATTATATAGACCAGTCAAGTCATTAGCCGTTTCTTTGTGCGTGTGTGTGTGCACTTGTGTGTAAGAGTGTGTGTGTGAGTGATATGTATGTGTGAACATGAACAATAGGGGCATTTACTTTAGTTCTATATGGAAAAACTCAGAACACATAGAGGCATAGAGATCAATGTATTATATAATGCGTTATATAATGTTTGCCAAAGTAGTATCACATGGATTCATTTCCAGGGCTCCAGACTAACTTATTGCATTGGTTGCACTAGTGCGCCTAACATTTTAATTTAGGTGTACCAGCACAAAATGTAGGTGCACCCAAATGTTTCCATTGTGCCGCCCTTAATGCCACAATTTCAAGGTCGCCTTTTTATCGCTCTCCATACACATTCAATGCCTTTTGTCAGCTATTGTCAGAGCAACAACTAAGTGAGTCAGCAAATCAGCTTAACATTCGCTTACTATTATTTGTTACTGTGCATCCCTTACACTAGCAGCCATGTCTCACTAATAGTTTGTGGAGAGACAGCAGATGCAAGGACAGTCTGGGCGCTCACCTTTATGACGTTAGCTGCGATCCAGGGAAATATTTAGTCGCGTACTTAAACGTTTTGGTTGCATCATGTGTGACCAAATTGCTCGCACTCTAGAGCTTTGAGTATGTGCGTGTGTGCGAGAGAGAGAGAGAGAGAGAGAGAGAGAGACAGAGAGAGAGAGAGAGAGAGAGAGAGAGAGAGAGAGAGAGAGAGAGAGAGAGAGAGAGAGAGTGAGAGAGAGATATGAGAGAAATGAGAGAAGAGAGAGAGAGATATGAGAAAAGAGAGAGAGAGAAAAGACAGACAGACATAATAAAGGGTAATGATTGGGGTTTACAATGCCGGGGGAGGAGGTTGTTTTGCACGGCGTCTGAGGGCCATGGAGGGAGTGAGGTCTCTGGCAGGAGCAATGGCCTCAGAACCAAGTGTGTCGCCGGACAGACAAAGGAGCCCAATCAATCACAACGCTAAGCACACATCACACGAGCGGTGGGGGCTCAGGGGCCCATGGGTGCTCCTCTCCATCTCAATATCTTCACACACACACACACACACACACACACACACACACACAAACACACACACACACACACACACACACACACTCTCTCTCTCTCTCTCTCTCTCTCTCTCTCTCACACACACACACACACACGAGTACGGACGCACGCACATCAAACAATAACGTGCACACACCTCAGGCTCTTAGACTGCAGAGGCATACCAGTGCACCTTAGGTTACAGAGCTGCACATCTCTGTCTCACACACATACACACACACACACACACACATTGTGTGTGTGTGTGTGTGTAGGTGTGTGTGACTGTGCACTGCAGCACCACGTTCAGAACTCATGTATGCGAGGAGGGCATTAAGGAGGGAGGAGGAGGAGGAGAGAGCAGGAAGAATTTCACAACACATCAGATCAGAGCAGGAACTATTGCAGTGGCGCAACAGAGCGATTTCTACAGCCAAGCCGACTTCAGACGAGCTCAGGTGATAGACTGAGAGGTGAAATAATGAGAGGGACCAGGACTGAGAGCTGAAATAATGAGAGGGGGGGAGAGAGAGGTAGTGTGTGTGTGTGAGAGAGAGAGACTGACAGACATATGCTTCAGGACATCCCTTGATGGTACCCAAGCTCATGCCATGTGTGCCCAGATCATCTCTTATGCCAGCTTGGGCACAATGCCCATGAGACAAAGAAAGAAAGAAAGAAAGACAGAAAGAAAGACAGAAAGAAAGAAAGAAAGAAAGAAAGAAAGAAAGAAAGAAAGAAAATGAGAGAGAGAAGAGAAAGACAGAGAGAGAGAATGAACCAGAGAGAATGAACCAGAGAAAGAAACAAATAAATGTTAAACAAACTGAACACTACAGTCCAAGAGGCTGAGAGAACTGAGTGGATGCAGCCCTGTATGTGTGAGAGAGAGACTGAAAGAAAGAGACAGACCGTGCTTACATTACCATGAGCAAATAACACATGGACATTATGGACCTCTTTGAGAAATTCCCATAGCTTCTGCCATAATAGGCTGTACGTAATAATTACATATAACAAAATAATGACCTATCCTATTTATTACATATCAAAAGAGTTGGAGAGGGAGCGCGTTAGATGAGCTGTCTCAAAGCTTTGGAATCTACACACAGAGGGGAACGAGAGGAGTCTGTGCTCATGGCGACAGCAGTTAAAACCGCACTTACAGCCTGGCGCAGACCAATTTACCACACTTCAATAGAGCCAATGACCCAAGCAGGGCCAGGTTTCACTAACACACACACACACACACACACACACACACACAGAGACAACCCCCCCCCCCCCCCCCCCCCCACACACACACACACACAAACACACACAAGGGAGCTAATTAGACTGAGTAAATTCAAGGTGAGAAATAATCTCTTTACCGATAATACATTGTTTGTTTCCTCAAAGGACAAATTGCATGTGACTCAACAGACTGGCCGAGCAGCTTGTGGCTAATGTGTAATTCACACCCTCTTGACCAGCGAAGGAAGACGCAGACACCGCCGGGACAGCCCATATTGACATGAAAAAAAAAATCAAACTTTCAGAAGCCGGCAGCCCGCAGAGAGTGGAAAAGCTATACATCACACAGAGTGTACAAAACACACACACGGGGTGTAATCTCTGCGGGTCCGACTCCGCCGCTATAGCTGGTAGGTGTTTGAATGGCAACTCCCTGGAGACTGTGCTTGCCTTTCAAAGACTTTGTTTGTTTTGAAAATGGTCTCATGTCTGACGACACACAGACGCACACACACACACGCACACGCAGACCTACACATACGCACCAGCTCATACACAACTCTCACATACACACACACACACCAGAATGGTCCTCATAAATATGCACACACATGCACAAAACAGACCACGAGTATGTTTATAGAAAAACAAGTCAATCGAAAAGCTAGGACAATCTACACTTAAACACACGGTCATTCCTTTGAACAGATGGCAGATATACAGCCCATCGACCTACAGTACACACCCCCCTATTTTGTGGCAAATACCCCCCCCCCCCCCCCCCTTTTCCTTCTTGTCTGTGAAAACAAAAAGCTTTGTTGAAATTCAAATCTTTTCCGACTCCAATTTATTCCATTTAGGTCAGGCTATCAGGGCCGGTTTCACAGTTCAGAGTCTAACTTTGCCGTACCGTATGTTCCTTTTCACGGAGCCGAGGGTGGAACCTCCACGCACACACACACAGGAGAGCTGGCACAAATGTCACGGAACGTGGGGAACATGCCATAGTATCCCCCACTTCCTCGGGGTGTATTGATTTCAAGCTATTTGCGAGTTTCTGCCCCCATTTTGTTGGCTGATAAAAAAGAAACGTCTGCTCATGTAAAAAACATATGAAACGGGGAACAGAGGAGTGTTAACAGAAAACAGTCACAGACTGGGATTCCCATTGAAGCCCCCCTCTCTCCCCTCCACACACACACACACACACACACACACAAACACACAGCTTTGGGCTTGGCCTCTTTTCCATTATACACACATGCCATATGAAAATGAGAAAATCCTATAGATCCTCCACAATAAAACACATGGGTGACAAACAGAGAGGGATTTGGAAATGGAAAGAGTAAGAGCAGAAAGTCATAAAGAAAAAGGCTGAAGAAAAGAAAAAACAGAATGATAAAAAGAAGGGAAGGGCACAAAAGAAAGAAGAAGCACTTTCAATGACTCTGCCACAGCACTGTAGCCTATGTTTTCTTCAAACCAGACTTTGATACAAACAGTCTTTTCAGGGAGGTTTTTAGCAGTTCGATACGTCAATGGACCATTACAGGGGTGGCATATTTGTGTATATTTGTCTGTGTGCGCGTGTGTGTGTGTGTGGCATGTGTGTGCAAGTGTGAGGGAGGGAGTGTTTACGCATGCGTAGGTGGAAGGGCAGGCAGTGGGTCTGCTGTTTTAATTGTAAGCTGTTCAATCCGTGCTAAGCTTGTGGCGGGATCTGGGGTTTTAGCTGAGGATTATGTTACGTAGAAGACACACACACACACACGCACACACACACACACACACACACACACACACACACACAGGGTACTGAGGAAGACCAGATACACATACACACACTCACACTGCTAGGGCGAGAACACTTGGATCTCAATCTCAGCTTGGCACCTCACTCAGTATCTCACTAAGCGATCATCAAAGTATTTAGAATCCCAAATATCCATTACCTGCCTGATCACACTGATACGGCTTAATTGCTTGAAAAGTGCCGTTTAACAGACCTTTCTACAGCATGCTGCACATATCCCCTCTGCCTAGCTAGCACCTGTAGTCACACAGCTCAGTGGAAATTTCCATGGGCTTCCAAAAATCTTAAAAACTACCCAAGCATGTCAGTCCAATGAGATCCGACCGCGTCTGTCCGTCTGTCTGTCTGTCTGTCAGTCAGCGATGACAGGACTATGGGCCCTGGAGGGATTGGCCCGTCCCCGAGGAGAGACAACGGATGGCAGGAGGAATATAACGTCCTGGTGGCCCTCTGCAGATTAACGCCACCGTAAAGCTGCTGCCTCGGGAGCACATTAGCTGGGTCTCCAGAAAAGATGAGTGGGGAGAGATGAAGGGAATGTACTAGAGATGGGCGAGGATGGGCAGAGGGGAGAGTGGAGAGGGGGAGAGGGAGAGATGAGGAGAGAGAGGGAGAGAAAGAGATGGAGAGAGAGTGTGAGCGAGGGAGAGGGAGAGAGGGAGAGATGAGGAGGGAGAGGGAGAGAAAGAGATGGAGAGAGAGGGAGAGAGGGAGAGGGAGAGAGGGAGAGATGAGGAGGGAGAGGGAGAGAAAGAGATGGAGAGAGAGGGAGAGGGAGAGGGAGAGAGGGAGAGATGAGGAGGGACAGGGAGAGAAAGAGATGGGGAGAGAGAGGGAGAGGGAGAGGAAAAGCAACAAGTATTTCATCCTGTTCAGCCTTGGAAAATGTGACCACTGGAATCACAATGAGTGAGCGGTTTTGTCCAGAATCAATATAAAACAAATCTGAGGACGCAATTACAAAACACAGAGCACCAAATCAGGGCCCACTTGGGTGGCTGAGGAAAAAAGCCTCTCGACGCACTCTTGTTTTCCCCCTATTGTCAACCCACTTGTGTGTCATATTAACCATGATTGGTGGATATTCAAGGGTCATTCGCAATTACACTTTTTTTCAACCCTCAATAAGAGATGGATTGCATTGATGGCAAAATGTGCCACAACCACAACTGCTCATGGCTAGATTCATACCTGCCAAAGAGTTCTCAATTTCAGGCTTTTGATAAACTTATTGTGTAACCATCTAACAAACTGTCACATTATTCATACATACATTCATTCATTCATTCTTTCATCTAACATGAAGATTATGCCTTACAGATAGAGCAGAAACAGCCGGAGAACAGACAAAGCGGAGGTGGTGCTGGATCGACAGTCTGCACTGAATAGCAGTGTTGAAATGGACGATGAAATGGAAAACGTTCAGGCGTGGGTGGCGCCCACAATGTCCATCAATCACGCACACATTTCAAACACGCGAGTAAGCCGACAACAAAGGACAAAACAAAACAACATGCTCGTTTTTAAAAATGAATTAGCCACTGGGATGCTTTTGGAGTAGACCTATTCTGGGACAAAAATGTCCATGGAGAAGCTCTTCTGATTGGAAGTGGTCAGTGACGTCAGCGTGCTGTGTTTAAGGCCAGCATAATCACAAGGAGGGTGGACGAGCCGCTATTCGGTTATTAAGTGATGACGTAATGATGGGATAATAAATCTCTTTCCGGGTCCAACAGCTTTCAGACTCTCTTGCTTTTCTCCATAGAGAGTAAAATAAACTATTTCATTCCGCTATTCTGAGCAGCCTTTAAGAAAATTGTCATCTTACTACTGACTTGTTACCGCAACCTAATCAAATCATATTTTTCGTGGAAGCCTGGATGTTACCCTTGAATGTATCATCTGGCTGCACAGCTACGGTAATTACGCTGTTAAAGTTTAGCCATTTTGTTTTACAATCGCTAAAACGGAGGTGATGATGTGGATGGCTGCACTAGTAAACGCCTTTTCCCGAAAAAAATCTGTTGGGCCCGTGACGTCAGACTTAAGAACCGAATTGTTGCTCCGACTGAATTCCACAGAGGCTTACTGATGTACTAGTATAGGCCCGAATGACACTCAGGTGTGTGAGGTCCATCACCATATAGATAACATGCAAAATAATCCTACCTATCCTACACACACACACACACACACACACACACACACACACACACAGCATGTGAAGCTCTTACATGAACAGCCGGCGAATTGATGGCACATCCACGTGCCGGCGGAAACTTTCGGTGGACACCACAGGGGGTGTGGAGAGAGAAAAGGCATTACATACCATTTATAGATCCCTTCTGAGACGAGTCAACATCACAGACTACAGCCTGCCAGAAAATACTGACATTCGTCATCGCTTAAAAAAAAAAAGAAGAAAAAAATAGATAAAAAGGCAAAAAAAATAAAACACATGCTGTGGCCACATGCTGCTCAGGACCAGACAAAGAGACTTGTTGATATGCAGATGTCTGTGTACATCCAAGCGACGCTGTGGCCCTCCAACCATCTCTCATGATTGATTAAAAGATGCTACCAGTATGAGCAAGGCATGAACAACTTCACAACAAAGCCACATGTGTGCCCCGCTATACGCCCCGCAGATGTTCAGTAAAGCGGCTACAGTGTTTGACAAAAACTTGAAACAGTTGGTGAAAGCTGAGAAAAAAAGGCAAAATACACAGTTGTCGAACAATGTTGAGAAAACCCAACTGGGGTATGGTTGGGAATTTCTCTCCGACAAACTAGACTAAAGAAATGCCAGTTTGCCACTCGACTCACCTACTTCAGAATGATTTGATCTGACAGTGGAAAGGGGCTAATTGTTGCCATATGCTTGCTCCTGAGGATTTAGGCAACAGTTTTAGGAAAGTGCCTTGCGCCATTAGCCTTGTAAAGGAGCACTATAAACATGAAATATTGAGTTGAAACATGGCCAGCCCGAAAACAAAACCTCTTGAGGTAGTAGAACAATGCTTCGTGACTTGTTCTGAGCACTGGGATGGAAGTGGATACCATACCACTGAAGAGAGAGAAAAAAAAACAAAAAAACGAGGGAACCATGAAAAATGTCCACAGAGAACACTCAAACTTGTAGCTTCCTGTAGCTGTGCTCTAGTGGAAGGCCTGACAGGTGAGATAAAGGTGGCGTGCCATTGAGGAGAGGACAGTGGCAGCATAGAGAGCAGAGGCTGGCAACTTCTCTGACCTCAACACAACTTCCAAGGTTAAGCAACCTCATGGCTTCTGCGGTTGCCAGTTTTTTTTCCTCTCTCGCTCTCCCTCACACTCTCTTGCTCGTTCTCTCTCTCTCTCTCTCTCTCTCTCGCTCCACGCAAAGACCCCTTTAGGCTCCAGGACGTCCTCTGTGCTTTTCTGGCAAATCAGGCTGATGACTCACAGGGGCTTTGGGTTGTCGTTTCTGTGCTCTTCCCTCTCAGTTCAGGGGAGTTCCTGGGACAACTTTATACGCAGAGGTTTCCTGTATGCGTGCCAACTTATCTCCCGGAGGACAGTGCTTCTTGTCCTTAACAAAAATGACTCATGCACTATTTTTTTTTCTACTTTGCCCAGTTTTCGTTTGTTTCACAAACGCAATTTCACAGTCACTCATGGAACATGCCAGATGGCGATTTACTCATCTCATCCAGGGGGTGTTGCCTATATACAGAAACTCACTGTCGGAAAAAAATAAACCTAAAAAACAAAACCACATTATCACATCAACTGCAAAAAAAAAAAAAAAAAAAAAATCTAATGAGGACTGCAAACAAAAGCAGCTCCTCTCTTTTTTTGCCAGTAGAGTACACATCACGCCATGATGACTGGAGATTGTCCCTCTCAAATGAACAGGGCTGGGGCAACAAAAGAACAACCCAAGGCCACTCGATCAAACACATTCAAACAAACACACACACACACACACATTCAAACACACACACACACACACACACTGTACCTAACGGAGGGCAGCCAGCACCGCGGAGCTACAATAAAGGAGATGACAGTGCAGAGAGCACCCCTCTGCTGCAGAAGCCCCATTCAGCCTCGGACAATGGAGGATTTCCCGGACTAGCCTCGGAGAAGCGCTCTCCTCTAATGGCCATATATCACAGGGCTCCTATTCATCACACGGCACCCTGAAAAATCACATTACTGTGTCAAGACACGCCGAACAAAAGGCCAACCGAACTAAAGGAGCTCAAATGAAGCACTAATTGATCATTTCAGACAATTCTTTTCGGATACGGCCAAAAACAATATGGCCCTCGTCCTCCAGTTCATCCAGCAACACAGGGCAAATCCACCTCCAAAAAGGTGCTGGTGGCTACTAGAGATGGCTTAAGTATCCCCCCTCCCCACCCACACACACCACATCTCCAAGACAACAATGTTCCGGAATCCTTCGCCGTATCTCCGTGGCGCAGTCACTCCTCGGAGGCGGTCGCGGTGAAACGGTGGTGACAGGCCTAGCAGCGTGGCACACCAGCCTGCTTGCCAGAGGACTATCCATCTGCCCGGGCCGCACACGTCACTCCGGCTGCCACGCCAGGGGATCTGCCAGGCGGCGTTTAACCTGTGCCGTGGCGCGGGAGAAGATCAAAGGACTCCCGAGCGTGCGCGGGGGGGAGGTTTATTTCCACTTAAAAGGCTTCCCCTGCCGGTCATGGATGCATTATCCTCTTGAAGGACGTTGGGACCTGGAGAGCGAAACGCTGGCCTTTTTTATTTTTTTACTTGCAAGTGGTTCTTGTCTTTCATGCTTCTCCTACTCTCGCTCTTGGAGACGGGAGGACAATGTTCTGGCCTCTGTTCTGAATTGACATTAAATCCACAAGGACAATTCAACGGAACCTTAAAAGGGTGGTAAGAGGGGGGAGGAAGACACAAAGAAAACAAGGCCTGAGCACATAAGGCAAGAGAGGAAGAATAACGCCACGAAGAAGGAACAGGCGGAAAAAAAAGAGACAAACAGTGAAAAACAAACAGAGAGGGAGAGAAAAGCCATTAGAGGAGGCAGGGCCGCTGGAGAGTGCACCGCGGAGTTATCCATGCCGAGGTCCTCAAAAAGAGGCATATAGGTGCCATTCCCAGCACGCTTCACTTGCAAAGCGATGCCAGGTTTACGGCCTGTTCCCCGGCGCTGTAAAACGGCCAGTAAAACGTCCCGTCCGCAGGTATTAAATCGATTGTTGGAAGATCACAGGCTGTGGCGCCTGCACCGAGCCGGCGCAGCGTGTGAAGTAAATGGCATTCTATTTGCCGACAGATGAGCGGCGCGATCTAAAGGCCAGCATCTGTTTTTATTGCGGGGGCGACGCCTCTGAAGATGACCAGTGCTGAGCCGACCACATCAGCGGGAGGGCTCTGGGCTTCTGACTGGGTCAGCATGACCCTCTTTCATTCTTGTTTTCATACAGCTTCTCTTAGCTGGGGTTCCTTTCAACTGGCGAAAGCCCATAGGTGGGAGCATGAGGGAGAAGCCAAGCTAAGGGCCAAGCGCCATGCCATTATTCCCTTCTTCTCCCGTGGAATCGTTCTGTCATTTTCCCCGCATCTGAACAGTTTAACCCCCGAGCTTAACCCTAATCTTTCATTCTCAAGCATTCCTATTCAGTCCGTTTCTCGTCCGTTTTTTTTTTTCGGTCAGGCTGACCGGCATGACTAAGTGTCCCCCTGAGTGTTCCACCGAGCGTGAGGAAGCAGAGGTGCCAGGAGTTGTCTCCTTTTTTCCTCCGAAAAAGAAAAAAAAAACGAGACCAAACAAAGCGTCAAGCCTCCCCTCTCCCCTCAGCAGGCTCCCTTCGCTGGCAACCTCAATTATTGCACTGGAATATTAATAATGAAACACCTCTCCCAACCTCCCCAAATCATTAGTGTTTTTCTGTACACTAATGTTGCTGACTCAGAGGGTAAAAGGAGGATTAAAACAGGAAAGCTGTGTGTGTGTGGGGTGTGGGATTGAGGGAGGGGGGGAAGGGGGGACGGGGGACGGGGGGAGGCTGGGGGCAGAGGCAGCGATCTTGGGAGAGTCTCCTCTTGGAAAACGTGACCACGCGGAAGATGTGAAGGTTGCGCATGGCCGAGAGCGACAAAGACTTGCAGTGATGGATCAATGGAGAGCGGCTGGGCCCTCCTAATGACTGGTGGCAGGGGGAGGGAGAAGTGCATAATGAAGTACAGCCGTGGCAAAGGGACCTGCCAGACGCTCTGCCTTGAGAGGGACTGGGCTTCCCTTCAGGAGCTCAGCCCTGTGAAGCAGCACGACTGGCAGGCCACCTGGGGCCCAATGAGGGTCTGATGAATGGGAGGACCAGGCAGTCCTTCCTCACAGAGACCAGGAGCCAGCACCTCAGAATAGGCCGCTTCTGGTGATCTCGGACTGTGTTCATCTTCCAAGGCTCACACCACTGTACCATGCAAAGAAAGAGCAGGGTCGCAATGCACTTTCTGATGATTTCAGTTCTTCACTCTAGTGTGAGAGAGAGCGAGAAAGACCGTGCCGTGACCTCACGACACACCACCACCACCACCTCGCAATGACATCAGCTCATTTTGGCTTCAACTTTTCCCGACCAGTGCAGTTTTCTTGAACTTCTTTCAACGACATCATATTAACGTTGGCTGGGTCCTTGCATTAAACTGGGGCTGTGGCATGGGTCTCTATTAATATTAATGCTATAACACATGGGGCTGAGGCCCGTGGTCCGGCCCAGGCATGGCGCGGAGTCGGGCCGGGGCCGGCTACATGTGCTAGCGAGGGAACGGGGCCCGGTGGGGGCCTGCTGCTGCTCCTCCTGATTTCACACTCCATTGACCTCATTAATGTGGAGCAGGGCTAAGGCGCCTACACCGCTAAGAGCCCGCCGAGAGAGAGAGAGAGAGAGAGAGAGAGAGAGAGAGAGAGAGAGAGAGAGAGAGAGAGAGAAGAGAAAGAGAAAGAGAAAGAGAAAGAGAAAGAGAAAGAGAAAGAGAAAGAGAAAGAGAGAGAAAGAGAGAGAAAGAGAGAAAGTTTAAGAGAGTGAGAGAGAGAGCGAGAGAGATGTGTATATATATGTGTGAGTGTGTGTGAGAGAGAGGGAGAGGGAGAGGGAGAGGGAGAGGGAGAGGGAGAGGGAGAGGGAGAGGGAGAGAGAGAGAGAGAGAGAGACAGAGGGGATGCTGTGATGAATGCCCTGTACTGCTTCTACTCCCCGCTCTCACAGTCAGCTAAGGAACACAGGGACTGCTGGCCACAACAAGACGGTGATTTGATTCACATGGATGTCCCTGGGAGAACATCCTGTGAATGCCTGGAACACGAGCTGTACTGTGTATGTGTGTGTGGGACTGTGTGTGTGTGTGTGTGTGTGTGTGTGTGTGTGTGTGTGTGTGTGTGTGTGTGTGTGTGTGTGTGTGTGTGTGTGTGTGTGTAAACCACACACAATCTCTCCAAAAAATATGCATGAATCAGAGCAGGGGCATTTCTCTTAGGACATGCTAGGCTGGAAAAAAAACCAAGATGCAAGGTCTCATTTCAAAGCTCATTTCATTGCTCCCATCCACTGGCTCCAGCGGGTGTGGGTGCACGTCTTCAGAGTTTCGAGCCCCCAGATACAGTCGTGTGAGATTGATGCATACATATTCCCACACACACACACACAGCCTTGGAGCCCTTATTACAGTCAGTTCCACCAATTAAGCTTTGCATGTCTCCCTGGTCCAGAAGGAAGACAATGGCCCATGCGAACTAAGCCAGACAGATAGCTGCTAACATCATCTCCTCCGAGACACACTGTCTGCCTCTGCTCCTTTGAGGCACACGTGCGCGCGCACACATACACACACAGATACAGAGATAAACACGTGTACACACACACACACACACACACACACACACACACACACACACACACACGTACAGAGAGGAAAAAAACACTGATGTGCATCAATACAGCAGAAACCCACACGAGGAAAGAATGCGCTCAAACTCTTCTAATACCCCCACACACACACAATAAAAAGAACTCACTATTAATAAACCATACATTAAAATCAACGGAGATCCATTATAAAAACTAAAATTGACAAGAGCACCACCAAGACATAAAGCGATTCTGACAGACAGTTATCCCTGTTGATGTGCTTGCAGGAACCCGGCACTCTCTATTCTCTGTGAAATCAATAATGTAACTTCATTTAAAAAAAAAAAAAAAAAAGAACCCGGGCCCCCATCTTGGCATAGAAACAGCAGAGAAAATCTCTGCGTTGAGAAAAATCACACTTCAATTAATGATCCATTATGTCGCCGCTAAAAGGTTGTGTCTGGCAAACAAGCCCTGCTGTTATGGAAGATCACCTTTCAGGCAATTAAACTGATAAAAGTGAGTCAGTGCTTTGGCAATCAGTGTGTGTGTGTGTGTGTGTGTGTGTGTGTGTGTGTGTGTGTGTGTGTGTGTGTGTGTGTGTGTGTGTGTGTGTGTGTGTGTGTGTCTGGGAGATAATATTGTTCTGTGTTAAGCCTCAGAGCCACATGGGCCAGGTTGGCACTTCAGGGACACTGGAAAGGGTTCCACCGCATTAGACAAACTCAACAGACTGCCGAACAGTTCTCTAAAACGGAAATCAACACTTGACTTAATGCTTGAGAAGGGCTATGAGGCATTCGGGAGTCTGTAGGTGTGTGTGTGTGTACTGAGAAAATGCACGTCCACACACACACTCACTCAGACATGAGCACATATTCAAAACCACTTAGGCATACAATCCTTGAACGGACAAATGACTCACACACACAAACTCACAGTGGCATGTATGTGCACACGTGCACGCACAAATCCAACTGAAACATACTGTAGTAGACCAACAAAAAAGTTGCACATGCACTCACACACACACACACCAACACACTAGTCACAGACACACACACACACAAAACTGACAGACACAGGCACAGACGAACACACACACACACACACACACATACTAGTCAGCCAGACACCCGGGAACACACCTCTGGGGGTGCGGCTGTCTCCTCGGGCCGCTTGGCTTCTGTGTCGGGGCCGCGGAGCGTCTGCAGGAAGAGAGCGGCTTTCCTCTTGCGCTCCGCCTGCAGCTGCTTCTCCTTGGACTCCTTGGAGGCCTGAGCCAGCTTCTCCCGCGCCGCCGCTGCCAGCCGCGCCTCCAGCTTCTGCTTGGCTGTGGAACACACACACACACACACACACACACACACAGAGAGAAGGGATCAGACACACAAGAGTCTACACCTAATATACACATCAACAGAGGCATTAGAATTAAGACATGTCACACACAAACCCATACACACACAGAATCAGAGACAGACACTGTGGCACAGACCAACAAAACTGGAGCTGAACTGAAAAAGAACTGAAAGACATCTCTTTCTCTCTCACACACATACACATCTAAAGATCCCTGGCTGGTACATTACTCTTCTGAAATCACTCAAACAAGGTGATTTCACCCCCCCCCTCTCTCTCTCACACACACTTTCACAGATTTTAGAGTGCAGTGTAGCATTAAGGCCTACTTATAGCAGCGCATTCATAACGAGCAGTCCAATGAAGCCCCATGGTAGGCGCAGCAGGGGGATCTTTTGGGGAGATAAGAGCGCCTCTCTGTGAGAAGTGTGCTCGCTCTGGAGGGGAGCAGACACACGACCAAGGGCCATTGTGACACTGGAGCATTCAGTCTCGGAGAAACACATCTCTGTTCAATTAAGCCGGAGCGGCGGTGGTGCTACGCGGTGTCAGAATAGAGGCGGCCTTGAGAGGGGTACAGACTCAATTTAGCCGCCCGGTACGGGGGGGGGGGGAGCGTGTGTACGCTAGAAATGGCGCAAGAGGGAGAGAGAGAGAGAGAGTCACAGACACACTGGACTCTTCTCAACCCTCTCTTCTCCGACTCGTTCCCACTGGTCTTTGAAGAACACTGGACAGACTATCCCATTGTTGCTGCCCTCATCATTCTTTATAGATCAATGGGAAAGAGCCGGAGGACCGAGGATCGAGGACCGAGGAGAGATCGGTTGAGCAGAGCCCACGGACAGACAGACAGACAGAGGAGAGGCAGAGGCAGTGCACAAGAGAGTGAGCATTGGAGAGAGGGCCAACGACGGCAGAGAGAAGCTAGAAGTGCTTGTGACAGAGGAGCAGAGATTGTGACTCCTACAGCAGGCACTTCTGACAGAGGGAAAACAGCAAAGACAAGGGAGCGACAGCCAGAGAGAGAAAGAGAAAGAGAAAGACAAAGAGAAGGAGAAAGAAAGAGAGAGAGAACAGAAGATGGAGGGTGAAAATTACGGTGTGCAAAAGAAGAAAAAAAAACAGGTCTTCAAGTTACGCAAGACCAAGAGAGAGGAATACTGTCGCCGTCATCCTGACTTTGAATACTAAATATAGGCCTGCCTGTACCAGGCTTCAATGGGAGCAGGGAGCGAAAACAACAGAGACAGAGACTGCAGCCCCACTACCGCTCAAATGAGAGGAGGAGGAGGAGGAGGAGGAGGAGGAGGAGGAGGAGGAGGAGGAAGAGACGCAGAGGAGGAGAGAGTCTGTGTGTGTGAGTGAGTGAGTGAGTGAGATACGGGCAAAGAAAGTCAATATTGTTTTTCTGACAGCCACAGAGATAAAGCATTGCTGAATGGAACTGAAAATTGAGCTGGGTGGTGTGTATGTGTGAGTGTGTGTAGGTGTGAATGTGTGTGTGCGCGAGTGTGTGTGGGTGTGTGTGTGTTTGAGATGGAGGGAGTGTGTGTGTGTGTGTGTGTGTTCAGAAAAAGGCTCAGCACAATGGCAAAAAACAGCAAGAATAAGACAAAGAAAATAAGAGGAACGGGGTGAAAAAAGAAACCCAATATGAGGCCAAAGCAGTGGAAGGGGTGTGGGGACTGGGCCGCTCCACTCCTCTCTGATTTGGGCTGACACTTGATTAGTACGGTCTGACCAGCATGTCTGCTTCTGAGATGACCACTTGCGGCCACAACAACAAACAAACTAGCTCGGACTAACTCCCTCTCTGACTGTGTGTGTATATATTGGTGTGTGTGTGTGTGTGTGTGTGCGCGTGTGTGTGCGTGTGTGCGCGCACGTGTGTGTGTGTGTGTGTGTGTGTGTGTGTGTGTGTGTGCGCAACAGAAACAACAGGGCAAAGAAAGAGTGTTTCATTCCTTATTTGTTCCCTACTCTCTTTTGGTGTTAATGAGGTGGTTTACAGACACAGGCCTGCTTTTTTTTAAGTCACTTAAAAACCACTTCATGAACTTTACGAGTGAAAAAAAAAAGCGTGCCGGGGGATAGAAACCTCACACTGCTGACCTTGCTCCACGAGCGTTAGTTTTTTTCTCCGTGAAGGCGCGCGAGTGAACCGTGGCACGCCCACGCGAGCAGCCCGGGCGGCAGCGATCCCAGGGCCTCCTAATTAAGCCCCATTCATCCTCCAGGAAAGGGCTGCCTGACGCTCGACTCCTCTCCACGTGCACCCCTTCCCACCTCCTCCTCCTCCTCCTGCTCCTCTTCCTCTTCCTGTGGAGGGAGCGCCGCGGTGGCGGCGCGGCAAATTAGCCAGCCATTGTGCTAATCTCCTTTCACGAGTCGGAGCGGCCGAGCCTTCGCCGCTGCCGCCGACGCGGTCGTCGTCGGCGTCATTCTGAAGCGCCGCTCCCACCGCGGGTCGGCGGCGGAATTACGCCGATGATCATCATCTCTTCCGTAGTCGGCATTCAAGCGAGACCCCGGGGGGACCTTGGGCCTCCGCCTCCAGGCATTCCTCAGCAGCAGGGCTCTCTGTTGGAGGAGCTCCTCTCGTCACGGCCACGCACGCACGCACGCACGCACGCACGCACGCACGCACGCACGCACGCACGCACGCACAAAACTGCCTTTAAAAGGGCAAAAAAACATTCTAGGTGCAATTTTTCTTACTCACTGATAAAGCCCAACTGATGTTTGGAGCTTTTATGATGCAGTATTTTTTCTTTTTTTTCACCCATGTGTGTGCGTGCGTTGTTTGACTTTCTCCTTGCTTTAAACCTTAATGGTAGTGGCGCTGCCAATGGGCTTGTAAAAAGCACATCAAATGCAGTATTGCACATTGTAGTAGTAAATGACCAAAACATTAACTCCACCGTCTAAGTGATGTACGATGGCAGTAGAAACAGTAGTTACACACACACACACACACACACACACACACACACAGGGTATGTTTGACCTTGCAACAATAATGTGGAACATTAACTTGCCTTGAAATACCTCTATACATATGCGTACAACGCCATAATGAATACACAAGCTCAGTCGTCCTTAGGCAAGGGCCAGGCAGTCTGCGGCTTGTTTGGAGAAAGGGAGGCGGTACTGGTCACTCTTGACTTCAACTTCTGCCACTAACGTCCCTTTCCAGAGTCTGTCAATACAGGTTAGCATCCCTCTGGGCCTGGTCGATGCCACTGCAACCCAACCCAGCTGGCCACCAATGCAGGCCTGCATGGCCTCATAAGCCCTGCAGTGCTTTTCTGTCTACGCTCCACTGTCCACTGTCCACCGTCTTACATTTATCCTCCTCACACTGTGCCACTCTAGCCTGGCTAGCGCCATCACTTCTTGATGAGACGTGGTCTGGGAACCAAATGTTCATTTTCTCGTATTTGAAAAAAAAAAAATGCCCAGATCCGTTTATTGGGCGCCATGGATGTCTATCAAATGTGTCTGTGCATAGCTCATCGTCGTCTTGCTTTCCCTCCTTGTTCTGTGATTGGTCCCCTATCCGAAGCAAAACGTAGGGTGGTAGTTTCCAGGCTGCCTTAGCAGCATGAATCAGATCGCGCACAAGGCAGCATAGGAACAGCCAGGCTAGTGCTAGTCGACTCTAGATTCATCCTTCTCTGTCTTTCTAATGGGTAGACGAGCAAACAAGAGAGGAGGGCAATTGCATCAGCAGGTGGTAATCCTGCGAGATAGCTAGTGTTTCTGGTCGGGCCGACTGATTAAAGCTTTCTATCACCGCCCATCATCCATCTCAGCAATGCTGAGGTAACCTGACGTGTGTGTGTGTGTGTGTGTGTGTGTGTGTGAGAGATGTGGGGCGGTAGAGAGAGTGCAGTGTGGGAGTTGAGACATGAATTCTCTGACTATCAGCAACGTTTCAGGCCGCGTTGAGTCCTCCTCAGCTATGCAGAGACAACAGCAAAACACACAGAGCAAACATCACTCCTGTCTGACCAAAATATGCCAAGAACACAATGTGCACACACATTGCAAGCAGAGACAAACCCAGAACAGATTTTGTGCGCAGAACACACACACACACACACACACACACACACACACACACACACACACACACACACACACACACACACACACACACACACACACACACACACACACACACACACACACACAGCTCTAGGCGATTTCCTTTCAGACACAGTCGGTGGGTTTGATTGAGTGGCAACCTTCTCCTGTTTCTGCTGCAACACTGATTGACACCCACCTAATCAACACTGCTGCTGAGCCAGCTAGCATTGGGAGGCTACCCACAACGTACACACACGTTCCAAATACATATCCAAAACACACACACACAAGCTCACAAATACATACCCCAAAGAAACACACACCTCCAAGCATACAATGACACACCCTAACACACACAGACATAAACACAGACACAAACACACACATTCATTAATTCAATCAACCACCCACCCACCCACCAGTAAAAAGACACCAGCACAAACACTGCCACACACCAACTTCTGCATCACTCCTGAACAGCAGACCTCTTTGCTGGGGAAGAAGATGGAGCACTTCCTCGAAAAAAAAAACAAGCTGCCATTCCCCCAAAGTCTTCCTAAATGTGTGTACACACACCTCCTGTGATCTTGCGGGCTGTTCAAACAGTGTGGCGTTTACCTCGGAATTATTCTGGCCACTCAGCTGTGGCCGTCCCTGGTCGTCCCGAAACGTTGCCGAGCAGACAGTGTGCTGTTGACATTTGAGCTCAGCTGTCCAAACTGCGTCTAAAAGGGACACCGTCTCAGCTCAGCCACACTGAGGAAAGATCCTCAAGGGGAGGCTTAGGGGTAGCCGGCAACTTTTTTGAAAACACGGTCTCCTCCATAGGGTTCTAATGTAAAACAGACGCTGGCAGCTGAGAAAAAGACGCTTAGTCTGAACGTACCCTTAATCGCACACGCTCTAATGTGGTGAAATCTAAGGCTAAGATCTCCAATGGCGCCGATGCCAATAGGTATTCCCATGAATGTCCTCACCTTTGGCTGTATAGGGTCTTTTGCCTGGGGGGACTTTTCTCCTCTCGCCTGTTCTTATGTGTCTTCCTTCTGCATTTCTTTTTAAGACAGCTTTGTGATTCATGGGCTAAATAAAAACGAGCTTAACAAAACGGCGTTTTAATGACGGCGCTTTAATGGCACTATTAGTGCACAATGAGATGAGTGTCTCGGCGCTATCGAGAGCGATGCGGCGTCTGCTGTGTTTTTTTTTGTGACGAGCTGGTTTTTTAAATTTACTAAAACACAGCAAATATTGTGCAAGCCTTTCCGCAATGTCGGAGTGAATAGACGAAAAGACAGGTGTTTTTTGAGTAGAGGGACACTTGACGAGCTAGCAGGCTCATTTCATTCCACGGGTGTACTGTAGTTTAGCAGAGTTGCAGGAAAGCCCTTTTTCTCTCTCTCTCTCTCTCTCTCTCTCTCTCTCTCTCTCTCGTTTATTTTATTCTTTCCACCCTCGACTCCCTCATGCGCTCCCTCATCCACGATTGCAAGAAATCCATAGGATATGTGGACTTCTCCCTCATTAAGAACTTCGGCGGGTTGCACCTCAGTCGAACTCGCGCGGCTGATTTCTCGACGGCGGCGGATTCGGAAAAAAGTTGTTTCCCCCGCCGCCACCCAGTGGGCTGGCAGTGGGAATTACAGGAGAACAATGAGGACGGCGGAGCCATTGTTTCATATTTATTTATATTTCTCTAGGTGACAGGTGGTCATTAAGTGTGGTTGGGGACACGGTGTGCCGGCGGCTTTGAACTTCTCTCATTCCGGCAGGCTTGGGGTGTGTGTGTTCATGTGTGTGTGTTCACGTGTGTGTGAAGGGAGGGTTGAGCGCCTTCATCTAGCTTTCAGGGGTGGAGGGAAAAAAAGTCATCTCCTAGAGAGCTGGCTGCGTTTACTTTTTTTTTTTTAACCTTTTTTTCACTAACCTTTTCATCCTCTCCATGCACATCCCTCCAATTAAAGGCCCCCCACCATCACCCCCGAAGACACTGATCCTTTTTACATAAGTGAACAAAAACAAAACTGCACTGTTGTCTGCAGGAGAGGAGCCTCCACTATGCTGACCGTAAAGCTTTTAAATGGTCTTTCAAAGTGCCCCTGCGGTGCCCGGTCTGTTGACTGGACCGCTGCTGGACAATGCTGGACACGGCGGTTTGCGGTTACCTTGCTTGGCCTCCAGCTCCTCCAGCGTGAGCGTCGGCTTCTTCTCCTCTGGCGGAGGGGCCGCCGAAGCCTCCTTGACTGCCTGGGTTGCCGCGGAGACGACCCCGGCGGAGGTCGCCGCTCCCGCCACTGCAGCCAGCGCTGCGCCGTCCAGGTCCTCCTCGCCGGCACGCTCCTCGTCCGAGTCGTCGTCCAGCCGCACGCGGTTCTTCTCCAGCGGCAGCATGTCGTTCTCCTTGGCCTTGATGGCGAACGAGATGGGCGCAAAGGACGCTAAGACACGACGAGAGAGAGGGGGAGAGAGAGAGAGAGAGAGAGAGAGAGAGAGAGAGAGAGAGAGAGAGAGAGAGAGAGAGAGAGAGAGAGAGAGAGAGAGAGAGAGAGAGAGAGAGAGAGAGAGAGAGAGAGAGAGAGAGAGGGAGAGGGAGAGAGAGTTATTGACAAAGAGTAAACATGACTTGGGCCTTCATTTTATTAAATGTGTTTGCCTCCTCACAGGGAGAGCTTGACAAGGCCTTTCATTACACCCTCAGAAACAAACATCACTCCGAGAGAGAGAAACTGCAGCCATCAAACTGAGAGGCAGCAGAAATGGTGACAAGTTGCAGCTAGGGCATCATTCTGCACTGGACACAAAATGACCCGTCAGGGGGCAGCAACCAATCCCCACCCCACACACACCCCACACACCCCCCACACACACCTCCAAACACACTCCCACACACACAAACGTCCAAGAGCAGGAGGAAACAGGTGGGGCAGAATGGTGAGGAGGGGGGGGCAGGGGGCAAGAGAGCGGGGATGGAGCGGTCAGTCAGCCCTGTGGAGGTGCAGGTGAGTGGTGTCACAGACCCCGAGGGCAGCTGGTGGAATCAACTCCGACGGCGCTTACCTTTAATTAGTTTGCCATCGTCAGGGGGCTTGTCTGACGAGCCGTTAGCCGAGCCATCCGTGTCCTCCGCCTCTGGCCCAACCTGACACAGAAAGATAGAGAGAGAGAGAGGGGGGAAATGAGAGATTGTTCTGGCTGGAGACCTGGATTCAACAACAATAAAGGAATATTTCTAAGTAGAATATTACTTACTACCGCACCCCCCACCAAAAAACAAAACCCAAAACACTTCCAACCACTGCATCTTTTCTCTGAGAGAGAGAGAAAGACACACACACACACACACACACACACACACACACACTCTCATGTCTGAGTAGAACATATCTGGAGTGTCACTGAAATGATCTTAAGTGTCTCGGTGACCTTTGTCAGCACTCCAGCAGTCCAGCAGGAAAAAGTAAGAGTGGGGAAGAAAGAGAAAGATGAGAATGAAAGAGACAGTGGAGTCTAGCAGATCAAATAGAGCTGCAGTGAGGACAACACAGACACCCACTCCAACATCCTATCACAGCTCGTCCCGTAGTCCGATCGTCCCACCGACATATTGTCTATTTGGATTTCCAACCAGTCTTGACAAGGTGCCCCCTTGTCTGAAGTGTGATGACCCCACTCGACCATTTCAATCAGCAGGAGCAACTTCGAGCCTGGACTTGACTGGACTAAACTACATGATTTGTGAGGCCAGTTGGCACCGCTGGGTGACATGTCTTACCCTCTCCCTCACCTTTTTCCATCTGTTTGGCTGTGCCCGTATACATGCCCCTGTCTCTCTCTCTCCTTCGCTTTCCTTTGGTCCCTCGCTCTTTCTGACTCACTCACAGGTCCCTTTACAAGGCTCATTTGAGGCGTACGGAGAGGCCATCATTCATCTATCTCGGACGTGGATGAGGGGAGAAATCACCGGAATGTTCTGGCGCCCGACTATGGCACGCTTGCAACGAGAAAAGGGAGGGGGGGGGGCATCGGCACGGCGAGATAGTGCCATCCATCGTGTCGGCCTGACAGTGAGCGCAAGCCTCGAGGGGCCCATCAAGGCGCCCGTGCGACCATGGCATCTCGTCAGCGTCAGCTGCTTCCCTCTGTGATGGACCCAGCGGGGCCCGCCCAGCGGTGTGGGCTGCCAGTCTGTCCCCGGGGGCGCCAGGGTAACTGCAGCCAGCCACGCGCCTGACTCTGGCGCAGTATACTCAGGTGTGTGTGTACACACACACACACACACACACACACACACACACACACACACACACACACACACACACACACACACACACACACACACACACACACACACACACACACACACACACACACACACACACACACACACACACACACACACACACACACACACACACACACACACACACACACACACACACACACACACACACACACACACACACACACACACACACACACACACACACTAAGGCTGGATTCTTTCATTTTTGTTCCTTCGTTTCCGTTCCAGAATGAAGGAGCATGGCAGACGAGTTGCTTGTGTTGTAATCTATGTTGAAGGCTTCAGCAGACGCCTTCAAGATTCCTTACGAGGGGGGGGGGGAATAAAAGCAAGAAAGATGCAAAGTGCACCGTCTAACAATGCAGCGAATGGACTGAAGAAACGTAGGAGGAGGATGTATTAAATTGGCACAACTAAATTGACTCCGAAAACAGAGTAAGAAATTAACTTTTCTTATCGAAGGGAAATAAAAGCCCCCTGAATTTAATTGACAAGAGCCCTTTTTGCCCCGGACTAGTTTGTTCTTTTTGACGGAACATAAAGTGCACGGCACATTATAAAAGTATCCAGTTGTCGCCAAACATTTTAATTAATTCACTGATTAGCCTAGGCGGAGAGAATTTAGATTTATGCATCACATATTACAGATAAAAAGATGATTCATTTGAGGGTGATCTTTTTATCCTCCCCATTCAGAGGGCATTTTTGTAATTTTTTGCGGCTGCATTTTTTTTTTGCCACAAGCCTTGATATCTAACTGTGATTAAGGGAGAAAAAAAGAGAAGGAGGACAAAGGGAGGGAGAGAGGGAGAGAGGGAGCGATACGGCAGAGTGAGAGAGAGAGAAAGCAGGACAGATAGAACAGCTGGGGCAGACAGACTAGAAAGAAATCAAATAAAAACGTATAAATGGTGGCTGCAATGTTTCTGGTTGCCGGTGGACGCTTTTTTCCAATATTTTACAGTTCTGTCAGGTTCCGGCGACTGCGGAAAGAGCTGGGCTGAGCTGGAGGGAGGACTGGGGGGGAGGGGGCGGGGGGTAGAGTGGTGTGGTTGGGACACCAGCAGCCTCCTCAGGAGACACAGACCTGCAGATTACACCTGCACGCGCGGTCAGTCCGCAGAAATGAGACAGAAGCTCCAGGGGACTGATGAGGGAGATGATTACACTCTTTTTTTTTTCTTTCCCTCTCTCTCTCTCTCACACACACATACCCTGCTGTGTAAAATGAGGGGTGGGCTTTTTCAGAGGAGAGGGGATGTTGGACTTTAGCCAAGTTTGTCTCTTGGCAGTTGTAATGAGGCCTGTGCTGTGTCGTGGTTAATGTTTTAGGTGCTCTGAGGATGACCGTGCGTGCGTGCGTGCGTGTAGTAGTAGTTGAACAAAATCACACAAGAACACAGACACAGGCTACGCACGCACACACACACACACACTTGAACACAGGGGCCTGTCGGTTCTCTACATGCCTTTGATAGCGAGTGCCCTTTAATGCCAGATTAGGTTTAGCTAGTGACGTCTTTGCTGCTCTTCTTGTTGCATTATGCATATGTTTACATTATGTCTGGCCCATTCAGTATTAAAGCCACCATATCCTGTGTAAAGGCATATAATATATAAAGGCATTTTCTCACGCCACAGTAGGCTACAGCACAGATATGCACACAGCTACAGGATGCTACAGGATTGGTGGAGACAGACGTCATGGGTAGGGAAGAGCCACTCAGCCCAAGCATGAAATTGATAATGGACCTTTTTTCATTACTATCAGGAGGAACACAGGAAGCCACACACACACACACACACACACACACACACGATATTGGGTGCTCGACTGAAGAGGGATCGCACATAAATGTATGTCCTTTTGTGTGAGTGTACTTACCTTAATGTACGTTCATATGCTGGGGAAAAACACACATACATCCAAGCACTCGCCATGGAAAATCTCAAGAAATGATGTGTTGCGTGTGAGTGCATGTCCTTGCCCACACATTACCCTATTCAAATGGAAATGCGGTGTGTGTGTGTGTGTGTGTGTGTGTGTGTGGTGTGTGTGGTGTGTGTGTGTGTGTGTGTGTGTGTGTGTGTGTGTGTGTGTGTGTGTGTGTGTGTGTGTGTGTAATGAGAGTGACAGTGTATGTGAGTGATTTGTGCAGAAGATTAAGCACAGAGCTGTGTTTTCACATCATTAGCTTCTTCATTACAGCCTGTCATATGGCATACAGGATGCTTCATGTGTGCGCACACAAACACACACACACACACACACACACACACACAAACGCCTGTGCACACAAAAACACACACAGACACACACACATGTGCACACACACACACCACGCACGCAGTGCACGCACACACACACACAATCCTCCTCACATACAATCTCTCTCTACCCCTCTCTCTCCCTCTCCCTCGGCCTCATCCACATGCAGAGATAGGGGCTGGTGCAGGTGTGCTGCGTTCTCCTTGGCCCCGCTGCACAGATGGCAGCGCTAGCACATCCATTTCCATTTGGGGCGCATCACCTCCAGGCTCCACTCAAGGGCGAGCACCGCCAGCAGCAGCAGCCACTGGAGGCACTGGTGGTGGTGGTGGTGGTGGTGGTTAAGGCTTCTCGTTCCAGACCTGGCCCACATGAGGTCAGTTGCTGCAGGAGATGTCCTGGTGGCCTGGGGGAACGCAGAACTCGAAAAACACGAGGAACCGGGGTGTGGTGGAGGTCACGATCCTCGAAAGTTCCAAAAAGAACAACACAAGGGGTGTTGAAGGTCCACGAGACCCGACCAGACTCGAGATGTGATCTCTGTTGCCATCTGCGCAGAGGTGATGCCAGCTTGTGGCGAAAGAGAGCCAAGCCACAGCTCTTAAGGGCTTAGACACCTCCCACCCCCGTTGTGGTTTTCACTGGAATTATTTTTGACAGGGGTCAGTCGGGAACAGCCTCTCGGGGGAAGCAGGTAAGAGGCTGCTACCCAGCAGTGATAAACCCCTTTTACTGCTGGAAGCAAGAGTTCAGTCTGTTCAAAGTGTAACAGCACTGATGTGCTCGCACAAAGGCCTCCGATTATCCCTGTACGAGTCTAGCGCCATCCCTATACTGCGTGCTATGAGACACCATGATATCATGCGGTGCCATTCACTACCACCCTGAGGTAAAGTCATGAAGAGTGGAGTGATGCCGCACATTGCAATCATGTAGACTTACTTGCCATACTAGTGATCTAGCATTGACACGTCAGCTATTGAGGAGTTTTCTTTTACGGTAACATCTGAGGTACAATACAAGCAGATTGGGCAGAAACGCAGAAAGAAAAGTGCATAAAAAGCTGCACTTTAGGGCTCGACGGGTCGAGTAAGATGCAGAAAACGAGGGAGTTAAAACACTAATTTATTCCTAACCAGCCATTAAATATTCAAGATTTCAAAAGGCATGTTTAACCATGGCTTTCAAATATTGAATATGTAGATGTCCATGTCTTAGCATGTGGTAAAATCTGGGCTCTGAAAGCGCAAAAAAGGGCCCGATGATGCTTCAAGCATTGTAATATATTTGCTTGAACATAATGTATGACCCATCAAACTGTTCAAACGAGTTGAGGTTATTTATGACATTACTTTGGAACAGGCTGCTGGCTTTGGCGATACATATGAAAATTCATGCTTACGCAGCACTTTGGGGGGTGAAAAATAAATTAAAGGGGGGGGGGGGGGTGTCAGTGAATGGAAAGAAAGAGAGGAGGAGAGAGAGCGTTAGATGTCAAGAGGCAAGGGGGTGAGGGAGTGAGTGAGCGAGCACCACCAGTCAAAGGTCCACAGCTGCTGGGCTTGATTGGTTATTCCAGGCATGTTGTTTAAACTCATCATGGTGAATGAGTAGCTGTGGGCCCTGTGGTCCAAGGGGCCGACCACATGACAAGGGGTGAAAATGGAGCTTTGCAAATGGAAAAGTTGTCATTTGTCTTGGCCTTTTATCGACACAACAACAGTATTTTGGGGGCGGAAAATGCAAACATGCTTTAGAATAGAACAGGCAAACATGGACTCTTTTGAAAACAATGACCAGGCTCGATCTTTACTCTGGCCTCCACTGTCCAAAGCCTTCGCTATGAACGCAGAATATATTTTTGATTGTCAGATACTTCATGGTCAGACATTTGTTTTTTTCTTTTTCTACAAGAAAGATGTAATCTATAAAACATCAATGGCCAAAGCTTGCTCTGGGTTTCTCTTCATTAGGGAATTTCTGTTCGCCCAAAACCACATTTTATGCTGATGTTGACAAATAAATTATTCATAGGATTCCTCTCATCTAATAGTGTCATTGCTTAGAGAATAATCTTGTTTAGTTGTGAGCTATAACTTGTAAAAGGTTTTTTCAAGAAACAGATAACTACAGTAAATCCTCAAATCATGGCCTGGATTCTATTCATAGCTGAGACAATATCCGGGGGGTGTGGTCGATTCGGACAAATAAAGCCGTTCCCCAAATACAAGCCAGGGTAATAATTGCCTGCCATTAGGGATATCAGTTAGATTTAACTCAATGAAATAGAAGCGCTCTTCTAAATATTTTATATAGTCGGTTGGTTTCATACTGTTGCCAATGAAAAGTCGTCGTCCTACACCATGGGTCTCCGACACGTCTCGCTCAAGCTACCAGTTGCTTGTTGTCCCCCTTCTGGGCTTGGCAGAGGCTGAAGCAGAACTACATTTAAACACAATTGTTGCTGGAAGGCATTCCAGCCTACGAATTTAATAAAAAGTAAATCATGCATAATTCAAAAGTAACTTAATTTAGGCTACTTGGCTATGCAATAGGCTTTCCATTACAGCACAGCTCACGCTCAATGAATGAATGAATGAATGAATGAATGCGGCTGCCTTGTCTCACAATAAACAGCAGGTGGAAATCACAGTACTCTTTCAAGAAAATGAAACTTAATTGGTGAACCATCAAACACCCGCCAGATTTCAGTACCCATCAGTCCCAACATTTAGCAATATAATCAAACAGTCCAAAAGTAAATTAAATCCCAAAACAAACCAAAAATCATCTGCTGTTGATGCCGGTTCAAACAAAATGCATATCTCACAATAAATGGTGTTCCTTTTTAGCCTACACTAATTGATTTCTGAATAGTTACAGAAAGAGTTCAACAGAGTTGGCCCACTTTAAGAGTAGCCTTTTACTTTATTTCTAAGATTGAAATTCTACACAGAAGTCTAATAAGACATAAAGGCCAGCCTCAAATGCAAGTCTGCCCCAAATTAAGGTCCATGCTTAGCGCAGCCTAAATAAAAAAAAGAAGCCAGCCATAATTTGAGGATTTACGGTACAATGTTTTCAGTAGTTTTTGCAAATCCATGTAAATAAGGCTGTGTTCTGTTCTCATAATGGTGGAATATGAATGCTAAAAGTCCTTGAAAATACAAAGGGGACAAAAACCCTTTTAAAACATTCAATTGTTGTGCAGACACTAGACAGTCTTTCAGACTGTGAATGTTTCTCTGCGGCAGTTATACATGCTCACATATGCACCAGCCGACAGAGAACCACTTCCCCACACACACACGTCCGAGCTTCTTTTGGTGGTACAGGTGCTTAAAAACGTGTGTGTGTGTGTGTGTGTGTGTGTGTGTGTGTGTGTGTAAGCAGCTCTCAGAGCAGGAGCCACAGCTGCAGTTACGGCATGCACCAGTCCACTCACAGGCCGGCCCTGCCCAGCTCTAACGTCAGGCGGCGGCCCACCGCCACTTTAAACAGGGATGTGAACAGAAGAGCAGAGACGTGAACAGAAAACAGACAGAGAGAGAGAGAGAGGAAGCAACAGGTGCTATATTGAGGGATGTGGAAAGAACAGAGAAAGAGAGAGAGAGGAGAGAGAGAGCGAGAGAGAGCGAGAGAGAGCGAGAGAGAGCGAGAGAGAGCGAGAGAGAGCGAGAGAGAGAGAGAGAGAGAGAGAGAGAGAGAGAGAGAGAGAGAGAGAGAGATCAGAGTTAAGGAGTACCTGGAGTTGAGTGAGGACAGGGTAAAGGGGAACAGAGGATAGAGAAAATAGAGGGGAGGGAGACGAGGGCACCAAACATCATCACAGTTAATAGCAGCAGAGCAGAGCGGGCAGGAGGGTGAAAGAAGTGAAAGGGTTGCAGAGGAGTCGGAGGGGAGAAAGGGGAGCGGAGGTAAAGAGTGCCACTTTAAAATTGGAGAACGGAAGAGCGAAAGAAAAAAAAGGTACAGAGTTACGTAACGGCCCAAAATGTCTGCTCTATAGGTGGCCCCTCGGCAGCGGAGGCGCCTTTGGCAGCCCAAAACTACACAGGCGTGTAGGTTTATTTATAACATGATGACACGGGGCAGTCAAGAGCTGGGCCAACAGCTCATTAAGAAGGCCTCAATCAGACCCAGCGAAGAGGGGCCCGCGACGGCATGATTGCGCTGGACACGCTAATTGTGCTGCTTGGGGAGATTTTCTGTGCGAGAGGGATAAGATACAGAGAGAGAGAGAGAGACCGAGAGAGAAAGAGAGAGAGAGAGAGAAAGACAGAAATAGAGAGAGAGGAATAGAGACAGAGAGAAAGGAGATGATGGGAGGGGACGATGGTGGCAGTGCTGCAGAGGAGGTACAGTAGTCGTGGTGGTGTTGGTGGAGGGTGGTGGTGGTGGTTCCTGAAACCCTGATATCCAGCCAGACGAGCACCAGGCTGCCAGCAGGACCCTTCCAGCCAGACAAGGAAGCCAACAGCTGCCCATAGAGGGAGGGAGGAATGGAGAGAACAAGCAGAGGTGGACCAACAGGAAGTGAACAGGAGGGAAATAAAGAGAGGAGTAAGAAGAATAGAGAAGTTCTCTTTTTGCTGGAGAAAAGTGTGTGTGTGTGTGGGCGGGGTGATGGAGATCAAGTGAAGGACATGTGTCAGAGAATGTGATACATGCATCATCACAGAAGACACAAAGCTCATAGCTTAACGCCATTCACTCTGACGGTGAGGAAATGAAACAGCTTCTGTACACTAGGAGACTGTGAGCGAGCAGGAGGTGTTTTTGTTTGTTAGTTTGTTAGCTTTTCAGCATTATGTTACCAAGGCCGAAAACGGGCCAAGGTCTGATGCCAGGTCTGGGAGAAAACAAATTCGCTTGTCGTCTCGTACGTGTTTGTGTGGGCGAGAGTGCGCTTGCTTTGGTGGATTCTTCCATTAGGTAGCCCGAGGTAACGTTCCTCGACAATTCCATATGGCAGGCGGGGGTGGGGGTGTCTTTCTAGTCACTGGTTCCAAAGAGATCAGAAAACAGGATGAATCCTGCTAAATGGTGACAAGGCAGAGAGAGGAGGGGAGAAAATGAGCTTGTAGTGGCTGCAGTCTGATGTGTTGAGGGCACTAACGCCAACACACACACACAAGGAATGCTGCATACAACAGCCCTCAAGGGATGTGCTGCCATCTCACACAACCATGGCAACGACACATCCCCATCACCACCCCACCTCAGGAGTGTTACTTTGCTAAGACACATACTTTCACACACAAAGCAAAAAGAACCCCCCAACACACACACACACACTTCTCTAGTAACAACCAAGAGAGAAAATTCGCGCCTGGCCTTGTCTCTTAATTGCTACCCTATCTTTCTTACCCAACCTTCTCAATCGGCCCGAGACAGTCCTATTATTTTCATTCAGACGAGACACTCCGCTTCGAGGTCAAACTAACATTTATTTCTCCATCCAACTGCACTTCATCACAAAAAAGTATTCAAACTGCCTCCTCAGTCACTTGATGTGTATGGTGTTCCTTATCACCTAGCCTTGATTGAAACCTAAGGTGAGGCTCTAATTTCCGGCTCTATTACTTTTAACGGCCATTCTTTTGTTTTCTTTACAAGTTTTCTCTTTCTTCCAATCCAAATCTGAAAATAAACTTTTTTTTTTTTAAGTAAAAGTTTGAATTCCAAAAGGTGCCATGCCTGCCAAATGCTGCACAGAGGTTCCAAAAAAAGGGGGAGGAGAAGACGAAGAAAGAGAAGAATGAGAAGAATAGAAAAGAGTGGCGGACACGGCGCTCTGTGCAGATGGAGACACACAGACATGACGTAGCACAAAAGAAGAGAGAGACACTCCAGACATTAAACACGCACACAACCCGGTGACAGCCAACATCTAACACGATGGCAAGGTGGAGTGACAGCGACACTTATGTCGCACGGTGAACCAGACATCACAAGTTGTTGTCTCGGGGCTTCTGTTGTTTATTTATTTTTTTCAACCTCCTCAGAATAATAGCATCTGCTGGATTTGCTGAGGGAAAAAAAAAGCCTGTACCACCTCCACACAATCTCACATAACCTCCTCTTTGTAGGTGGAAGTGGAAATCTAACACGATTGTATCGAGACTGACTGAAGCTGACAAAACATGGCAGGCACGAGCGTTTCCACAAGCAGCCTTCCGCAAACGCGCCGACCAGGGGGAGAGTCGGGCTGCTGTTCCTCAGTCTCCCTGACGTCTGGAAGCAGTTGCAAAGCTTTTCCCAAGCTTCCATCTTTTCCATTAAAGAGCTCCAAGCTTGCCCCCTCCTCCCACAATAGAATAGGGTGGTGTGGGGGGATGCGAAGCAATCGTTTTAACTCAACATTGACGAGGCATGGACCAGAAAACTTCCCCACCTCCCCCACCCCCTCTCTATTCGAGGGCCATCTCGCATCTCGGGCCCACGCCATCAAATGGAGCCATGCGAGCGAGAGCTTGAGAGAGAGGAAAACTGCCAAAACAAGAGACGAAGAGAGAGAGTGTGTATATATGATCCTGATGATTTAAGGATGTGCGTGGTTCAGCTTGGCAGCCTCCACCCCCTATTTGCACTAAAACTGACACCAGAATTACTGATGACACACAACCGCACCAGTAATGACACGTAACCCACAGACGGAACACTTCAAACGGCCTGGACAGCCGACAACGTTTCCTACGCCGCCGTCTTGTTTACCCTTCAGGCAGAGTTTAGACGAGAGGAGAAACGCGGGGACGAGGGCGGCAAGCCGCCTGACACCTCGCGGAGCTCAATAAACCAATAAACCACCGACGCCCGGTCTCCTTGGTGACCGGCCGTTTGTTTACACGGCTGTGGGAGACTGCGAGGGAGACGGCGGGGGAGACGGCTGGACCATTACCAACTGCCACTGCCGTGGGCGTGGAGACACAGGCGGCAGCGGTGGAGGCAGCGTTGGCGGCGGCACGGTTCCGCAAGCGTTGATGTGAACCAGAGCAGGACCTGCTCCATCGATCACATCACGGCGTATGAAAAGGAGGTAAAAGGGGCCCATAAAGACTTTTTTAATCTTTTTTTTTTTTTTAAAGGAGATGTATAACTCCAGGAGAAGGAATTCAGGGTACCAAAGTCTGGAGCGCTCATACACGGGTCCATATTAACCAGCGGGTGGGAGTCAGTGGGCTTTTTCATGTGCGATGTACGTGTATCACAGCGCAGTGACCATGTTCCTCGCTGAGTGGTGAGGAAAAGGACTCCCCAGGCGGGGGGGGGAGAAATGGAATGGCTCAGTGCCACTGATGAGCCTAGCAGGCGGAGGTTACTTTCCCAGCCACACAGTAAAAGGGAGAAAAGAGAGAGAGAGAGAGAGAGGGGGGGGGGGCAGATAGAGAAAGAGAGCGATATAGAGAGCGAGTGATTGAAGGAAGGAGGGAGGGAGGGAAGGAAGAAGAGAGAAGGACTTAATTACATTATGGGGGAAGTTTTATGACCTGTTAAATGTTGAGGGCACTCTAATCGCTTTGCCTTCAAATAACCTGTAACGGTCGGGAGCCCACCAGGGAATCAGTGTGTGTGTCGGGGGGGGGGGGGGGGGGGTTGTGGTAAGAGAGGTTTGCAGATCTCTTCCGCAGAATGAAGTCATAGCACTGGTTAAAGCGTTAAACAGGTTCAACGACTCCCTCTCCTTTCTGTAAGACAGGCACGCGCCAGCCATATGCAGTTTCTGATAACTGTACTTTTGCCTTAATGAACTGGAAGAAAGACTTTGGAGGCGACACCACCAATGTACTGAAGAGAGAATGCGGGTGTCAGCCCTCAAGCGTCAAGTTTTAACAACAGGAAACAAAAAGCTGTCTGTGTGCTCATGAATTAACAACCGCCACGAGTGGTGAAAAGACAAATGTGTTAGAGGATGCCACAGAGGCATAGCAGGTGACATCTATATCAGCCTCTACTCCCTCCATTCTAAGCTGCTCAAAATAACTTTGAAAATGAAGCTCAAATGAAATGTTGTATTTTGAGGTAATCAGAATGGCTACAAATGGTTTGTGCCCCTCTATTCAGGGACTGTAATTACGAAGATATCTTGCCCTGTACTGTTGCATGAAGCATGAAAAGGGCCATCATTTTGAATAATTTCCATAAAACCACAAAATCATCATGTCTTCTTTATCTGATTTCCCTGCTATGGTCAGTGGGAAGTGACAGTGAGTGGTCAGATCGGGGAGGGTCAGTTGGGATGGCTCTGGTAACCAACTGAGGCTCGACAGCTTGTCTGGAATTCAGGCTTGAGAGCTCAACAACAACTGGTTAAAAGTAGCCTTAAGTGAGATTGCAACCTGAGAGGAGTTAGATGGGAGAGAGTGGAGATGAGACGTCATACAGGAATTGAGTTTTTTTTTTTTTTTTTGACTTCCAGTTTTAAGAAACAGCACCATGCTGCCCTTGAGGACTAATGCGTTGGTGTTTCCAGAAAAGTACTGAGATTGTGCGTCAGCATGTGTGTGTTTGGAGAGGCTTAAGGTCGTATCCACCGCTACTACCCTTTCCTCTAAACCAGACACTCACAGAACAACATGTTTTCAACCGTCAGTTGTTAAAAACAAGCCTCACGCTTACCAGAAAATACACCTGAAATCCCCAACACAGCGAGACCCTAGATTCTTTCTCTCTTTTTTCTATGAAAGAGAGACCAATTTCGAGAAAACAAAGACTGCTGACTTTTTGCAACAAACAAAACACAAAAGCGAAGGGCAAGCAGCACTTTTTAAGCGGATAAATCAATGCATGGTGAGCCGGTCCACAAACACGTCACATGGGAACCCAGAGCATTTACTCGGCCCGCCACCCGCCCACAACTCCCGAGCCGAGACTAGCGGCTGACTGGCTGGCTGTTCAGACCGTCCTAATGAGGGAGACAAAAAAGCCTGTGGGGAGCCTCAGAGCAGCAGCTCACACTCCGCTAAGAGACAGGGAACACTAAAGAACTGCATGGTGCCTGGGGACCCAAGCCTGAAATTTTGCCATGAGCATGAATGTAAGTTATGTGTACTTGCCTGAAAGAGTGAGAGTGTGTGTGTGTGTGTGTGTGTGTGTGTGTGTGTGTGTGTAAGTGTGTGTAGGGTAGAGACAGATTGCGCGGGCCAGAGCCTCGCGGTGTCGACAGAAGGCATTATCGCTATTCTGTTGACATAGAGCTTAATTGAGCCGGATGCCTAATTAAAGTTTGGAGGCGTGTGGAAATGAATTAGCAAATTGGCCAGATTAGCCGCCGGGAGGCCCTGGACAGGTGAGTGGATCACCGCGAGCGGCGAAGCACACTGCGCCGAGCCCGAGCGCTCCCGTGCGTGGCGGCGGCGGCAACGGTGCGATGAGATGAACACAAAGGCGGGCGATAGCGCCACTCGTGTCCCGCCGAGACCAAACAATACCCTTCCGCTGCTCATTTTCTCCCAATTTCCCTAAACCCCGCAATCCCACACTTTAGAATATCTGCTGTGGAGGACGCCCCCCCCCCTCCCTCCCTCCCCTTCTTTTCTACTCTTGTTTTTCCTCTTAAGTCTCTCCGCTTCGCTTCCAGTCCAGACTAATTTCTCAAGATTTCTCCCGTGTGTTTTCGCTCACGTCCCTTCCACAGGTGCTCGAGGAAACAGGAGAGGGTGAGGCCATCGTCACCGTAAACGATGCCTTCCTCTCGCTTTCCTATCCTCTCACTCCTCTTCCACTTGCCCTGATCTTCCACTCCAGGGCCTCGTAGGTGATGACAGGAGTGTGAATGTGTGTGTGTGTGTGTGTGTGTGTGTGTTGCACAGCATATGGCTGAGAGACAGAGTTAGACTGCCAGTTAGTATGACAGACTCTGTGAATGTATGTGGACGTACGTGTTTGTGTGTGGTGTGTGTGTGTGTGTGTGTGTGTGTGTGTGTGTGTGTGTGTGTGTGTGTGTGTGTGACAGAGGAAGGGGGGGAAAGAGGATTGGGAAGCCAGCCGGTAGCGTCTGAGAGGGACTGATAAGGAGAAGGTGTTATTCCCCAGAGAAATGAGAGGGAGGGATTCCCTGCAGCTTCGAGAGTGCAGGAGCAGGATTCAGAGTGATGGAGAGAGGGGGGGGAGAGAGAGAGGGGGAGAGAGAAGGAGAGAGGGAGAGAGAAAGAGAGAGAGAGAAAAGAGGAAAAGAGGGAAATAAGCATGGGGATGTGAGCAGGGCATGGATGCTGCTGTGCCTACAGCACGGGCAGAAAAATATATTCTGTGTACCTGTTGTAGCACAGGTCAGTGAACATCGTCAGATTCCTGTCAAACAACCAGAGTAAAAAGAGAAGCAAAGCCCAGGAGACGGTCAGTACAGGTGTTCATGTACCGAGTGACCAACGTATGGGTGGGGCATTTTTTCTCACCGCCATTGACCATCTATCCCTCAGTATACGATTGAACTGTTTATAAAAATCCATCCAATACGACGAACAAATTCATGAGTGGACCTCATGCCCTCATTTCCCCCATTCTGAGGATAATCCAACTTCCTGGCATGACATTGTTAATGCAGGAGTCCACTGACTGCCAAGAAACTGATGGCCATTAAAAGTCTGACACTAAACACTCTGCGTTTGTTTAATGGCTATTTGATTGGGTTGTGTTTGAACGTGCGTCTCTGGACACACGTTAGGATACGTACAGCAAGTCTGTCCACTGTCTGGCAGCGAGGGGAGCTTAACATCTGCCTGCAAGGGGCTCGGAGCTAAAAAAGACAGTTGATTCTCTTCCGCTAACTTATTTATTTTATAAAAGGCTTTAAAAGCAAGCAGTGAGGTCTATATTCCCCCCATAATGGTCAGTGAACATGACAGATGAGCTGATACACACTAATGAGAGAGAGGGAGGAATGGAGAGAAAGAGTGAGAGAAAGAGAGAAAGAGTGAGAGAGAACGAGAGAAAGACGGGTGGGTGTGCGTCCAATAATGGCTCCGTAAATGTCAAACAAGCCATTAACGGCGCAGAGTAAACTAAGCGCATTAAAACAAAAGTGCTTCGAGAAAGAGTGGGACGTCGGTCTGAATCACGGGGCGCCGCGCTGAAGGCCCCAACATGGAGCCGGCGCAGTCGGGGGTCAGCCATTACACGGTCTGACCACACCTGTTGCACTGGTCACGGGTTGGAGGAAAAGACACTGGCTACACCTGTTAATCTTAAGAAAAAACGGATAATAATGAATTTGAAAATTAACATGAATTCACACAAGGGAATTAGGCAAAATGGTTGCTAGCATATTGTGTTTGGGTCACATTTGGTCAAACACATTTGGTCAAATTTCTTTGGCATACTGGACTTTGCTCGCTTTTGACAAAAAGTCAGGGAGGTAATTGTTTTAAAAGGAAACACAGGCAATGACTGAAAGTGCCATTTTTACCACACAAGCCTCGCAAATGACCTTATAGACTTGTACAAAGCTGCTGCATCAGTTTGAGTTGATGCCAAGGGTTGCAGCCTTGCGGTGAAGGGAGGTATAAGGAGCTTGGCAGTCCTTGGATGAAAGTCAAGCATAGCATAGCATTAAAAAAAAAAAATCGATGACTTCGGGGTACATGTTGTCTTTGCACGACATCAAGACTCCAAATGGATCCATCTGTCGGGGGAGAGAGGCTGTGGGGGTAAATGCTGAGAGCTCTCAGAGAGTGCCCGACATCACACTTTAAAACAGGGGCAACTCAAGGGGAGACCGGCTAAGCCTTTAGCCATGTTCAACGGCTGTGCGGATCAGACATGGGTGGTTGCCTGGAGGCTGGCTTTGGGCATCGGGCATCTGGCGTCTAGCGTGAGAGCGCAGGGAAATATAGCAGTAACATGGAGTAACGCGGAGTAACGCTTCAGCGATGTTTGAGTAACATTGGAGGAACATTTAGCAGAAGAGTGATGATGAGCTCGTGCTTACTGTAATGACTGTCTCATTAAAATCCCCCTCCCTGTGCAAATGAGTGAGGGGTGTGAGGAAAGGTGCCCCAGGCTCAACAGGCTGAGCGTGTTTGCAACCTTGGTTCTGTAACACACACACACACACACACACACAAGAGGAGGGCCATCCAAATTGCCCTTGAATAACTCAAGTAGATGCCCCGACCCAACTTGAGAGCAGAGAGGCCTTGGTCTGTGGTCTGTGTGCTTCGTTTAAACATGATTTCTGCAAGCGAGCCAGCTGGTTAATTACAAACACAAAGCTTTCCAATGTGGCTAGCAGCAATGTGGACATTCTCCTCAGGGTTCCTACAGCGCTCAATCTCTCTCTCTCACACACACACACACACACACACACACACACACACAGGGTGGGTTTAAGGTCTTTTCATCTTCAAATGATGGCAAAAGGGCTACTGTGCAGAGAGCAGAGGACAGTGAAATTGGGCCTGGTCCATTACACAAGGCATTATTCCCCGCCACTTCCGTGGACAAAAGCAGCGGGCTGTCTGGCGAACTCCATCCCACCTTCAGGGAATATGGGTGCCATCCACACACAATCATATCCACCTATAGTCTGTGATGCACTCAGGATGAGGAAGAGGGGAAGAGAGAGAGAGAGAGAGCGAGAGATGCGGACAGAGGGAGAGATAGATCTTAACAGAGATAGAGCGAACGAGAGAGAGGGGAGCGCGAAGAGTGCGGGGCAAGAAATAGACCATGAAACAGTACCTCTGGCAGCCTTCTCCCTTCTTTCTGCATGAAGTAGTGCTTCTTGAACTCGTAATAGGTGTTGTACTGGTGCCAGGACTGCAGGAAATCAAACCTGCAGGGGAAAGAAGGGGGGTGGGGGGTGGTGGTGTTTGTAATGGAGGAATGGCGGAGCCGGAGAGTACCAAAAGCATTTGTAGAGCAATACAACAATTTCTCCCTTTTAAAAAGTGATTGTGTCAAAGCAAGAAAAGCTTCGATTTTTATAAAAGGGAAACTTTCTTGGCTCGCCATGAGGTAAAATGGCACTAAAAAAGAATTAAATAACTCGGGCACAGGCGGTAAAACAGTGCCTGGATCTGCAACAAAGATCAAGTCCGCTTTCAAACAAGAACAAGCTCTTTAGAACGACAGAGGCTTTAAATCAAGCGGTGGCACAGTGAATCTGATCCAAGTTGAAGTTTACATTTAAGGAAATAAATATACAGTATATTCTTCAATTCACTTTAAAGTTACATGCTTTTACCCCATTGGCCTTTAAAGTTAAGACCTCAACCTTTGGCAGATGTTTGGCATAAAACACAAAGTAAACATCTATGCGATATGTTCAAATGCCTGATTTCTGTTTGTTTGTGCTCAAGGTTTAAGGCGTGAGATGTGTGGGAAAGCTGGGGGCGTAGCGGGCGGGCGGCCGCTTACCGTGGGTCGTTCTTGGCGCGGACGCTGCCCTCGAACTTCTCGCCGTTGCGGGCCACGTACTGTGCCAGCTTGTCGATGACCGGCTGGATGTCCGGGGGCGGCGGGATGATGCTGGGGGGGGGAGTGGCCACCGCCGGCGGTGGGGAAGCCACTGTCGGGGCGACCAGAGCCACTGCTGGGGCTGGGGCGACCGCCGTCACTGCTGGGGCGACTGGAGCTTGGGGCTGAACACTGAGGTCACACAAGGGGAAGAGAGCAAACTAAATTTAGAAAGCAAAGAAAAGCTGGAGGGTGGGGAAAACACCAAATATAAAATAAGAGTATGCTACTGTCTACACGGCATATTATATCTGCTGTCCTGTCTACGCACCAGCGGTCTATACTTTGTATGACATTGCACTTTTCGCAGCATTTCGTTGTCTCTTTACTTGTACTCTGCACAATGACAACAAAGTTGAATCTAATCTAACTAAGCAATGAATATGTGAGAGAGCCAGTTAGTGAGACTGAGTGATGAGAATCACTTCACCTTTCCATCTGTAAGCCCTAGATATGACACGCCAGAGCAAAAGGCTTTGTGTGTGTGTGTGTGTGTGTGTGTGTAAGATATACACACCTTGTCACTGCGCTGACAGCCGGGGCGCTGTAAGAAACCAGACTGGGGGGAGCAGAGTAGGTGACTTGGGTCGGGGGGGCAGAGTAGGTGGCCTGTGTGGGGGGAGCCGAATAGGTGACTTGAGTAGGGGGAGCAGAATAGGTCATCTGGGTAGGGGGGGCTGAATAAGTCACCTGGGTGGGTGGCGCAGAATAGGTGATTTGGGTCGGGGGCGCAGAATAAGTGACCTGGGTAGGGGGGGCAGAGTAGGTAACTTGACTGGGGGGAGCAGAGTAGGTAACCTGACTGTGAGCGGAGACTGAGACAGGGACGGGCATGGGCGCAGAAACGGGGGCGATGGGCATCGCTTCGGGCGGAGGGGTTGTTCCTGGGGGCGGGGGCACCGCCGAGGCCTGAGGCGGCATCATGCCATGGGGCAGAGTGCTGTAGTACGCGTTGGCGTCGATCCCAGGAGGAGGCGGCGCCAGACAGTACGTGCCATCCGGGAGCAGGCAGTACCCATAGTACATCGGGGCAACATTAGCTGTGGTGTCAAGAGAGAGAGAGTGAGCGAAAGAGAGGGAGAGAGAGAGAGGGAGAGAGAGAGAGAGAAAGAAAGACAGAGTGAAAGAGGGGGGAGAAATAAGCAAGAGACACAATTTAAAAATGGATCAAAGTGTGCAAATGAATTCATATGTATTCAAACCGTTTTTTACACCCCACCCCACCCCATCCTTCCCCAGTGTGTCTGACGCCTGTAAGCTCCCAGCGAATGTGACAGCCTCGCCGCTCTGAGTGGGAGAGAGCGGGAGCGGGGAAGGAACATACATCTAGCACCGGCCGCCGCTCAACGCTAATGCAATTTCAGCCTTTTGCGGCAGGGGCAGACAGTGAAATGCATGCACATCCACGCACGCACATGTACATATATAGGCAGAGACAGACACAAACACACACACACACACACACACACACACACACACACACACATTGTACATACATTCATATTCATGTGGGTACATTTCATCTATACACACACCCATCTGAACAGACAATGAAAAAAAAAAAATACAAATCCTGATGTTGATATAAGAAAGAAACTTAAAATAATCTGACGTCTGGATCACGGTTTGCTTAATTAAATTTACCCGTCAGTGAAAGATTAAAAAAAAAAAAGGGGATGGAAAAGCAAAAGGATAAAAAGAAACGAGGGATAAAAGGGAGAAAAAGAGGATAAATCTGCCTTTTGTTCCAGGCCTCCAAAAGTAATTACGATCAGATTGTGCAGGATGTGACACATGTAAAGTAGATATAGCCTGTGCCTCTCCTCTCAATGTTTATGTCCCCGAAGCCTCTCATTACAGCTATCAGACATGTGTTTCATCCATCCTCAACTGTCTAAATGGCCCTCTGAAACTCCAGCAGGAAAATCAAGAACCTGCATCCTCCTTTTTTCCCCCTATTCACGTTCACTGGTTTTAGGAGAGAGTCTCCAAAAACCCTGTAAATGCTTATGCACCGGGTATAAAGAGGGAAATCATGACTGACAGATAGCTACATCAATCCCAGTGCCTAAAATTAACAGTTTTAGAAAATAGAAGAACGAAACAGAAATGGATGAGTGGGGACATTGAACATCCCAGTTGGAGGCGAATCGCAATTTGAAGTTGCCAGCTAGGCGAACTGGCAACACGCTGTTCTGAATTCAAACCGGCTTCCATAAATAACTTATCTGTTCCCTACCCCTCTACCACAATTCTTGTGGTCTCTTAATTGATTCTTGCACACGCTGAGAAATCAGTGACTCACATCCGGTTCTCAAGGAGAACAACTAGAGGAACCACTGAGAGCCTAACAAAAATGCACGGAAGATCCTTTTGTTATGCTCATGCATAAAATGAACAACTCCACCAAGAGACAATGTCACTTGTGTTCACACTACAGTACACTACACTATATGTGCTACACCACACTGTTAGGTGGCTCTAGGGGTAAACAAAAACCGACCACTGACCCTGAATCCTAAATAAATCATAATAACACCTTTTAAAATGTACCCAACCAGTGGAATTTATTAACATTAAGACACACAATTATAAGACACTAAACAACACAAAGCCCAAATCAAAGACGAGACAAAATCCCAGGATGAGCGGCAGTATTATAGCCAGCAGTCCCCACACCAAAAGCCTCTCATCAGCGACTGCATCATTTAGCGACCAATCAATCACCTTGCCAGGTGCTGCCAATCAAGGCTGTTGCAAGCAGAGCACCTGAGGGAACAAAAGAGGAAAAAGGGACAAACAGCACTGGGAACAACGTACAGCAAAAGGAACCCATAGACTAGTAACATGTGCTACTTGTAGATGTACATCTTGTTGCCAATAATTTTTTGGCCAAAATGGGATGTTTATAGTGTATGAGGGAGTGATAGTGAGGATCAAGATTTTTTCCTTTTGATAAACGAGAAGAAAGTGGAGCTCCATTTCAAGGGAGTTCTCTGTGTGACATTAGCATGTTTATTCTATCCTCTATCTCCAGAGGACTGATGAACACATTTCTGCCTCAACCGATCGCTCACCTCCCCCCTCTCCCACTTTCTCACGCCGAGTCTGGCACAGGGGCAATACATATCAGCTCTGCTCATCCATTAGAACTGAAGAGAGAAATTGAGACCGACAAAAAAAAAAAAAGAGAGAACGAAACGCCAGTGAGGAAAGAAAAACTGATAATCGATAGCAAGAGCAGGAAGGCGGTGGAAGAGAGACTGTAATCAAACAAGAAAAGAAAAACAAAAACAAATACGAGTGAAACATGACGGACTCAGTGACTCTTGTTTGCAGCTGTGGTGCTCGACTGAAGTCCTATTGTTAGCGGTCGACTGGCTGCTTGCGTACAGCAGTGAAGAACGCGGATCGCTCCACACAGTAGGTCAAGAGGCCTCGTATCAATCCATCACGCCTGGCTACAGTCACATTTCTTCATTTCATGTAGCAAATAGGCATGCGCCTCCGCTGGGATGCAGCTCCCGGATAGATAGATCCAGAGATCCCGAGGTCGTCCGGAGAGAACAGAGGCTGTTAGAGACGGGCCACGAGGGATCCCGCAACGTGAGGTGGAAATGTTCCACGTCTCTGCCAATCTCATTCTGCTTTCGTCGTTCCAGAGCCACTTTACTTGCATGTACTGTGCTGCCATGGAGTTACTAAAGCATTAATATTGATTTAATTTTGGGAGCCTCTTGACATCTCCCCCCCTTTCTTTTCAGCACGAGTCGTTTAATAATACACCGGACGAAATGTCAAATTCCTTGTGATAGTACTGAGGGATCTATGCACAAAGGCCAGATCTTTCTCAAATACTTATCAAGAGTAAAGCACTTAAACTGCAATATTTCTCAATGACGTCCCATAAGACCAGAGCTACACCTTTTTTTAAGCAAATGGTCTTAAGATAGTGGAACGTCTGTAAATCAATTAGTCAATTTACAAAGAAAGAAACAGCCATAAGCACATGCACAGTAATTTGCACACTTGTATCTGAGCGGAGTCTTATGTACCAGACCAAGGTCTTGTTTGGGGGACAAGTGGTTTCTCTCAACAAGAAGTCTGCAGCAGTAACTCTGTGAGACGCAGTCTCCCAGCATCAGATCACTGAGCACGGAAGGCCTGCAGAAAGCTAAGGTATGCGACTTCAACCTTGAGCTCCTCTGGGAACCTCCAGGGCATGAAGGATTTTTTTTTTTACCCAAAATAATGCACACAACAAAACAAACTAGGACGAGCAGCAGAAGCAAGAGGAGAGGAGAGGAGAGGGGGTGGGGGGTATGGTGCCATCAGGCACAAAGCAAAACTGCCCCTGCGCTGCCGGGGTACCATCACTGCCAGCTGACTGCCTCACCATCAGAGCCCGGATCAAGTTTCTCTTGGCTCTCTCCAGCCTCCAACACCTGTCGTCTAAATGATCACACGACTGAAAGTTGGGGGATTTAGTTCTGCCAAGTGAAGCGAGCAGACAAAAGGCAAGTAAACCCAGACATGCGCTATTCTCCTATTCCCATTCTGACGGCCTAGCGAGGGTTGGCTGGCATCATCAGGGAGCTGAGTGGTTTGGTACTAGGAGCAGTGAGACCACGGACAGCTGCAGCTGCATCAGCACCAATAAGCAAATGCATCCTCGGTATTTATGACTGACCATGCAGAGGGGTCTAACGAGGCATAGTGGCCTGCGTTAGGGATGACCCCCGAGAGAAGGGGTCAGAGGTCCCACGCCTGGCTACACAGAGGGCTGCGGCGGAGGCGGAAGAGGAGGAGGAAGAAGAGGAAGAGCTTGCCCCGCTGACTTACGAGCTCGATTCTGGGTCAGGACATCATCTGACCGAACTCCCACACCATGGAGATGAGGCATCAATTTACGGATATGGAGCGTGAAGGGGGTCAATTTCAATCGCTATCTCCACTCCATTCAGTGGGTCGAAATAAACCTACATTCACTGTAGGAAAATTTAATTAACTGGCACAAAAAAAAAATGGCCCTGACCCGGAAATCATATTTCAGTGGTCACTGCTTCGGCGGGTTGAAGGAGAAGCAGATGAACTAATGCTCTTTCCTTCCAGGCCTTAAAAGATAAGGCTTTTAAAGTGTTTCTGAGGGGGAGAAATCTGTCAGAGTCAGTTTTAGTACACCAGACCATTTTGGACTCAAAGGACTAACCACAACATCATCAAAGTAGTTTAAGCCCTGAAAAGCCATGTGTGATCAATAGTGCAAAACTGTGTGATTGGGGCAAAGAAAGACAGACAATGCGTCTCCAGCAGGAATCAGGACCTCACAGAAGGCAGTCTGATCCCCTTCTCAACTCGTCCCGATGCACAAATAGGGGGATATTTAGTCTAAAAAAAAAAAAGGAAAAAAAGCTGCTTCAACTTTGATCCTCTCAAGCCTGGAATTTGTGTGAAGGAACCACAGACAGAAAAGATGTCATGCAATGCAGAGGGGCTCGATTTTCTGGAGCATGAAGAAACTTTTCCTTTTGAAGTGACGTGAAGGTGCTAAAAGGGACTGAAATCGCTGGTAAGGCTACGACACGTCTGTTCACTGCAAGCAGGAATTTCTTCACATATCTCTGTGTCATGCTAATAGAGACAACTGAGTGGGATATGGCTGAGATCTGCATAGTTCGACAGACACACATTTTGGCCTATATCTTTCCATTCGCCCTGCTCTCCAGGCTTATGTCAACCTCCAAAGTAGTTGAGAAACTTTCATCCGTCCTGACCCTCTAAATGCAGGGCAAATAGGGAGAAGAAAAGCATCACGTAGAAAATGGAGCACATTAAGAAGCCCCCCGAAACTCACTCACACTTGTCCTTGACACGATTCAACATGAGGGCTCACCAGTAGTACATTGTATCTGAAAATAAAATGTCACAAGCACCACCATGGAAGTATGCACGGGTGCCAACTCACATAAAAAGCCCAAAATCCACAGGATGGGGTGTGTGTGCGCGCTACTGTGAAACGTGTGTGTGTTTTTATGCAGTACTTTTGGGCATGGGGCATTCTGGTCTTGCTGTCTGTTTCTGTGTGTTAACAGCTGAGAGAGTCACGGAGGCACACACGTGTATGGAAGACTAATAGTCTTTTCTTTTCTCCCTGTTCAAGCATTGACCTTTAAGATACACAAACCAAACTCATCTTGTGGATGCAAGCTTGGGCTCAAACATTCTCTACTTTGCCTGACAGATTGTTATTACACTCGCACCATCGCCATATCATTGTACCTTTAAATGGAGATTCATTGGAGTAACAGATTGCCTATTTAAAAGGGAACAACTAAGTGTACTCAGATTGCTCTTCTTATGCAAGGTTAAGCTTACATTGAAACAGGACATTGTAAGACACCATCACTGTCGTTTCTGCACACATTAGTGGATGCAAGACCACAGCTACTATTTAGTCACTGACAGTTGGGCTTGCATAATGTAACAAAAACTGGCATTGCCATTTCTTTCCCTGCTATCTATATTGCAATATGAAAACAACTTAAGAATGACTGGGGTGACTTTGGGGTGAGTGCATCTGTATTAAAAAAAACACTCTGAAGGCTTTTTTTTATGAGCAAATTGTCCCTTCTTGAACTTTAACGCTACACAATTAGTTTCAAAGCACCAAACTGATGTCCTAGTCGATGCTGTGACTGAAAGGCTTGGTTTGTAATGCTACATTTCAAATTATAATTCTTTCTTGGTAAACATATTAGCTTGAAGGACAAGCCCTCAAAGTTTCAAGGAACGCTAATATTGCATTTGCGTGTGAATGTGGTGTGATGCTTGGATTCCACATTCCAGACCAAATGAATCGCATTTCTCTCTGCCCCGGCTACTGCTGTATGCAACAGACGCCCAAGAGTCTGGTTTTCAAGTAGGTTGGTCAAAGAAAGAGAGATCCATGGAAGTTTTCTTTGTAAATAAAAATGTTACAGTATGACAATTGATTGAATTCCCCTGACTTGTCAATGAAATGAGAGGATGTATTGTGCAGCCCTACAGTAGCTGAATGAACTTCAACAACCCTCTTATCACATGAAGATTGCCCAATTAATGGCGATGAGCCTGAATTGAGTGCTTTTTGCGGGATAATATTTGTTCTCAAAACAAGTCAGTCAGGTTAAGATCTTTGTCCTTTTCTTCCACTGCATTCAGACAAAGCATTCCGCTACCCTTCTTCCCATCTCAAGGACGTCCTCGGCAGTCTATTCAGAAGCATCTTCTCTACTGAATGTGATGCACCAGTAAATAAGCCATCTCAATGACACAAACAAAAGTCAGCTCTTAACAGGAAGTGGCGACATGCATTTATATCCTTTACATTCCCGTTCAACAAGATGAATGGGACACATTTTCCCAACAAAACATGTATATAAATGCTTTCAAAAAATTTGCTAATAACCACACACAAAGGAATTTAAGCTCCCTTTTCATAGGAGACAGTGAAGGACAGCAACAGATATGAGTAACGAGCAAATCTCTCGCCATGCCATTGAACTGTACTCTGATCTCAGTGGCCCCAAAAGGCTTTGCCAACAGTCAAACTCCTCTCCTTCCTGGGGAATTTGCATTCTCTGAAAGAATGGACTGAAAGCAAGGAGACCGGATGACGTAGATGGAGTAAAAAATGTCCCGTTTGAAGAGGTCTATGTGACCAGATGAACGTTGTCCGAACGGTCGACCGACCCAATTCAATGAGGCACACAAAAACGGTTCCGGTTGCATGAATGCTTGGTGCTTTGAACAGGGAACTGAATTCCTTGACATATCAGGTCACGGAGTCTAATTCAGAAAAAATATCTTTATTCAAGCTGATAATAAATTTTAGGACCTCAGCTGTGTCACCTCAGCTGATTTCACAAATGTCCTTTCAGAAGACATCCTTGGCTGGAAAAGCAACATTAAAATCAATAGACACCATTGTCAAGGTGCCGGAGGCCAAACAGCACTCTAGGCAGATACTACCAGAGTGGTAAGAGGTAATAGATTGCATGCGCCTAGATGAATGGACTAGAAGTTGCTGTGGGGGCATTCTCTCTGCATACAAGCTAATTATCAAGTTTGGCTCCGAGAGTGAAAAGCTATGCTAAGTGAAGATTTGCTCATAATCCCCTGCAATCTGAAAACATTTCCACAGACTGGCTGGCCTGTAAATGGCAAGGTGCTGAATGTGAGGTTTGAAAAGTGATGACCCTCCCCCCAAAACGCATTTCACTGTGTTAAACCTGGTGATTAGCAGCTCCTGTTAAAGCTTAAGATTTGAAGGTAGCTTTTTACTCTGTATGAAAGTCTTCATCTGAACAGCATTTCCATACTTCAGCGGATTTCAGTGTTTTTTTATGACTTCATATATTATGACAAATGCTGACCATCTCTGTGCAGCACACAAAGTAAACAAAGAAATTGCTACTACACTGTGCACAGAAATGTCCTAATCTTGATTTCTTGTCCCTTTCCAACATTGTGTTATGCATATTTTTTAAATATGTCGTATGGAATAGGCAAAATAAAAAGACAACCTTCCCCATCACACTAGCATTCAAGCGTCCCTTGCTAAATCCACACAGATGGTATCAGAGTACCAGTGTGACGCAGTTTAACAGTTGGCGTATGTTCGTGCACATTAAGCCATTACGTTAATAGACTACTACTTTAACTATACCCACACAATTGACCTTTGAACCTCACAGGTCACAATAACGATTTGCTTGGGCTTCTCGTTTTCACATAGTCTGGCTATCACCATACTAAAATCAATCTTGACGATTGAACATTAGTATGGGGAGGTGTGATCAATCAGCATCGTTCAAATGACTCTGTACGCTTGGACAGTCCTTCAACCAATCAGACCAACGATCCCGTGTGTCTTTTCGATAAGCTACTTTCGAATCGGCGCCAAAGGTTCTGACAGCGAACAGAGGAGAAAGATGTGCAGGTTTCCAGCCTGAGCTGCCGGGCGAAATCCAAATTCGCCGGCAGTTCAGGCAGGGTTCAGCCAGCCTAGTTTCCCCAGGGTGGGCAGTTCTAAAGAAGCTCTACTCACGATCGGCGGGGTACTCTGCCTGAGTGGACGGTGCAGGCTGGGTCTCCTCTACTGTGGGTGGGGCCGGTGCAGGTGCAGGTGCAGGTGCAGGTGCAGGGGCGGCAGCTGCAGCACCGCCATTCTTCTCCTGCTGGGCTTTGATGACCAGCGCCAACAACGGGTGATCCCGATCAATGACCCTGAGGGGCTGCAAAGCAGACGCAGGCGTTAGAGAGAGACACCAGGAGTAGACAACCCAGGTGTTGAAGTACCAGTGTGGAACAGGGTTTTAGGACAGCTTTGATAAGTCAAGGCTCAAGGCACTAATCAATGGTGAGGCTCAACAACAATACGTATAGGCACCATTAACGAGATTTGGTCTCAGGGTCCCCTTCTGGTTGAGAAGCACAATAATAAACAAACTAAAAACTGTGTGTATTGCAACAAAGTATGAAAATAAGAAGTGCCATTAAAATGATACTGGCAATGTTATGTCAAGGTCAAAAACTGTTGCCATCACATCAAGGCTTCATTTATTATGGATTTTCTTAAACAAAACCTCCTTAGTCATGCAGAGGACTTTCAAAACAGTCCAACAGACCAACAAATACAATTCTAAAATGCTTTTGAGCCTTAAAAAGTTACAAATATAAAATGAAAAATAGCTTTTCTTCACTTTGAAGATGAGAATCATCCTCTAGAGTGCCAAGCCTGGCTCTCCTATCTTTTCTAACTCCCATCAACAGTTTAGGGAGCAACAGAAGGAGAAAAAACAACACTTCTTTCATATTGGGGAAAGGGAAACAAAAACAGAGTTTGTTTAATTTGGATGAAAGATCTGATAGGTTGGTTTATGCAAGAACCTTTTTATCTTGATAGAATACTTTGTGCTGCACACTGCAAAATGACAGAGTCTGACATGGGCTAAATGTACAGAATATATAATCAGGTGATGGGGGAAAAAAAGTGTAAGAGGAAGAAAAAAAAAACACCACCTCTTCCTACTTCTCATTCTACAATAAATATGGGAGGAGGAAAAAAAAATACATAATCTTAAGTGCTTTGAAGTTGAATGCTTTGATATCAGGCCCAATTACGTTTGGACTGGTACGACTTAACAGCAATATGCTGTCCATTTTGGGAGAGAGAAAGTGTGCCTTCTTGCGAACACTGTGAAAGCCAATCTGTGGCTGCAATTAGTGAGCAGTTAAAGCCCATGAAAAATGCAAATGCAGAAGGCTGAGCGCACGGGCTTTGGGCAGGATGGAGGGATGAAAGAGGAGAGGAATGGAGGGATAAAAAAAGAGAGAGGGACGTGGGCTGCGGAAGAGTAATGAGGCAGTGTCATGGTGATCCGCACCGACGGGTTCTCTCGGCCGCCACCGGACACTGAAACGCCCCCCGATCCCCGGTGTGCTTCCAAAGAAGGACGTGGACAGGACACGTGAGTCTAAGATAACAAAGAGGCTTTTCGAGCGGCAGGGGGAGGATGTTTGTAATAGATAAGATGACAGAATCACTTTTAAGTTGCTTGATTTTGTTTATCAAAAGGATGGCAAGAGATCAAGACCACAACAGGAGTGGACATGGCCCTGATTTTAATTTGTCCACGCTGAGTAGTTAACAGTGGGGATACACAGAGGCCATATTTGACCTTGGGGAGTTGAAATAAGTAGACAGTGATAGTTTGAGACTGAGTCCTAAGGGGTGGGGTAGGGTGGGTTGTGGAGGATTGTGGGTGGGGGGGTTGGGGTTGTGGAGGATTGTGGTCCAGCTGGAGGGAGGCTTATACCTTCATCAGCTCCTCCAGCCGAGAGCACTTCTTGGGTGCCATGAGGCTGGGGTGGAGGTAGCTGCCGTCACCATCATCATCAGAGTCATCGGACTGTGTGTCTGTGGATGAAGAAGAAGGGCGGGGAAGAGGGAGGGAGGGAGAGAGACACAGAGGGAGACACAGAGAGAGAGAGAGAGAGAGAGAGAGAGAGAATATTAGACCTCTGAGGATGAATAAGGCCAGTAATCAGACGCTAGTAGAGACAGCACACACCACTAATCACACGTAATAGCGCTGTTTCAGAGTGTTAAGAGACATTAGTTCCAGACGCACAGAAAATATTACAGCTTGTTAACATTGGATGACCTCCGATAGTCTCGACGGTGTGGTTGAATATGTGTGTGAGAGATTTATTCTTTAAATCAATACTCAGCCGACCTTAGAAAAATGCTGATGTAAAGTCAATACCTAACATGTCGTACCTGTTCCCTTAAGCAACAATGACTTTAGGCTTATTCATTCCCGACAGTAAAAAAAATGATTCGTTTTGGGAGAAAAAGAGAATATCTCAAATAGACAGAAATGTGAGAGGAAAGAAATGTGAGAGAAGCGAGAAGGTGAAAAAGTGTGAGTGATATTAGAACGCGATAGCAAAGTGTTTTTTTCCGCGGCTCACCCTGCTGCGGACCGTGCTGGTTGTCGGAGACGGGCGTGTAGCGGCCCTCCTTCATGGCGCGGAGGATGTGCTTGTAGTAGGGGTTCAGGTAGTGGTCGAAGCGCAGGAAGTCAAACTGGGAGTTTTTGGCCTGCTTGGCTTTCAGCACGATCTCAAACTGGGCGCCTTGCTTGCACACAAAGTTGGCCGTGCGCTCGATGATGGCATGGGTCTTTATGGTGGCTGGCTGCAGGGAAAAGACAATGAAAACAATAGGACATAAAACACTGTTGTTTGCTAAAGAAGACACCAAACAATGACATAAAAACACTGTTGTTTGCTAAAGACACCAACAGGAAAATTGCTTTGGTAGAGTCACAAACTGTGTGCACTACACTTGAAAGAGCAATAATAAGCTTTGGTTTATCTATACAAACTACTAGAGAACAATAATTTGCTGTCTTTCAATGATCAATTGCCAATTCTTCAACCCGTCTTTCTGTGCCATGTCACAATGTCCCTGCCACTGATTGGCTGACATTCAGTGACTGACTCATGACTCATCTCGCTGACTACCCTCCTATCTCAATTGTGTGAGTGTGAGTGAGTGTGTGTGTGTGTGTGAGTGTTTTTATGTGTGAGTGTGTGAGTGTGCAACAGCCACCTACATAAATGAGATGCAGGTGGTATCCGGTGGCTGAAATGATGGTCTGTAATGGCGCCATAAAACCGCTGTGCCGCTCGGATCTCCGTACGAGACGCGAGACTGACCCGAGGTAACTTAAATTGAGAGACCGCGGCGGCAGCTGCTGCATGCAGTATTCATCACTCACGACTCGTGCCTTGTCTGATCCCCGTACCTCAGCCACAGCACGCAGGGAGGAATTCTCCGTAATATAGACCCCTTGCTCGCGTCCCGTAAATCCAGCGGAAAAGCACAAAAAAAAGGGGGCCCTGGAGGCTCGCTAAAGGCTTCCCATTTACAATAATTCATGACCGCGGCAGGCTAAGTGATGATCGCGTGGAGCCCGGGCCTGATTTGTCGCCTAACTGGTTGTTTTGATGTTCTTGGTGATATGTTGTGCTGGAGGTGTAGTAAAGATGTCGTTGGGCAAAGAGTAGCGACTTTAAATGAAAACCACACAACTGTACCACACACACACGCACGCACACACACAATATGAATATGAAAGAAAGAAAATGCAGAATTCAGAGCAAGGTATCCACACAGGCCAATTACAAATAAAGAAAAAATCCACTGGTTGGAAAGCCCTGGAGGCTGATAAGGAAAGAGAACAGGACAGTGCAGAAGCAGAAAAAGAAATGTGGAAAGAGATGCAGGGAGGAAAACAGGAAGGGAGGGAGATGGAGGAGTCATCCACCACAGCATCAAATAAACTTGCCATTAGAAAGATAAAGAGTCTCCTCAGTCAGGCTAGTAAGGATTCTACACAGCAGCTGCTGGAGGCTCACAATAAAAACAGCAGAGAGAGAGGGAAAGAAAAAGAGTGTGCAAGCAAAAGATAGAGAGAGGGAGAGAAAGAAAGAGAATGAGTGAGTAAGAGAGAGAGAGAGAGAGAGAGAGAGAAAGAAAGAGTGAAACAGAGAGAGAGAGAGGGAGAGGGAGAGAGAGAGAGAGAGAGGCAGGGAAGATAAATAATTCAGAGCGAACATTTGTAGAACCTAACCAGCTTAAAACTAATTGGGTGTTTCAATCTGGCGCCGCTGAAGGTTGAGCCGGTGCCCTAATCAAAATCTCATTGGTCGGGCAGAGGAGCGAGGCAAAACATGAGAAGAAGAAGAGAACAAACTACACGCGCAGGTGAGGAATGAAGGAAAAGTAGAAGCGCCTGGAGGGAGAAGAGAGAGAGAAGAGAGGGAAGAGCAGAGACGAGAGGAGAGGAGGAGGAGGAGAGGAGAGGGAGGGGGGCAGCTGCTGGAGTCCCCAGCTCTAGTGACAGGGAAGGGGAATCTCCAGAGAAGAGGCAAAACAAAGGCAACTGCTCAAAGATAGTTGCGGGATCCCAGTCGTGACGCATCATGTGTGTGCTAGTGTATGTGTGTGTGTGTGTGTGTGTGTTTATGTCTGCATGAGTAGGCTCCCAATCAGCACACCGAGATGAAAGACTCACCGCCTTGCATACAAGCTGCCGGCAGATGAAAGGGGCAGAGCTCTCCCTCTCACTCTGTGTGTGTGTGTGTATGTGTGTGTGTGTGTGTGTGTGTGTGTGTGTGTGTGTGTGTGTGTGTGTGTGTGTGTGTGTGTTTGTTGTGTGTGTGTGTGTGTGTGTGTGTGCGTGTGTGTGGCAGAAGGGCCTGTGAAAATGTTTGAGGGGGAGGGAAGGTTGAATCAGATGGGTGGCAAGCACACTCCCTAACTTGGAGGATCTTCAGCGGCCAGGGCAAGCATTAAGCTTGCTCCCTACGTTCTCCTAAATCCTGCCCATCTCTGCTCAGCTCTTACATTAAAAGGAAGAGGGAGCAGTTTGGGGACAAACACACTAAAACACAACCATGCTGCAAACTAATGGGGCAGACAAAAAGAGGTTTCTGTCTATGAAGGATGACAAATGATTAATGCTGCCTTTCTATTCCAAACCCAAACTGTGAAGGCCTCTTCTTTGTATTTTCTGATAAGTGAGACAGCAGGTAATGCATCACACAAGATAAACATTTCACAATTCACTATGATCTTATTGACTTTTAACTACCCACTATCCACTATGATCTCAATGACTTTTAAATATCCACTATAATCTAAATTACTTTTAACTTCAGTGTCCAGTCAGAAGATAAAGTGGATCTGAATTGCCTCAAGAGCTCCTCGGACCAAACACAGTGCAATTATTCTGACATACTGAGGTGATAATTAATACCTTAAGTGTGTGTGCTTATCTGTGTGTGTGTTTATCTGTCTGTGTGAGTGTGTGTGTGCTTACCAGTTCCACATCGGGGGGTATGAGGAGGCCTGGGGGGGCTACAAAGGGTTCCTCGCTGTCCTCCTGTGCTTCTGCTGGAAGAAGAGCACAGCCAATCAGGGGCAGACAGTGGAGCAGAGCACAATAACAGAGCGACTCAACAACTGGCAACGTGACGCGAGGCGACGGCGACGCATCCTCCCCCGCCGCCACGGAATTCCTCCTGCACTTAAAGCTTCACTTTTAGTTACCGGAACTTTCTTCTGAGCAGCAGCCGTTCCCATCAAACTTTGTTTAGGGACTCCAGCAATCAAGCCAGGCCCTATCTGTTCCACACAAACACATCTTCACTACACACACACACACACACTCTCTCTCTTGCAGTTGCACACTCAGAACACACACACACACACACACACACACACACACACACACACACACACACACACACACACACACACACACACACACCCTCTCTCTCTCTTGCAGTTGCACACTCAGAACACACACACACACACACACACACCTGTGTCAGCAACAATGGGTGATAGGTCAGCTGGAAATTGGGAATGAAATTTTCATGTTGTAGATGCACTGGTAGCTGTAGATGGGATGGGGTAGAAGCTTTTCCTGGCATGAATGCAACTGGTGCATTAGTGCCAACTCTGCCAACCTTAGCAAAAAGCATCTGTCCTCGCTCTACCGTGTCTCTCTTTCCTGAAACTTCCCTAATATCTCTCTCTCTCTCGCTCTCCCTTTCATACACATCATGGTGACTGCACCGTGGCCTGCAGGAGCTCGAGCTGCCCAAATCAGTTTATGAAGAGGCCCGACGTGTGGTCAAGCCCAGGGCGTCGAGCGCTAACGATCCGGGGCCCCTGCTGAGGGCGTGGAGGACCAATCCCATCGACCACTTAAGTTCCGACACCAGTCATGGGGAGATGGGGCCCCTGCTACGTGTTCACTCAATCCAGACTTTTTTAATAAAGTAGCACTAAGGCGTTCTGGTCGAAATAACTAGCAAGCTAACGCCCCAAAAGGCATTTAAAAAACACCAACACCAATACCAATGTTAAGCACTGCTGAAAGCCTGCTAACTAGTGCCGTTTGGCAAGATAGTTACCAAAAAGCCATGTTGCGCCGTGAAAAGGTTGTCATATATTTCCCGTAACGGCGAGGTGGCCTGTGCTTTGGCCTCGCCAAAAGGCTTTCTGATTGATCCCCGTCGAGCTGCATTTAAAAACGCACGGGGCGGCTCACAGCTGGCAATCAGCTCCCGGCCTTCCTCGGTAAAGTACAGGTCTCTCGACAGCTGCGCTGCCAATACCAGAAGCCACGCTGACGGATAACTTTGTTACCGGAGACTTCTACCGCCACTGGCAAGCTCTGGGCCTCACTCGCCAGCCACTCAATTAGACCAATGACCTCAGGCGCTGGACTTTGGGAGAAGGAAAAAAAAAAAAAAACATGTTGATGGGGATTCTGGTGGAGTGGTTGGGGGCCGGTTGGGAGGGCAAAGGTATGAATTAACATGATCCAGGTGCACCTCATAAACATAACAAATAAGCGCCGAAACAGACCAGCGGCAATTTCATATCCGCACGGCTCCAGGTGACATTATTGCCTTTTCCGTCCAGAATGACCGGCCTTAGTTTAAACCTGGCTGAGCTCGAGCACAGAAAGCACTGCTGATAAAGCTGTAGGTGGGAAACAAGAGGAGGATTCTGTGATTTCTCTATTTTGTTATTTCACAGCTATATGGCTTTCTCAGAGAGAACGTAACAGCTGTAGCACTTGGCGTGTAATGGTTGGACAAAAAGGAAGGAGAGCTTCGCGGCGTTAAGCCTAAGAGCGGAGCCGGGCAGACGGGGAGGGGGGGGGGGAGGGCAGAGAGAGCGGGAGAGCGAGTGAGAGGGGCTGGTGCATGCAGAGCAGAGTGTCTGCTTCTCATTCCGCTCAGGGGCCCCCCCCACCTCCACCGGCGCCGACGCCGCTGCCTCACCTCCCTCCAGCCTGCGGGGCATCACAACAGAGCCCGGGCCCGGGCCCGCTCCAGGAAGCGCCACTGCTGAAGTATTCAACGCACAGAGAGAGAGAGAGAGAGAGAGAGAGAGAGAGAGAGAGAGAGAGAGAGAGAGAGAGAGAGGGCCGGGTGTCTGTCAGGATAGCGGCGTGCGGACGTGACAGCCAGAGGAAGGAAGGGAGACGGCCAAGTCTGCTTTGGAAATATTATCTACATAGCAGTCATGGCAGCCAGGTTTATAATGCATTAAAGTGAGGGTGCGTGTGTGCATATGCATGAAGACCTGTGTGTGTAAGAGAGAGAGAGAGAAAAAGAGAGAGACATAGAGAGAGACAGAGAGAAGAAGAGCGGGAGACAGGGAGAGCGAAAGAAAAGAGAGAGGGACTGTGAGAGAGACAGACAGAGCGAGAGGAACAGGAGAGGCGGGTTACACGCTTATCTCCGTCTCTAGGCAGACATGGGAGGTTCAGCTGTAACATCTCCCCTGCCCCCTGTCTTCTCCTTCTCCTCCTCCTCCTCCTGCTCCTCTCCTCCTCCTCTCCTTCTCCTCCTCCTGCCTCCATGTCCCCTCCTCTACTGTCTGCTCACCTGCCACCCTCTAATCCCCCACTACATGGCCCACACGCCTCCAGTTCGTGCTAGGCGAGTTTAAGGGGGGAAGTAATTCTCCGTGTCCCCCCCCCCCCCCCCCCCCGAACCAGCGTGTGTGTGCGGAGTGCAGGCGTGGGCGCGTGTGTCCTCTCACCTGCTTCCTTGTTGGCCTCCTCCTCCTCGGTGGGCTGCGAGGGGTCGTAGTAGTCGGCGCTGTAGCGGTAGCCCACCGCGTTAAAAGTGCCCTCGTCCGCCAACGCCTCGCTCAGCCGCTTGTACTCTTCCTCTGAAAAACAGATGACACACACACACACACACACACACACACACACACACACATTGTGGGCCTGAAGTGTGAGGCAAACACACCTGGGTGTGTTATAATCCTTTACTTGGGCGAGTAAATACACACAAGACAAATCAAATAGAAGCACAGCTCTTGAACACAACAAAACATCTCTGGTGAATGGTTTTTTTTTTAGTTATTGGTCTCCTAATCACAAAACAATAGTGAATTACTATAATCCTGATTACACATTCATAACACTTCCAGAGATACAGCAAGAACAAAGAAAACACATGTTTTATGGATTCTCTTCAACGCAATTTGAATATTGTATACAATAAATACAGTGTATATTTCTGCTGAGGAAACATTTGAGAGGCTAACAGAACAGACATTGCTTTATGTAACTAATAGTTAATAAAAGTGGTGCTTCTGTTTGACAAACTGTTGTTTTTCGATGAGTCAGGTTAAGTGAAGCTTCAATGTTTGACCAGCCTCTGATAGAATAAACAAACTCAGGTCATATTTTATAGATAAGCTTTTTGTTTGGGTTGTCACAAGCATCCTCCAAGATAACTTGGCTGAGGAGTCCTTAAGAAAACCTCCGGTGCTGCGTATTGTTCTTCAATAATAAATGAGAACTCACTTCAGTCTTGCAGTATTTACACAATAGCCTAGTTCCTAAAGTCCAATAGAGTTTTCCAAAGGATTAAACATTATTGTGTAACCCCGAAGTCTCTCTTGAGAACAGGACAATGCCTCTTGATCAGTGATTTATTACCAAGCATCTGAAAATGAAGCAGTGGTCATAGCTTGCTGGTCCCTAAACAGACACCTATTTAAAACAGGCCCCTGAGTCAGCATACTAAGAACAGCAACTGTTGGCAGGCGATGCGGATTAGGACAAACTCCAAGGACACATGGACAGGGTTTCCTGACAAATTAAAAACAAAAACAAGCCCGGCAGTGAGAGCTTGTAACAACAGGTAGGGCCAATTCTGAAATACTGGAGATTTGCGCTGAAACCCCCAGGTGACACTACTATGCACAACCAGTGAAGTTACTGTAAACAACTTCCAAAGGAGGGGCTTGAACAGAACTGATGTTACATAAAACCTGCCAGACTGCATTGGGAGCAGTAGGCGTGCTTGGGAGTATTCCCACACAGATGCCCTGCCACAAGAATGAATATGGAAGTGGATTATTAAATCTTAACTACCGTTATTTACATTTTCTCCCAGTGGCTGTAAGAGCTATCAAGTGGAAATGTCCTACCACCAGCAACTAGGAAAAAGATGGGTATTAAAAAAAAAAATTGAGAACATGAGTCATCCATATCCTCTTGACTGGAGACCTTGACAGGGCCATACAGTGGGTGGGAGTGCAGCAGTCTAAAGATACCTCTTCAATATTCCCCTTGCCTGACATGTGTTTGCCTACACAAGAGACAACTGCCAAACATCATTTGGCTTTGACGAGACAGGTCTCAGGGCGTATGACGGATGGGGCCGCGTCACGCGAGCCGTCCTAACATCCGCTTCCACTGTGACGGGGCCCGTTTCAATCTCCATCACCATCGGCCAAGCGCCGGCACAAGAGCGGTAAGGACGAAACCGCACTTAACATAATCAATATAGCTTATTACGTTTTGCCTGATCTTAATGTAGACTGATGGGCAGCCTGCTGAAGCCAAAAAAAGGTTTGAGGATCTATCTGAAGGACAAGCGCCCTGCGCATTCTCGTGTGTGTGTGTATATATGTGTGTGTATCAGTGTGTGTGTGTGTGTGTGTGTGTGTGTGTTCAGTCTTGAGCAGTGGGTTAATGACCACGATGACTGGTGCACAACCCTGCTGCTTAGTGACAGGGACACCATTCATACCCTGCTCTCCACTACGCAGCCATTAATGGTCAGCTGCATTATACAAGATAGGCCATTTAATCACTATGGACCGTTACCCCTCTAATTAAGATCCACTGATAACTGCAGACAACCCTGAGTCCATTTACATTTTGCACTCATCACACTTCTGAGACAATGAGAGAGACGAGGTGGCAAATAAATAAACAGAAATGACTTTCACTACAGGGGATAGATTATTTAAATAAATCAACATGAGGGCAAGTAAGTCTAATCACTGAACTGGCAAAAGACCCACGAGTAAGCCAAATGGTTTGTTAAGCTGATCAAGAGGCATAGGCAGACGCAGTGGGGTTAGCAGAGTTAAGACTGCCTGCGCAGGATGTTAAGAGAAACCCTGACATGAGCAGGGTTGGTGGGTGGCTGAGACTGAATGACGCCAAACAGAAATAGAAAACAGGACCTCCTGGCTTATCTGTCCTACCCTTCAGCCTATGGAAAAGGGCTAACCAATGGATGCCATCCTCGTCAAAGTCTTCCCTGCTGTCATTGCCAAATGTGTTAGAAAAACAGAATAACTTGAAGACTGCCGGTGCGAATGCACGTGGCAGTCAATGATGGCTCTGCTGCTGTTCTGCATGTTCTGACCCCTGCTTGAATGAGGGCCCCTTCCAATTCTCAATGCTAAAGAAATCGGCAAAATAACTGCTGTCCAACTGTCATTTTAGTCCCACATCCAAAGTTCTCATCAATAATTCTCGCTATTTTCTATTGAATTGTTTACTTTTGAACAGTATTACTGTTCTTTATTCTGATTTTTTTCCATATCGATTGGGTGTAAAAACGTATCTGACCTTGGAGATTGTCTGTATCACAAAAGAGGAATAGCAGCTAAGATTTTTCAGAAAATATGTCCGAATAAAAGAGAGTAAATGTCTGTGTCTACAGAAAACAGCACAGGGATGCAAGGCTCCATCAGTCCATCTCCTTTACTACTGTGACTGAAAGACTGAGGAGAACAGAGCAGCAAGTCCATGGTCTTTAATTCAAGGTTCCCTACCATCAAAGTAACTGATAAACAAATACAACTAAGGAACTCTAGAGGTCTTTTGTAGTAACAAGAGGAATTTCATAGTAATCCTCAAAAACAAGATTTGTCGATAGTCTTAATAATTCTTTTGAACTAGTGCTAACACTGTGAGCATACACCACAACATCCACCAGCCTGACCAGTGAAGGTCACAACTAAAGATATTAAGTAGAATCTGTGAAAGGGGTTGACTGATACACCGGACTCCTTTGACACCTACATGACCATGAACAGCTGACTTCTAAGATCTTATTTCACCTTCATTTAAAAAAGAACTAGTGTGTCATCGAATGGACAACCGTATAACAAGAATTTTGCCATCCCTTTTCTTTTGCTCTCACTCACCTTGTCTGGCCTCCTCTTCTAAGAGATCCGTGTGAAGAGCCAGGTATCTTTCCTCATCACACAGGGCTTCAATTCTGGCCTCCTCCTCCGACAGCTGGTAATCTCGGTTCCAGGAGTCAGCGTCATATTCAGAAAGGTCATGCAGGTGACCCCGTCCGTCATACCTGCAATGTGAGGGACATGGTTAGAGAGTGACTGGAAGCCGTCCAGGCGGCCAAGGACAACAGAACATACTCACCACTCTGGGTGACCCTATAAAAGAAATGAAGGCTTTGGATCTTTGGACAACATGAACAGATGGAAAAAGTGGTAAACAAACAGAAACAAAGCTACTTTCTCCTACATGACGTTTTACTCCTTCAACAATGCAGAGCAAAAACGGTATTAATCCCTGGATGAAGCAAAGGCCAGAAGCCTTACTGGAGCACTTCTTGATGCATACAGACCAATCTGTTCTCCCTCATTCTAAAAACTGGAGTTTGACTGAAACCCAAACTATTGCCCTCTCACCTGTCCCCATCCTGAGTACCAATAAGAGCAACAAAACTAACAAATCAAAACAAGAAGAAACGGCTCACCTCTTACCTTTACATGGTTCAAAAAAACATTCCACCTTGAAACCCTGACCCCAATGAGACAGCTAACATCATTCCGATTTGTGTCTTTATTTTATTATTACTGTTAGAAACAAAAAGAGGTAACATCCACACAAGCCCGAGCACATAAATACCTATCCGCAAGAACCCAAATGGACGAAATTTTCCTGCGTTCGCTCCTTTTTTCCACCTCTCTGTTCCAGTTCTCTTGGAGAGGAGTGCGCAGATGGGGTGGCAAATGTGGGGGCCGGAGGGACCCCTTTAGCCATACTTGCTGAGGAAATAAGGTCTGGTTATGTGATAAGAGAGACACATACATACACATTTGGAACAGGAAACAGCACCGTGCTGATTAAGGTGGCTCAAACAAGAGAGTCATTTATTGTTAGTTGGCAATATTAAGCCATTCAGACCCATGACCAAACTGTTTTTTAGTTTGAAGTTACCTTTTGGTCTCAATGAGGCAAAGCAGGCAGGCCAGGTAGGTTCCCCTCACACATATTTACAAACATGTTTGACTAATGAAGAGCCACCTTAGTTCACACATAGGCTTCACATCAGTAGTGTCTTTTTGTAAGGGAATTTGCTGTGATTTGCAGCTGAACACGTGTGAACTTTTCAGACCAAAATAAAACCAGCTATTCAAGGAGGCTGTAACCAAAGCAAATTCCTTCCATGAGACAAGATGCACCAGGCCTCCCCTACAGACAACAATGCAAACATATGTATTAGTGATTATCTTTTGCAAGTATTTGTGTGTGGCCAATGTTTTTGAGGTGTACAACAACAAATTAGGCCTTTTCCAACTGGCTTAAGCTAAATGTCATGCTAGCAAATAGGTGATTAGCTAGTAAACAAAATATGTCCAGGGGAGGAAGGCTGCATATTGTCATGTTTGAAATCACTGAAATAATGCTACAGGCTCTTCGTCTTCTTTCAGCTAAAAAGCGAAGCTGTGTTAGAGCCCTAGAAGTGGACGCAGTCTCTCTGTCTCTTTGGCTCTGTTTGGGCTAACGTTAGCAAGCTAGCTGCAACATTGGCTACAACCGCGCCTTGCGCAAAGGAAATCCAAGAGGTCCCTTCGGAAGGCAAAGTTGGTTAAGTATGTATCCCTGTGAGTTTGTTCAACCGACCTATCAATCATGATGCTCTTGTCCCCCATCCATGGGATAAGGTGTTTGCCT
>NC_085007.1:20787151-20794651 GCF_963854185.1 Sardina pilchardus | reverse complement strand
CTAAATGGGGGAAATGTAACACAAAATGGTGTTGGCCAAGCGGGGGCTTTTTAGCACTGATGAGGCGACGAGAGGCCAATTCCCGAGAAGTGCTTTATGTCTGTCCATGGAAGACCAGCACAGCTTGAACGAAATGTGGAGACACTCCCCTTACGAGAATTCTAACCAAGTTTTTGGGGTAACCATGACCATGTTTTTTTGTTTTCATAATCACTAGTTAATAAAGAAGCACCAAAGATCCTTAAATACCGTCTCTGGAAGCAACATGCCCAGCAGAAAATGTGAGCCCTATACAAACAATAATTCTGGGCCTCTGGGGGTCCACTGTCAGTACTGAGCAATTAGAATGATCCTATCATAAGGGATCTCACAGGGGTAAATGGCAAATATGAACCATAAATGATTTGGCTGGGTAAATCCAGCTCGATCTGCCGGCAATTGGATTGTGTCCTGCAGCTCAGGCTGGAAACCTGCACATTTATCTCTCCTGCTTCCTGTCCTCGTTTGCTGGAACCAATCACAAACTGGCTTATCCACCAGACGCGTGGATCATTGGTTTGAGTAGTAGACTATCCAGATGTGTACAAAGTCATTTGAACTATGCCCACTGATCATGCCTCTTGTGCAGTAAAAAAATCAGCACAGACTCACCAGACTAATGCTCAATCTTAAAAGTTGGATCTTAGTCTGGTGATAGCCAGGCTAATAATGCCTATTGGTAATTGAGCTAACATAAATTGTTATAGCTGTATTCATTTAATGTGGTGGGTCCACCAGACCCGGGAACATTGGCTGAGTAACAAAACACCTTACAAGGGTTAAACCCTAACATTACCATGGTCATTAACCACTAACCATGGTAATTTTCCTCAGAAGGTACAGTGCCTATAGAAAGTCATCATACCCTTTTGAAATAGTTACTTTTTTTTGTCTTACAGCCTGAAATCAAAACCCATTTTTTTTAAAAATCTTTTCCAGTTTCATTAACAAATTTAGCTGTACAACATCAAAATAATGAAAAAAAAGTTAGCAGTTCTGAAAATTAATAAAAAATTAAAAAGTAGAATAACAGGGTTGGAAAAGTCATCATACCCCTGACTTAATACTTTGTAAAGCTTCCTTTTGCTTTCATTACAGCCATCAATCTGTTTGGATATGTCTCTATTATAGCTTTGCACACCTAGATAGGGGAATATTTGCCCAATTTTCCGTGCAGAAATGTTAAAATTTAGTCAAATTCTGTAGGGAATGGCGATGGACTGCTCTCTTCAAGTCAATCCACAGATTTTCTATAGGATTTAAGTCAGGGCTCTGACTTTGCCACTCAAGGATATTCACCATCCTATCCTTAAGCCACGACTTTGTTCTTTTGGCAGTATGTTTAGGACCATTGCCGTGTTGGAAGGCGAATGACCTGCCCATATTCAGCTGTCTAGCATGGGGGCTGCAGGTTTTCCTCAATCATTTGGGTGTACTTGGCAGCATCCATTTTCCCTCCTATACTGACCAATTGCCCAGTCCCCACTGAAGAGAAACATCCCCACAACATAATGCTGCCCCCACCATGCTTCGCAGTAGGTATGGTGTGTTTTGGGTGTGTTTGGGTGTGTATACTGTGTTTGGTTAGCGCCTGGAGCTCAGTCCAAAAACTTCAATCTTAGTCTCCAAAAAGTTCGATCTTAGTCTCATCTGACCATAAAAGCTTTTTCCACATGGTAGCAGAATATTCCAGATGTGTTTATGCACTGAACTCCAAGCGCAATGTTTGGCGAAAACCAACACAGTACACCACCCAAAACACACCATACCTAGTGTGAAGCATGGTGGGGGCAACATTATGTTGTGGGGATGTTTCTTTTCAGCGGGAACTGGGCAATTGGTCAGGATAGAAGGGAAAGTGGATGCTGCCAAGTACACCCAAATTCTTAAGGAAAACCTGCGTCCCTCTCCTAGACAGCTGAGGATGGGGAGGTCATTCGCCTTCCAACACGACAATAATCCTAAACATATACTTCCAAAAGAACAAAGCAGTGGCCTAAGGATAGGATGGTGAATATCCTTGAGTGGCAAAGTCAGAGCCCTGACTTAAATCCTATAGAAAATCTGTGGATTGACTTGAAGAGAGCAGTCCATCGCCATTCCCTACAGAATTTGACTAAATTTTAACATTTCTGCACGGAAAATTGGGCAAATATTCCCCTATCTAGGTGTGCAAAGCTATAATAGAGACATATCCAAACAGATTGATGGCTGTAATGAAAGCAAAAGGAAGCTTTACAAAGTATTAAGTCAGGGGTATGATGACTTTTCCAACCCTGTTATTCTAGTTTTTATTTTTTTTATTAATTTTCAGAACTGTTTACTTTTTTTTCATTATTTTGATGTTGTACAGCTACATTTGTTAATAAAACTGGAAAAGATGTTTTTTTTAAATGGGTTTTGATTTCAGGCTGTAAGACAAAAAAAGTAACTATTTCAAAAGGGTATGATGACTTTCTATAGGCACTGTATATTCCATGGTTTTCTTAAGAGGGTATAGAACATGGTTTTCCTCTGAAGGTACAGTATATGTTTTTCCTAACCCAGCTTCATTGACTGTTAAAAAAAACATACAGTATAGTTACACGGCTGACATGTTAAAGCCATACCAGTCACCATGAAGCGCGATAGGGGAACCATGGTGTTACCAACGCTACTATAAAGAACTATGCATACACTATAGTAGTGCTATGGTTAGGAGCATGGTGATCATCACCATGGGGTACCATGGTAGTTACTGCATTAAACCATAGGAAATCACAGTGAATTTTCTTAAGAGCCAATCACTGTTCTCATTTCCGAACAAAACATTCTTTTGACACATTTAAGAACTTTACATAACAAGACAATGGAAGATGGAGACTAGTGTGATAAATGTATTCAATGAAGAGACATATTTTTCTCAAACAATCAACCCCATGTTTCAGTAGGCAGATTAAGACCAAGACAAAGGCTTGAATATGTCCTCTAAAATGCATAAACGTTGCCAACTACATACTGGTGGAAACAATGTGAAGTCAGACAGTCTGAATATATTTGCTTTTCATAAAAATAAAAAAAACAATTGCTGCTGAAACACAGAATCTATTATGTTGATCTTTAATCGACAGGCAACCCTTATGTAATCATGTATTTCCACACCTTCATATACAGTAAGCCCTTCCAGGAAAGTAAGTCTTTCCAGCAGTATAAACTGTACCCAGTAGGATTTCTCCACCTCTCAAAAAAGGTACACAGCACATTTGAATCTACGTACCAGCAGAGTCGCCCCTTAGACATGTTACATCATCGTTCATGGAAATACCATGGCAACGGAGTTGCGCAACAGAAATGGCAAGGCCACATATTTGCTGCTTGGGGGAAAATCAAATAAAGCCCATGAGCTCAGGTACACGTCAGAGAGGGCCGCGCCAAAGTGAACCAGCGCGTCAGCTCAGCTGCCAGGGGCATGTCAACAGTGCGCCTCCGACAAGATGCTCCTGTGTTGAGCCCCGCTGTTTACCCAGCGCAAGCAGCGAGGAGATTAATCACGCCGCTGTAAGGCCCACAGTCTCATTATGCTGGTTAAGCCACAGCCACTGGATGAGTTACTGTTAATTAGCCCTCAGCACTTTCTGCTCATGATGCTAATTAATGACGTACGGAAAGAGGGAGAAGGTGCGGGAAACGCGATAGAGACACAGCGGCAATCACTTGAATGAAATTACAACTAGACCCATATAACTGCTCTTGAGTTGTTGATTTCACCTGCAACATGATCTGCTTGATTATACTATCAACAAAAGCTAGCTGCGCTCATGCAGCATGACTCTCCAGTTAAACATACTGCACTGGAAGTGCAATAAAGTATACCCTGTTAGAATCTTGGGTGAATATACTGTAGGTAGGCTAATGAACCTGTAGCTGGAAATACCAGTGGTAAAGGGTTGTATTTAAAGTCCGGGGTTGGGTAGGAGACGAGATAAATTATACCCTGCAGGCAGATAGCATGCCCACATCACAGCCACAGTAGCTAGTTCGGAAGATGGCACCCGGCCAGTGAAACGTCTGCTGTTTGCATTGTTGATGTTAGGAGCATGATTGCACTCATTTGGTGACCTGACCCTAATCACCAGTGAAAGTACTGTATTTTTACCTCTGCCAAGGAGGTTATGTTTTCATCGGGGTTTGTTTGTCTGTTTGTGTGTTTGTTTGTTTGTTCGCAAGATAACTCAAAAAGTTATGGATGGATTTCAATTAAATTTTCCCAAAGAAGAAACGCTTAAATTTTGTGAGTGATCCGTATCACCGTCTGAATCCAGGAGGCGGTTATGTTTTTGCTTGGCAGAGGTTGCACTATGAGTGCTTTTCTAGTTATGTATTAAATAAGGACATTCTCTATACCTCAGCCCTTCAGAAAAGTACAGTCCATGTGTTATTTACAGAATATTTCTAAAGGCTACGACAACAAAGCCCCTATACCCCTTGTATTAAAGTTTGATTCAAGCCTTCATTTGCCATACTAGTTTGGATCTGCAGGACAAGGAGGGCCACCAACTTTGTCAAGTGTGTGTGTGTGAGTGTGTGTGTGTGTGTGTGTGTGTGTGTGTGTGTGTGTGTGTGTGTGTGTGTGTGTGTGTGTGTGTGTGTGTGTGTGTGTGTGTGTGTGTGTGTGTGTGTGTGTGTGTGTGTGTGTGTGTGTCCTCTCACATTCTACAGAGGAAGTTCACAAATGGGAATTAGAGGGCAGTGGAGGAGAAAATGAACATCCATTATCTTTCAAGTCAGCCCCTGTCCAGGAGCTTCCCAATTAATGGCAGAAGAACTGGGATGGCCTTAAATGGCCCACAGAGAGAGCGAGAGGGAGTCAATGGGATTTTTTTCGGGGTACTGTGCTACTGAAACAACTTTATATTGTAAATGTTTGACAAAGTGTCAAAGAGTTTGACTCTCATTGATGGGATGTTAAGAGATGGATCGCTGACGTTGTTTCAATGAGGATCATATTTCTTTGTGGATAGAAGCCATCTCCGTCCAGCCAAATATAACATTGACTTTGAAATCAGACCTCGACTGTATTGACAGAAGTAAAAGATGGGTCTCCTTGCAGCGGTTCCACAACCTCAGCAGGAGTGGCTGGGCGGGAGAGTGCATGAGTGGAAATCTATAACCTTGATATTATTCTTCTCAAGACACCAATGAGTCACTGGAGGAACATAGGTGAAGCTGAGCGCTTGTCTTATTAAAAGACTTAAATCTGAATGTCCTCATATCTATGTTTTTATTGATGTGTATCTCAGTACTGCTGCCTATACATATTTATATGAAAAATACCACACAAATGGCACAGCATTATGCTGTGCTGTTGTTGAAATGTACATACAGTATGTTGTAATAATGTCTTAGAGGCCAATGCAGGCTGCTGAACTGCTCCAAAAATTTATTTTGTTGATTGAATGTGGAGAATGGGAGAAGTATTACAGACAATAAAACATTTTCATATTCAATAAATGATATTACCCATGTCTATCACTAATGTGCAGTAAAAGTACAGTTTATATTGAAAGCTCTTGGAGTACCAGTGGATAGTCTCATTAAGTTAAGAAAGTTAAGTCAGTTAAGGAAGGGGATGAGTTTGGGAGGCCTCTGAAGTCTTTGACTTAGATAAGCTTTCTTCAGCTTGTCTTGCCCTGTTGAATGAAATAATATCAAAATGACTACATTAGTCCACCTGTCAATAGCTTACTTAGCTGGTGAGTAAGCCACTTGCATCACCCTCAATGTCTAACATACATTGTGCACACAATAAACACTCCACACACAAAAATTCCAGTAAATGAATGGCGTTAAATGGAGTCACTCTCCCTACTGACTGGGGGTGTTTTGATCTGACTCAGATGTGAGTCAGTTCAGTGTGAGTACTAGTACGTGATAGGTAAAGGAGCCTCTGATGGGTCCTCCCCTCCCACACGTGGAACTTCAAAAGGCCCCAGGGTCTGTCAAAGAGGGATAGGGTAGCAACTGGAGTGTGGGTGTCACTTCAGTTCAAACGGGTTTCCCAATGAAATGTCTAATGAAAAAGGATTGCAGAAAAAAACTTACCTGATTCAGCTGTTGCTATATTTTTATAAGCCCATTTTTTTGTCCTCTTGAATTGCTTTTGAAGCACACACACATGACATATTTTCGTCATCTGACACCAAAAAAAATCTCACTAAATATCTGTCTCTCAGAATCTGTCTCTTCAAATGTATCTAATAGCATTGCTCTATATTCTTCTTTTTCAGAAATACAGGCTATTTATTTTCAGATGTAAAAACATGTTTCTATCTTCAAGAGGGGACGCTGGAATTCTCATGTTGAAGTCAGACTACCAGCTCCCCTCTAACATCCTGCATTTTAATGCCGCGAGCATCCCTTGGCAGTGTGTCTCCCTTAAAGGCAGGTGAGCGGCAGTACATTATTGCCTTGATCTGCCACCCCCCATGTACCTCGGAGGTGGTTCGCACTTCAAATACAGCGCATTAATTATGCGGCGTGTAGGCTTTCATCAGAGTCAGGGTGCATTTGTCCGTCAGGACCTCAAATTAACGGGGAACATTAAACAAGCGAGAGACGTGCGCCTGCAAGTGCATGCGTTACATCAAATTCATTCCTCCCACCTTTGAAAGTTGCTCTCGTCTCGTTCTCCCTTTCAAAGGCCCCGGCTAAAATATTTCAATGTATTCCCGACACGCTTTTGCTATGATAATATAATACATTTGTCACACATTTGTTCTGAATGGAAGTACAATAAGCCATGTGCCCTTGACAGAGGTCTGTGCCACGACCAGGTTCAATTTGGATGGCCGTGACACTCAATTATTAAAGTTAAACGTCTCATAATATCTTTTCATTCTCTGGGGATTTCGCTGCATTACTGTCTTAAAGGCATCCTCACAACCATGAACCATAAAAGGGCAAATTGCCCTGCGGTCATCATTTGCTGTATCTCATGGGTATACTTTATTTTAGAGATTTTGTAGATTCTTTTTTTCTTTTTCTTCTTTTATATCGTTTGCATAGTTTGGCCCAGAAGGCCCTGGGGGCTGCACAGAGTAGTGTCTAATCACCTCTCCTATTCCAGCTCCCACCTGCTTGCTATCGACTCCCTACTCCCTACTTTTTTGGAGTGTGCTTATAATTTTGAAAGAAAGAGAGAAGAATTTCAAATGGAATGGATTGAATAGATAGATGGACACACTATTGATGTTTGGGAATATGAATATTTTATTCGACCCCTTCTGCAAATGATGATCAACTGAAGATACCAGAGCTCTTTGTGTGTCTATGTGTGCGTCTGTGTGTGTCTGTGTCTGTGTGTGTGTTTTCATGTGTGTGTGTGTGTGTGTGTGTGTGTGTGTGTGTGCACACATGTGTGAGTGTGGATGCGTATGTGTGTATGCATATGTATGAGTATGAGTGTGTGTGTGTGTGTGTGTG
>NC_085007.1:20759651-20782151 GCF_963854185.1 Sardina pilchardus | reverse complement strand
ACTACAAACAAACACTGGCTGCTTTTTTTTGTTCGGTGTTTTGGTTTGTTTGTTTGTTTCTTTCTCCTTTTCTTCAGTGGCTTTTTTCTGTCCTTTCAGCATGTTTAGTGTTCACAGAACCTCAAAGAGAGTAAGAGAGGCAAAGATAAGAGGGAGGGAAACGAGAAGAAGGAGTGAGTGGAAATGAGCGAGAGAGAGGGAGGGAGAGAGAGAGGGAGGGAGGCAGAGAGAGAGAGAGAGAGAGAGGAAGAGAGAGGTCCATTACTCTGCTCTGGTCCTCGGTGGCTTTACACGGCTCTTTATTGGCTTGTGAATGTGGAGCCAATCTGCTGCATATTCCTCTAATGGCTGACTGGCAGCAATTGACAAAAGCTATCTTTCTCCCCAGCATAAAGAATTGCAGGAAGCAAAATAAGGCTGACATTCACACAAACACACATATACCCCCCCACACACACATAAAGGAAGAGAGATACATGTACACACACACACACACACACACACACACACACACACACACACACACACACACCACACACACACACACACACACACACACACACACACACACACACACACCACACACCACCCACCCACACACACACACACACACACACACACCTAGACTACTCAGGCACACACACACACACACACACACACACACAAAGAGCAATAGCAATCCTTTGCATATATCTTACATCTGCTCTTGTCAAGTGTGCAAGACTTGGGGCTGTAATGTGCATTATGCATTCCCTGAAATGGGGATAGAAACAAACAAATTACAAGGACCCGTTGGGTGACATTATTTAGTATGACAAAGCGTATTTGCTCAGCAGATTGGGTGACCCAAAGCGACATCGAAACCAGCCTGCGTGCACTGACAAATTAGGAGGCGATGGCAGCCTCCAATATGGAGAGCAGAAGGAGCTCGGCTGAGCGAAAGGAGCCAGGAGAAAGAAAGAGAGAGAGAGAGAGAGAGAGAGAGAGAGAGAGAGAGAGAAAGCAAAGCCTACCACATGAGATGGATGGAGCAAATCAAAAGCCATATCCGGTCATTCCTGAGACTCAGCAGCACCCTCCTGAGGTGACGTGTCGCTCAGAGCATCTGGAGTCGTGATCCAAAGCAGGTGAACAGACTGTGTGATGGAGTCGCATTAGCATTTAAAGCATTGGCGAACTGTGCCAGAATGAGCTTTGATTGTATGTTTATGATTGTTGTTTACTGAACTGCAACCGATGCATCTTGGAGAATCCTTGCGTGTCCCCAGAATCCCCAGACTCCTCTTTGCTCGCTGATTGTGTGGATGTGAGAGAGCAAGAGTGTGATAGAATGTGAGTGTATGATAGAAGCCTTGTTTAAATTTATGCATAGAGGCATATTACTCCAGAAGCCATTCCTCAGCCAGGAGAGGATGTTATAGTAATTGATTGTCAGTCGGTACTGTTCTCAGATATTGGCATCTAGTTGACATATTTTGAATGGACCTGAATGGACAGACATTCCAATTGAGCTTGGATTGAGGGCACCTGCTCATGCATTAGAGTGTGCTTTACAGTTCTCTATGCACACTATACTCACTGTCTCTGATTTATATTAACATTAGAATGAATGGGCCTAACCAATTGCCTTTTTTTGCATGGTAAACACGTCCAACAGGTAGGTCATTGCATGGAGCTGCAAGCCCAGCAGCTTTGGCTCAAAGCTCTTTATGGGCTTTATACCCCTCTCCCAGGCCTAAGATATGGTCCAGAAAAATAGCGAGATAGACAGAGAGAGATTTCAGAGACAGAGAGAGATGTCAGACACAGGAAACATGCTTTCCCCAACATATAACTTTATATGGCAGAAATTCCATTTCCTTGCCCACCTCAAGGCTTACATGCAACAAAAAAATATGTGGGTTTAGAGATTTTCTTTATGGTAATCATGCCCTTTCTTGTCCGTGCATGGTAATCAAGACCATACAATACAGTTTCCATAGTAGCAGAATGGAATGCTGACAATTTTGAAACTCATCGAAAAGAACACTACTGTATGTCTTCATGGTCCAACGGTCTGTGTGTTTGCTTATGTGTGAGAAAGAGAGATTATTTGGGCCACTGACCCAACTCCACATACAGTATGCACCACAGCAACCTCCTATTTTTCAAAAATGTGTAAGATGTTGATTAGTTTCAATTTAATGCAGAAATGCACTGCTTAGTTCTGTTGGATATGAATGATTTTTTACGCTCTCTCTCTCTCTCTGTGTGTGTGTGTACGTTTTGCCTGTCTGCGTGTTTGTAGTTGTCTGTGCAATTATTTTATTATATCATTATGTGTCTCCATATCCCAACGATTGTTGGCAGCCCCAAATGCATGTCCACTTTTGTCGCTTGCCACAAAGCACTGCGCTCATTCCCGGCATGTGTGGTTATACGGCACACTGATCAGACGCCGTTTTTTGCATAGCGGGACTAGTTACTTTGTCCCCCCTCCCCCCCCGCGTGGCTTCATCATCGGGTTGCTGTGCGTAATTTGTGTTGCCCTGCCATTGGCTGCGCCTGTGGGGACCTCCGCGCTCCAGGAGCCACATTCATTCTGCTCTCATATCCCACCTGATTGAATCTGACTTTGAAATATGATAAGTACATATTTCCGCTAATGGAAACAAATGGCCGCTGTGACTGCCATATAAATAATGATATTCATTTCCATGACCGCTTTCTCTGGCCGGCAGTCACAGAGCCGCTACATCTAACAAGTCAGAGACCTAGTTAATATGTCATTGTGTGTGGACAATGAAGTTTTCTGTGTGTGTGTGTGTGTGTGTGTGTGTGTGAGTGCATATGTATGTGTGTGTGTGTGTGTGTGTGTGTGTGTGTGTGTGTGTGTGTGTGTGTGTGTGTGTGTGTGTGTGTGTGTGTGCATGTATTTGTGTGTGTGTATGTGTGTGTGTATGTGGGAGAAAGAGAAAGAAAAAGAGGGGACAGAACAGAAGCATTATAAGCAGGAGAGAAATGTAAGTCCTATCCAACATTCAGGACCATGTTTGTTGTTTGTGCTCTTGACACTCAAAAACAAATCAAAATGCGAAGGTCAAAGGTCACCGTAATGCTCCGCCCGTGAGGGCACATCTCATTTGACCATGCATCGCTTCTGAGCCCTGATTTCCCAGTGTTCACTCTGCTATGGCTTTTGTCAGAATCTGTGGGGAATGGGAACCAGACTGTGGAAAGTGAGGGCATCTATCCTTCTTTCCGAATCTTCCCCTGTTAGCCACCAAAGATGGAGGAAGTAGAAAACAATGTATGCGCTTATAAATGAAGATTGAAGACAAAGATTACAGTTTGAGACAGACAGATTGAGAGAGATGGAGCTAGAAAAGACTAATAGCACACAGAGGCAAACGGAATAGTTGGATGAGCTCATCAGTGTGTGTGTGTGTGTGTGTGTGTGTGCGCGCGCGTGTGTGTGTGTGTGTGTGTGTGTGTGTGTGTGTGTGTGTGTGTGTGGAGCCTTCGTCTCTGCATACCGTGGATGTGTTGCGCTGGCGATGCCCCCCAGGCACGTTCTGTGTCGGCGTGGGTTACCATGGCTCTCCATCAGGCTGATATAAGGAATGAGGGACCTTCTCCGCTCCGACTGGGCCTCGGCCACACCTCCGAATCGGCCCATTCGTCATTTGCGCAGAATTGCAATCACCGAGGCTCCACTAGCGAAACAGACCGGGTCACATTTCTCATGGCGTGACCCAGTCGGAGCAGGCCATTAAAGACCCCCACGCGCTCCTCTCCTTCTTTCCCCAGTCCAGTGATTTGACCCTGGGCCATTCCTCAGCTATACGCGCGCCCAGGCTACCGCCGCATGATTAACGCACGTGAGCTATTTCTACCCCTGCTATGGTTGGTGCCTCCTAAATCATGGACATTTATGTCTCCGCTCCTGCCTGGCCCACCTCTCCATATTTCTAGGAAATAAGTCTCGTGCCCAGTAGAAGATGGAAGGGAGTAGCTGCACGTCTTAACCAGAGAGAACTGTGGTATGTCTGATGATGAGGTTGTGTACATACTGTATGTAAGCATGTGTGCAACAGAATCTGATAATGGCTATGATTCTACAGTGCCTTAGACCTCCATCCATCCAGAATGTCACTCAGAATCAACAGAACTACCACTGGAACATAAGCTGGTAGCATTTGAACAAAAGGAATGACATAAAAAATATATCTATTCATATTTAACTTTAACTTTAACTTTTTATATAACTTTATCCAGCCTTACTTCCATATATACTACCATTTGTGCTCATACTGAGTCTGACAATTATGGTGAGAAACTCCTCATTGTAGGTGTAGAAAGTTATTAAAAAAAAACATGCTGATGAGAATAAAAAATGCTAATGTTCCTACACATTGTACAGTGCTGAGGAGTTAAGCCCCACTCTGAAGCTTATGTGTGATGCAAACAAAAAGCAACAAATTGGATGTTCACTGCCAGTTTTTCTGGCTGAGCCGGTGATAAAGTGCAATGTAATGGAAGCTGCAAATGTCATGAGTGGTATCTCAGCTAGCTCTCTCTGTGTGGTTAGCCTTGCGTATCAGGAACATGCGGGTGGTTGCGGAGAGAGAGAGAGCTATAATTTCATCCCTGCAAGAGAAAGCCTTAATACACTCTGTCGCAAGCGAAAGGTCAGTGGTAAAGGTCAGTTTGCTCAGGGAAATTGAGCATTGATTATTTCAAGTCTTTGCTCCATACTTAAAAAAAGACAGAGCCGGCTTAGTTGCAAATGACCTGTGAAAACCATTAAAGTTTTGGAGTGTACAGGCGGAGGAAAAGTTTCTGTTCACTTTTTGCAGCATCCTTGAGATGAAACTGATGTTTTTTTTGTGGCTCCAACTGGAAACAAAATATAGTTACACTTTTTTCTCTAGGTAGGTCTGACAGCTGGATGCTGCGGTGGATACAAAAATGGTATCCACTGCAGGTGCACCATTTAATCTGCTGTAGTCAGTCTTTGACAGAAAAAGTTTGACAGATTGGACTGTTTTTTCTGACTTTTGTGTAGGCTGTCAGGTCTGCCAGTAATGGGAATGTTCAGAAGCTATAGCAAACACAAAAATGGCCACGCGCACTCACAATTGCCTGCACATCTGAAATTACAAATGATTATGGCAGGCTTAGCAGGTTCCAACCTGTGTTTAGTTGAAATTATCCCATGATCACAGCAGATAATATAAGTACAACCTCACAGAGGAATCCCTTCAAACTGTTTTGTCCCACTTCCTCCCTTTCTATTGCTATGCCACCCAGACAGGCGGCAAGCATTATTTTGCAGGCCATTAATATTTATAAGTGAATTTCATACTTTGTTTAACCTGAGTAGACAGGGTTGACTTTGTACTGTGATGACAAGCACCCTAGAGGCTAATTGAGCCTGTAACTAATTTCCAGAAATCCACTTGCTCCATGGATACACGGGAAATAGAAAACACAATTTGTCCACTGTTCCATATTAGTTGAGGACGAAGCTATAAAAGATTTCTTTTCAACCATCCCTTTCTTTTTCGAACAAGGGATAAGCTGGATATGCTCTCTTTCATGCAGTATTAGTAGCTAATAACAATCTATATGCTAATTGCTAGTTGCCAATTCATTGCTAATACATGGAACCAAGTAATTCTCTTTCATGATAGATTATTGTCTCATTTAAGATTTCTCCTTGCATAACTTTAGTATTGATATGGAAATGTAGTTACTTAATCAGTGGGGAATATATGTAGCCTATTCAAAATTATGATTCCCTGATTGCATTAACTTTTTTGTTTACCTGAGAATCAGTTTTGGGAAATATTTATTTCTGTCTTGAATGATAAACAGTATTTTTTATACCATTTTGGTTTCAAAAGTAAGCATTTAGAAGTTATTAAATTTTTGTATCACTCTTATTCATTCAGTAGGCTAAACTTTTTTTCATTCAATTTCCACATGTGTGATTTTCCACATCTTCAGTTGTTCTCATTTGAGATTGTGTCTTGCCACACCCAGCTGAGTCTAAAAAAATGAATCTCATTCCTTCCACAATTCCTCTTAGCTGCTCCACCACCATCGTCTTACACCTAATCCCTCCCAACGCTCAGCCGGAACATAACCTGTCCCACACAGAACACAAATAAACAGCAAAATGAATGTGAAAAGGGCTTTGCTTGTCTATTTTTGTGTTCTCCTCTCATCTGTGTCTCCGAGCTTGGTAGGAATATTAAAAAAAAAAAGGGGGCCGAGAAGGGTAGTGATAGCGCCTTTGGGATTCAGAAGGATTTATATTATTCCCACTGAGCAAAATCCAACTAATGAGACAGTTTAATCCTTTCACAGAACTTTTCACCATGAGGGTGAAAAGGCGGACTTATGGCATTCAGGGTTCAGAACACGTTTCCTCAATGGTCCGCTGCACTAATTTCATACAAGAATGGAAATCCATGACATCCCACACAGACGGGAGACACAACTTTTGCATTCCACTGGAGATTCTCACCATGCGCCTGATAAAAATGGCCTTTAGAGGATTTGACTTGAATTTATTTGCTTTCAGGCTAGCATCTTACCCTGCCAGTTGCTTTCACAACATTGTCTGATACCTCCTAGTGCATGTTTGACTCCATGGCTACATTGTTTTGCATCCTTTTTACATTTGTTAGTTTTTCATCAGAACAGAAGGTAAATTCTCTCCTGGGCAAAGCAAGAAAAGAAAGAAGTGATCACCCTCTGCATTGAAATGATTCTATTACGTATCATTACATGGCAGTTGTTGTGTCCAGTGACACCCAAAAGGTTTTGTTCACATCCTAGACAATGCAGTTTATCCGTGTATCATCTAAGCCAGTGGTTCTCAGACTTTTCACAATGAGTACCACCTCAGAGAACAATTAAGTACCACCATTAAGAGCAGCATTAAAATACGGTAGCGTAGGCCTACTTATATATTATACTTATATATTATTTGAAGTGATTATTTTGTCTTCAAAAAAAAAAAAAAAAAAACATCTCGGCGACTGTTGAGTACCACAACAGAGAGTCCGCGTACCACCAGTCGTACCCGTACCCCAGTTTGAGAACCACTGATCTAAGCTCATGGCATTTGTGAGAAAATGAGCGAGGCTCCCGTTTCTCTAGATTGTTCCTCTGGGTAATTAATAACCGCTCTCCCATCCATCATATTTAAGTCAACCCTGCTTGCCAATGAAAATGTTGAAGATACTCCATTTGACCCGGAGGGTTTCTCTGTTGGCATGAACTGTCCAGTGCGTTCCTTTTGCAGCGGCACAAGTCATCAACCACATGACAAACTAAAACAGCATGTGTATGAATGATGCAGAACTCTTCTGTTTTCACTTTGGCGCTTGTCACTTGTCACTCACTTGGCGCTTGCACTCCTGACATGACAAGCAGTGCATAAACAGAAGAGCATTGAAAGTTTTCCACTTTTTGTGTATGGATGGATCGTAGAGCATGCATGTCAAAACTTTTGAAACACACATTTACATAGTATGAATATATTTCTGCTCAAACAGGCACTGTTAGTAGTAGCCTCTAAAACTTGTTTTCGACGTACGGTTTCAATCAGAGAAAGAAAATGAGCAATTTCAGCCTACTGAAATGATTAAAATGATCATTGTGAGCAATCGCCCCAAATTTAACACACTTTATACTGTTGTGTGCTCCAGATGTTGTAGCTTACCAGTGAACTGTTTTTGAACATTGTTGCAGATAATAGCAGTCATTGCTTTTGTCCAACCAAATGTGGTATGCAGGGCACCAAAATGTGAACTGCTTCCCAATGTTGTGAAAACACATTCATTGCTCTTCACATTAATAGCATTCCATCGATGAATGATGATGGGATGCTTTCCATGGTAGCACCACTTGATCTAAGTATGTGACACTCTAGGTCATTCCATTATTACAGCCATACAGAAGCAATGGTTTGAAATGTATAGGACTGCTGAACATTAGTGGATCAACCTTAGTTCCCTAGCAATTATTATTTTGTAGAAATATGTGTGTGAAAACGTTGCACAATATGTAGAACCTATGACAATTCAAGGCTTCAACTGCATTGTGTTTATCAAATGAGTGCATAATATAGCAACCTGTACTCAGTGATAAGTAAATGTAGTGAGTTAAGCAACACGCTAGTCTAAGCTATTCTAAAAGGAGAAATCAACAATTTATCATACACATCTGCGTTCCGTCATGAGTATCGGTACAGTACCCCATCCCTCTCCTTTTTTGTTGTTTTTTTTGTGTGCTGACAATAGAATTGACGTCAAGGATTTCTTTTAAGCTTAATTTAAGATACATTTAAGCTATCTTTTTCGCCCCTTCACCGCCTGTACTTTTGTTATGTATGTAAATGAATTCACAAAGGGGTTGTGGCTAAAGTGGGACATTCAGACAGAAGTCATGGGAGGAGATGTCCATGGAGAGACTGATTGACCTGTGGACCTGTCCTTGTGTAGACAGTATTGAGCAGCTCCACGTAACAGGGTGTCTCTCCTCCAACTTGTGGGGTTCTTCAGCACTTTATTCTGGGACTTCATATACACCACTGGCTTCAGCTTCATCGTGCTCATCCCACTTTCCAGTGTGTTGTGCTGGTTCAGTTTGACCCTTTAGAGTCTCACAATCAAATATTGTTAAGGTGACATCTTTCATGTGTTTCCAGAGGCCCAACTAGTTTCCAGTCTATGTCTATAGAGTGCTATGTGCTGCTCTAAGTGCTTGTTAAGTGCTAACTGAAATACATTGCTATTACATTTCTACCATCTGACAAAGAAGGTGTAATTGCTCTCCAGAGAAATCCCTTTATCTTGTAAAAAAACGATTCTCTATAGACTATTCTCTATTTTCCCCTACATTAAAAGGAAATTGAAAGATCTGTTTCATACACAATGACGGTGCAAAGCCACACAAAAGAGTTCCCATTTTGGTATGTAGCTCGAGGACTACACGTGGGAATCAGAAAGCCTCCCCCATTGCTTATTTAAAGAGCCCTTTTTGATTGTAATTTCCAGAGGGTTTTTCTTTCGCACTAGAAAGCCCAATACGCTCTCATCTCTCATGCCTCTGGGGCCTTTATTGATCTGCTCCACCTGAAACTAGTGGGAGACATGATGAGAACACCATGATGGCAGCCTAGATTAGAATGAGAATGAGGGCAGGATGACGGAAGATCCGTCTATGTCAAAGATAACCAGTATGTTAATGCCAGCAATTAAAAGCACTTACCGTCTCCTTTTTGTTCCTTATGTAACATATGCCTTTGTTCAGATCTACTGGGCTAGGTAATACTTCACAAACCAGCCACTGACCCTGCCTGGAGTTTGACCCTCACCTCCCAACTGTATAGAGACAATATTTTAATTCACCAATATCACCACTGAAAAAAATGTGGACTGGAAGCAACAGTAGATTACAGTCTATTTGTTCAGAATTGATGAAAACTCTGTTGAGTTGTGCAAACATTGTCACACGGGCAGTGTAGAGAGCGCTTGAGCCTGATTAGCAAAGGGACACTTAGCGACGCCTGGCTCTGGAGAACTCTCATCAGCCTCCGGTCTGGGTATAGGGCGTGTGAGAGCAGTCCGACAAGGAGGAGACTGTGGGTGCCTCTCATTATGCCTCCTCGATCCTCGATGCTCGATCCTCGAGGGGCGTTCCCACTGATCTATAACTAACACTGGATAGACTATCCCATTGTTTCCCCCCCATCATTCTTTATGTAGATCAGTGAGGATCGAGGCATCGAGGAGCGAGGGAGGACGTATAAACGCTGCATGAAACGCACCCACTGTGAGGGAAAAGGGCCATCAGACCTTCACCCGGGAGTCATGTGTCTCACAGGGGCAACAGTGATGGCAGACCTGCTGGGGTCTCAGCTGTCACCTCAGCTGTGTGAGAGGGGAGCACTCAGGGAGCTTCATGCTGGATTTGCGGCCAGGTGTGTGCAAGAGGTTTGTGTGTGAGCAACAACTCCAGGGCCTCACCTGTGGAAAAATTATGGATAACCCTGACTAATTGCGGTTAATTGTTTTGTTTGGTTGTCAGGGAGCCATTTACAGTACCTGTGCAACAATTAATAAAGGATAGTGGCTCATAAATTAACTGCTACCAAAGCATTAGCTGCTATCTTAAAACCATCAACTGCCTAGTGACGATGTGACCCATGCACTCTATATTTCTAATCAATAAACCCCGAGAGGCCGTGGTTTACCCTGAATTTAGAACAGCCCAGGGGCGTTGTTAGGCACGATGTGTAGTGGAGTTGGTTGCCATGCAACAACGAGACGCAGCTACTCTAACTTTTGTGTAAGTTGTGATAGCGCATTACTAGAGAATGAAATGCGGTCAAGGTATGTGTTTATCTTGGATTTTACAATGGCATCGAACGTGATTCAGCAAATCATAATCAAGGACCGGAACTATCCGTTTTAGAATGTAACATTTGGCTTGTATTTCCTCATCGTAGGATATATTGTTTTCTCCTGGAAATGGACAGAGTCTCTGTACGTAAGTTCTGTTATTTTTCTTCCAATTATGTTTCATAGGCTACTTTTGCTTATACTGTACACATCATGATGTTTGATTTGAGTATTTGTAGTGGCGCTGGATTTTCTCCGTTCCCTGCATGGTTGCGCTGGGTACCCATATTTAATTAACGGAGACAGGCCTGTGTGAACATTAAGAGAAGTCCCCTCGCCTGATCAGTTTAAAATTTACATTTATTCATTTAGCAGATGCTCCTATCCAAAGCACCTTACATATCTCAGTTATATTACAAGGACCATTCTTTCCAGAACAATGTGCGGTTTAGTGCCTTGCTCAAGGGCAAAATGATAGAAGGAGAATGAACCTTTTCAGGCTGCTGCATACTAGCCCAGCTCCTTAGCCACTCCGCTACCACTGCAGGTTTAAATCCTCTTGGTGGGAGAAGGTTGGAGGCTCTCAATTGCACTTGTTGTGGGTAAGTTGACATTGATGTGCTATTTTGTAGCTTGATAATTTAGTCCAAGTGTGCTTTTCTTTATACTTTGTTTTGTTCTTTTAATTACTTTGTCTTGTTGTCTCTAAAGGCCTATTCGGACGGGATTAGTTTTATGGGGTGACATCAGGTAAAGTAATAATTACCAGGTAATGTAGTCCCGTCCGGACGCGCCATGTCAGTAAACATAACGGAGTATGTCGGTGACATTTACAGACACTTTTACCTTCCGTAAAACGGTCCGGAGAAATTACCTTGGGTAATATTAATCCCGTGCGAACGCGACCCTCTGTAAAGATGTCTGTAATATTTCGTCACATCCTGATTTGAAAACAATTCCACCAAAGTCTGAATGAAAACGTAACATGATGTGCAGCTCCCAATAGGACGTCAGCTAGTTTGCCTAATAGCTTCATATTGTTAGCCATTTCAAACTACGTATGGCATAACATAAAGCTACGTTTGCTAGTTTTACCAACTTGTGTAGTCTTTCAAATCTGAAAATGCCGCACGTACCTGACGCAAAGTATCACGTGCACGGCGACGAAGATGTGACGGCAGAACGTAAACGTGGTTACTCCTCCCATGTCAGGTAGAACGACAGAGATGTCTAGTCCCGTCCGAATTGGACATTTTTATTACAGAGGTCATATGATAAACCTGCATTACTCTACGTCCCCCCATAAAACTAATCCCGTCCGAATAGGCCTTAAATGTCTAAAGGCCTATTCGGACGGGATTAGTTTTATGGGGTGACATCAGGTAAAGTAATAATTACCAGGTAATGTAGTCCCGTCCGGACGCGCCATGTCAGTAAACATAACGGAGTTTGTCGGTGACATTTACAGACACTTTTACCTTCCGTAAAACGGTCCGGAGAAATTACCTTAGGTAATATTAATCCCGTGCGAACGCGACCCTCTGTAAAGATGTCTGTAATATTTCGTCACATCCTGATTGGAAAACAATTCCACCATAAGGCCTATTCGGACGGGATTAGTTTTATGGGGGGACGTACAGTAATGCAGGTTTATCATATGACCTCTGTAATATAAATGTCCAATTCGGACGGGACTAGACATCTCTGTCATTTTACTTGACATGGGAGGAGTAATTACGTTTACGTTCTGCTGTCACATCTTCGTCGCTGTGCACGTGATACTTTGCGTCAGGTACGTGCGGCATTTTCAGATTTGAAAGACTACAAGTTGGTTAAACTAGCAAACGTTAGCTTTATGTTATGCCATAAGTAGTTTGAAATGGCTAACAATATCAAGCTAATAGGCAAACTAGCTAACGTCCTATTAGGAGCTACACAGCATGTCATGTTTTCATTCAGACTATGGTGGAATTGTTTTCCAATCAGGATGTGATGAAATATTACAGACATCTTTACAGAGGGTCGCGTTCGCACGGGATTAATATTACCTAAGGTAATTTCTCCGGACCGTTTTACGGAAGGTAAAAGTGTCTGTAAATGTCACCGACATACTCCGTTATGTTTACTGACATGGCGCGTCCGGACGGGACTACATTACCTGGTAATTATTACTTTACCTGATGTCACCCCATAAAACTAATCCCGTCCGAATAGGCCTATAGTCTGAATGAAAACATGACATGCTGTGTAGCTCCTAATAGGACGTTAGCTAGTTTGCCTATTAGCTTGATATTGTTAGCCATTTCAAACTACTTATGGCATAACATAAAGCTAACGTTTGCTAGTTTAACCAACTTGTAGTCTTTCAAATCTGAAAATGCCGCACGTACCTGACGCAAAGTATCACGTGCACAGCGACGAAGATGTGACGGCAGAACGTAAACGTAGTTACTCCTCCCATGTCAAGTAAAATGACAGAGATGTCTAGTCCCGTCCGAATTGGACATTTATATTACAGAGGTCATATGATAAACCTGCATTACTGTACGTCCCCCCATAAAACTAATCCCGTCCGAATAGGCCTTAAGTGTTTCATAGTTGATATTGCACAGTTATATTTCACATGGGTGACATCAGCAAACTCAAAAGCCGAGTTAATAAACGTAATCATTCTATTCTGCACCCAAATCCACTGATTGCTTGTCTGTTTCTCCAGGGCCACGAGGCTGCCTCACCACAAGCCTTTGTAATTATTCGTTTTCATAAGTCAAATATGCATAGCAGACTGGCATATTTCTATTTACTTGATAATGGCACTCACTGGCCAAATAATTTTTTGGCTGCACATAAGTCACGGTTTGCTTCTGTCGGTTCTTCTGAAGTTGATCATTTACCTTGTAAATACATGACAATCATAGACATAGTCAACAGGCAATCATTCGCTCAAAAAAGAAAACAGTGTTCGTTCTCCACTACATTTTGCCCTACTGATGTTCGTTAAAAGCCCACAAACCTCGAGAGAAGGACACATTGACAGGGTAGTAAGGAAAAGCTGGAGAAGAAAAATAGTGTCTGTCCGAGAATGACAGAATGACCAAAATAGACGGGGAGAGAGGGAGAGAAGGAGGGAGAGGAAGGCAGAAGGCCACTTGTCCTGAGGCTGAAGGAACTGTCACCACCACTGTCACCAAAACCAAACAAGCTCGTCACAAAAACTAAACAAGCTCGAAACAAACTCTAAAAATGGGAGAATTATATTACAGTAGAAAAAGACAAAAATACATGTTGTCTTTTGATTACAAGTAGAAGACAGAAGTACCATAAATACTTAAACTAAGTGGAAACCTACTTGGAAAATCAACATTGCAGCTGTGGAACTTCAGCTATAGACTGAAACGGAAGAATATGCTATAAAAGTATGAGCTATGCGTAGACTGGCCAAGCAGTAGGCCAAAGGCAGGCGGAACCAAATAGGCCGGTCTTGAGGGGAATGGGGAGACAGAGTTACGGCAAAACATCTGCAAACACAGAAATCCTAAGAATCATGCAGCCTGTTCCACATCCTCTCCTTTAATAACAACAAAAGCATCCCCCCTTTCACCCCCCTCTCCCTCTCATCACTTTTTCATTGCTGTTCCTTGTATTTTCTCAACTGGTCTTTTGCACCCACTTGCTTTATCTCTCTTGTTAGCACAGCATTAGCATATACGAAGCCAGGAAATTATTTGCTTTAGCCACATCGCGCGTTTTCACAGCTCCACACAGAGAGCTTGTTAAAAAGGGACAGCGATGGAGGGGGAGGAGGAGGCGAGACGGCGGGGGAGGCCGAGGACTATGTGCACGCAAGCCACGTGGCCCCACACAGACGACTGGAGCTCCCGCATTGTGCGTGTTGCAACCCTGCGGTGCGACGTGCGGCTGATCCATCTGCCTCTGCAGAGGGATGGAATTCAATAAGGCCATTGTTTTGCGTTAATCACATCAAGCAGATGGCCGTGGGTGATTGAAATGAACTAAATGCAATAAAAGCTGGAGAGTCCCAACATTTTTCACGTTTGCATCTCATTCTATCCATCCATCAATCTGTCTACCTACCTACCTATATCTATCTATCTATCTATCTATCTATCTATCTATATCTATCTATCTATCTATCTATCTATCTATATATCCATCTATCCATCTATCTATCATTCATCCATCTATCTGTCTTTCCCTTCTCCTTTTCAGCTGCATCTGTCTCTCTGTTTAATAAGGGTTTACGTCATCACTCTTTGCAAATGGCCTTGCTGGCAGTGGATCTGCTGTTAGTGAGATAGCACAGCCCAGCTTCCTTTCTCTCATTCTCTCCACTTGGCCCTCCTAGTGCCTGACAGCTCCAATATTACATAATGACTTTCTCTCAAATGAGAGGGCAAAGGTGCATCTGTTCTGCATTCACACAATTCAAACCGCAAAGTTTTCTTACTCATTTCTTTTTTTTTTATCTCCCAACAAAACTTGGCATTGTTAAGCCAGTTAATTGTTTCAAATTCACTACTGTTCAAGTGTGCTTATCGTAATTGTCCACCTTGCACAGAGCATAATTGTACAGGGAAATGTATCTGCTGTTAAGTGAATATGGGGCACGAAAGGTCACGTTTTTAAAAATGCACAGTCTTATACAGTGGTATTTCCACTTGGCTTGAAAATCTATACTCTTTGCCAGCGCATGGGATTTTGGCAGCGTTAGATACCGGTGTTGCTGAAACATGGCCAATAACAGTGACAACAATCAGACATGGAAGGCTCAAGAGCATAAACATAACCAAGCCACGCTTAGTTATTTTTAATGTGGCAGATGAGTTGATCAAAAATGTATTGCAAATTGAGCAGCATGCAAAGCTTCTGTGAGCTTCAGCGAGTACATCTAGACCATAAACATTTGTGAAATATTAATGGCAAAAAGTTTTGCGGGTTGGAGTGGTGTGGGTGTATACTGGGTATAGTGTGTGTGTCTGATAATTTCCCTGAAGGGTTACTGTAGAGAAAAGAAATATGTATGCATTACGAAGAGAGGCTGGTGCATTTGACACTTTAATTCTACTTCTATATGACGTTCCATGGCCTCTTCAGAGACTTTCCTGGAAGTGTTGTATAAAATGCATGTTGGAATACGAATAGAAACACATCTGAGTAAGGGATTACTAGTTTTTCTCAGTAACTGTGGTGCATTTCTCAAATAATCGTTATAACATTTGCACAACAGTTAGTGCATTTCTCAAAACAATTTGTGTAAACTGCACCACGTGTATTACCTGTAAAAGTGTTTATCCTGCTCAAAATGCTAAGAATGAAATTGTCAGTGCAATCAAAATGTCTGAAAAGTCCTTATGCCATCGTTTATGGACAATTTATTCAAACTGCTTTGTCATGTTGTCAATTATGACAGCTTACTCTATTTTTAATGAACAATGCCCGAGGCAGCACTATTTTATGTGTGCCATAGTTATTTTGAAATGACAAAGCCACACATCATTCTGTGTGGAGGGGGTTGATTACAAGTGAATTGATGTGTATCAGTTTTTGCTGCTGACAGATATTGTGACAGTATAAAGAAAACAAAAAACTTTTACAGCATTATGCAAATTATATATGACAATTATACAGTAAAACACCCCTTGGTCAGAGCTTTTGACCACTGTAAGAAAGATCTACTTTATAAGTAAATCTTGCTATACATCCTGACATTATCTGTCAGGTCACATATGTGTAACAAACTATGACAACTAGTTACAGTATGAAGCTAGGTTCAACTATTTTTCATGTAATAACTCAAGCAATAAAATATTTGTTTTATTGGATAGGATATTAGGCAAGGAACCAGTATAGCGTATTTTCACTAACATGACATTAGCAATTGAAAAACAGTAGACATTTGTACGCAATCAAGTGCGTAGATGTACTAAAGCATTACCTGTTTGTTCAAGTAATGAGAATTCTGTTTATGATGATGTGATATGCAGTTTGAACAAGCATTTTTGAAAAATTCAATTCTGATCTGAGAAATTCACCAAAGCGACTGAGAAAAACTGTGATAGAATATCTGGCAACACTCTCCGTGAACCTTCCATCATAACACTGATATGTAACCATGCCATCAGGATGTCATGGCAGATAGCATAGCTTCATAAATTGTCAAGGCAATCACAATCTGGTAATGTAACAGTAACCAAGAAAGTGGCTGACCCTGTGATAGTTCATATCTCAACATGGTCCATCATGTCTAGGACGGGATATCTACTGTAATGATGACTAATAAATAAAATGACATGGCATCTGCCCAACCGCCAATATAGACATCATATCATTGTCATATCGCTGTCAAAAGAATCAGTTCAACGGTTGGTTTGCTGTCTCTTTTTGCAAAAAGGCATATTACGTGTGTGTCATATTTCTGAGAAATGAACGGAAAATGATTGCAACACTTATGCTACTGTTAGAGGTGTGTGTGTGTGCGTGCGTGTGCGTGTGTGCATGAGTGATTCTTAGTGTTTTCCCCTTGAAGTCACAGACTGTGTCATGCACACAGGTCCTTTCTCCCCTTTTAACATGAGGAAAGATCTGTTATACAGTATAACACCAACCACCAACAAAGCTAAGCTGAAGACATTTATGAAGGGTCTCTAAATGATGTTGACAAGAGCAGGTGCACGTAGAGTAAAAAGAACCATTTACCACACTCCCGCCCTCTGTCTGAGGATGACCATGCATTTGCTCCAGACGGCCTAATAAGGAAAGGAGCAGCATGCAAGTCTCACCCAAGAAGCTGTGAAGTTGAAATGGAATTGAAGGAGAGAAAATGGCGTGCTGTTCCAAAGCAGACAATAGAATGGCACCTTATTCGCGCTCGGCTCGTCTCTAATGCATTTGGTTTTCAGGAGACATGTTGTGGGGATGAAGCAGCAAGAAGTACAAATCAAATGTGAAATGAAACAGATGTGCATTTTGTTTAGTGATTATCCAAAATGGTCTCGAAAACAGGATAATGATGGAACACTGAGTGTACATGTGTGTTGGTAAGGTTTTTTGTTTTTTCATTAAATAGTTCTGAAAGGTACTAAATTAGGCAGCTGGAGAAATGGGAACATTTCGTGCTGCCAGAGTATTTCTGTTTCATCCCTTTCTCTCTACCACACATTCTCATCACTCTCTCTCTCTCCCTCTTTCCATTCCTCTTTGTAGGGGATGAGGTCACCACCCAATGTCCAAGTGGCTGTTTGTAAACACCAACTTTTTGCTGCTCGTCATCTCTGTTGATAGGTGTCAGCCACTGGTTGTCCTAATAATGTCAATCTTCTAACTCTTGGTGAATGAGTGAATGAGTATGAGAGTGCCAGTGAGTGAGTGAGTGGCCTCAGTAGCAGAAACATAGAAACAGCCTCTTCGGAGAGCATGCGAACCACGATAGCTGGCAGTGTTGCGCGGGTACGTGTCTGAACGGCCCGTCCCACCGTTTTCAACTTACCCGACCCGCTTCCCGACCCGCTTATTGTAAAAAGTAGCCTAACTTAGTCGTAGGGTTATTGAGCTATACGCAAAACTGGTATCTAAGAGTCATATGCATGTAAAACAATATAGGCCCATAACCGCTGGTGACTGTGGGTGACCGCAGTCGTCCGCTCGATTTGGATCGGCCCACGCATCACTGATAATCATACGGATACGGACACTGCAATCAGCTGCACAGAAGAGGCTGGGAAAACAACATGCGTGTACACACCAGGGTTGGAAATTATATCACCTGCCAAATGCAGGTAAATTTGGTAAATTTGCCAACCACGGTGGCGTGTAAATAATTAGATAGAGTTAGTATACGGCAAACATATGGTCAGATCCATTTCAATTTTCATAGTATTGATGATTTAAAATAAGAAAGTCAGTAACCGCCTATAAGGGTAGCCTAACACACACCAATTTGAAGTTATCTACAATAATGAGTATGATACTTGCTATTCAGACTCATGAGGCAGCCAGACGCACATCTCCACAGTCCACACCCATTCATCGTCATGGAATATCTCACAAACTCTTCACCCAACACTTCTCAAACTGTACAGTAGGTCTTAAAGAATGGATTTAAAACTTGGATCAAATTCGGCTTTACTACTTACCACATGGTGTAGTCATCATTGTAAATAAACACTTAAGAGCTTTGAATTGTTACAGCAAGAGTGTGGACCACAACACCAAGATTTCTATAGCCTCTGCTGTTTTTTTTCTGATATAAGGCCTACGATTTGTGATGTGTTTGGTAAGATCAAGGGCCGGTTGCACAAAGCACCTTAAGTTTTGTCCCTAAAGTATCAACCTTCTTACCGAACACAAAGGTGTACAGCATTCCCTTGTACAATTAGCCGTTCCAGAGTTATCCAGTTTTGAAATTGTAGCGCATCTTTTCATAGTCTCCAACTTTGGGCTTCTGTAATAATTTCATAGCAGGCGAAATAGAAAATAAATACTAAATGTTACACCTATATTTGTAAATATTTAAATCTGATGATGTACAGTAGCCTATAGTTAGATCAAGTTGGATAATTGTATGCTCCAGAACTCACACAAATGGAGTCTTAAAGGAGCCACACCACTTTTATGACAAGACTGAATGCTGTTCTGTTGACCTTTAGTTTTGTTGCTACTGTGCATAAAGGACAGGCCAATTATGAGTTCTGTCTCACACTGGTGGTAGGTTTAGAGAAAAAAATCAGCACATTTTTATCATATCGCAAAAATGCCAATAACCATGATCGTTTTGGCTACTATAATAATATCACATTTTCATACCGTATCTCTAGTGGCTGGTAATAATGTTGAGTGGCTGGTAGATTTTGGAATCCATCACCCACAGTGGCAGGTGGACAAGATATTTTAATTTCCATCCCTGGTGCACACACACACACACACACACACACAGAGAGAGAGAGAGAGAGAGAGAGAGAGAGAGAGAGAGAGAGAGAGAGAGTCATGAGACAAGATGACAACAGAGAGCGCAGTAAGCAAACAAAAGAAGATGACAGAGGGAGAGAATTGGAGAGACAGACAGAGCCCAGAAAACAATATCTTCTACAAACTTTCATATGACAATACCAAACTTCTGTAGTTGCTCTGGTGAATAGGCTGTATTGTAAAAGGACAGATTCATGCTGCTGTTGTGGCAATGCCTACCTTCCTACCTGGTAAATAAGCTAAGGACCCTCTAGCACCTCTGACAGACACTCTGACCCATGTGAGCCAAAAAAATAAGCAGCTCTCCAGCTTCAGTGCGAGCGCTAAGAAAAGTTGCCTTCTGATCACCTCCCAAGTGTCTTTGTATTCTTTCTTTCTTTCTTTCTTTCTGCATTTGTTTCTTTCAGTATGTGTGGAGCACACTGAATTAATGTGCTTTTGTAAACTTTGCTCGACCCTAATTTTTTCTGGCGAGCCACTCCAGGGAGCTGGAGATCATCTGTGTTACAGTATGTGCTTTGGTCCGCTCTCACTCTGAACCTCTTCACTCTGTCCTACAGGAACACACATGATGTCTTAGAAACACACACACACACACACACACACACACACACACACACACACACACACACACGACAGAGAGACAGAGAGAGTGCATAGGACACAGATAAGGGTCAGAACAGAGAGAGACAGTGATAGAATGAGAGGGGCAAAGGGGAAATAGGCATTCCTTTAGCTCAACACCACCCAACCTTAAATCATCCCTAGCATGATGCCATTAAGTCTTACAGTAGAATGAGACCATTGGGTTCATTGGACTGTTATAAACCCAAACTGTTATGAAGTGCATCTTGATAACGATACAGAGCATTTTGACAACCAGTCACAACATGATGGCAGAACTGATGTGATGTGTCTGAAATGTTTGACAGGTTATCAAATGTGGGACCCATGTCATACAGTACATAGCAGCTACTAAACCAGCAGCCAGAAGCATGGACAGCCTGTCTCTGCTTAATCACTGAGGCAAGTGTGGGCCTGGCGTTGGTGGGTGACTAGTGGGCAGAGACGGACATCCCGGTTCCAGAAAGTAAAAGTCCTGCCACATCTTCTTTCTGCCTGTGCACTTAACACAGGTGCTATCACTCATTTTCTGTACCTGGCTGCTAATTAGGATGAGCGGGTTTACTAGCCTAAATGGTGGGATCAAATACTTGACATGGCTTTTACTTTCTGATCATGGGATATCCATATCCTTAATGCCCTGAGTGAAGTGACAGGGACACTGTGCTGTAGAGATGAGACGTTTAAAAAAAAAGGTTCTGATTCGCTGGTGGGTCCCGAGGGGTCCTATAGCTAAATTCCCAACCTGGCCCCTCCAAACTCCCTATCATTCACCGCTGTAATGGGCTGATTCAATCATTCTGTCACTCTCCATCTCCAGCCGCTGTGTGTGGTCAGTGTTCTGGTGTACAATGGCTGCCGTGCGTCACCTTGGTGGGTACGACACGGTGGTGGTGGTGGTAAGTAAGATTCCCCCTTCCTTGTAAAGCACTTTGCTGCTAAAGTGTTATATAAATGTGTTATTGTAGTATATATCCTTGGGGTTTGTTTTGGACACCGGGAAATTGCTGCAAGAGTTACAGCAAACACACAACAAGCACAAGTGGGTTACTGTAGGCCTATGTGTTCCAAGTTAATGTTCCCAGGGTGCAGTGCCTTTGGAACTGTGTTTATAGCTGTGTTAAGTTTACGAATACGACTGTTCATCTGTCAGCTGCATGGCGATTATAAATAGCCCGTATCGGGGAATGTTATTCCGTATAATTGTGTGTTTGGGTATGTGCCACCCTTCACCCTCTGCTCTGTATCTGCCTGTTAATGTCATGACAGTTTTACTGGAAGTGTGTTTTAACATTCAAATTAATAAGAAATAGTAAGTAGGGTTGACTTAGTTTTGGCCAATCTGCTGAGAACACTTTTTGAGTTAGTAGTACACTGTCATTTTTGACTTTCTGACACTGATTCATCTACATTGTATTTGTTATGTTTTGGTACAACTAAAGCACTCATCTTAAGGGACTTGTTGACAGCCATGTCAACAAGTTGAGTGAGTAATAGAAAGTTGTGTGAATAATGATCGCACATGAATAACATCAAGTCATAGTTGTGCGTACTGTATGTGCGTGTATGTGTTTGTGTGTGTGTAAGAAAGTAGTCTGTCAGTTTATGTTGCAAGAAGTCTCTCTCTCTGTCACTCTCTCACACACACACACACACACACACACACACACACACACACACACACGTATACCTTCAAATCAGTTCAGTACAGTAACAAACAGACACAAACACAATCACACACACATAGTATACTATATATATAGTCCATATATATATACTGTATATACAGTTCTGTTCAGTTATAATATCAGTAATAAACAAACCAAACAAACTGCATCTTAGTTTAACTGTAAATGTTTTTGCTGTTTAAAAATAATCGATATATAGTGCAAGTAGTGGTAAATATTAACGTTATATGAGAACATCCTACTGGGGATTTCATAGCATTGACTGGCAAGAAGAAACAGTTGCAGCAAAAGAAAATGATGCATTCAGTGTGCTGTTTCTGTTCTAATTAAGACGTCTACAGAATTGAAAGATCAGACTCCTGGCGCATGTAAGCCACTGCAACCAGCATGGAAAACTGTGCTGTTTATATTGATGCCCTCCTACATGTAAAGATCATATATCATTCCACGTCTCACAGCGGTTCCACCTATATAACCTAATGTGATCTGGGCGGTTGCTAATTGGTGATAATCCGCTTGTTAATGACCCATAACTGGTTCCAGATCGCACCAGCCCCCGCAGCATTCATCAAGTGGCGCGCTTCAGGACGATTTCCTCTCGCCTCGTGATTTATTTCTCTGGGATTTAGGTGGAAGGAGGGCTGCCAGGGAGATTAAAAGTCAGCTGGGGAGATGCTGCCTGGTTAAAAAATGGTTTAATTAGATTTATCCAGCAACAGTTTGATGAGAGCGGGCGGGCAAAGAAGGAGGCAAGGAAAGGAGAGGAGAGGAGAGGTGAGGAGAGGTGGGGAGAAGAGAGGAGA
>NC_085007.1:20632151-20754651 GCF_963854185.1 Sardina pilchardus | reverse complement strand
GGCCATTATCCACAAACACGACAGTGGAGCTCGTTCCCTTGTTTGCCCAAGTGACGGATATACTGTAGCTGAGAAGGATAAAAATGAACACAGTTACGGCTGATGTTAATGTATGCAGCCATGAACAGGACAATTTGGTTACACTTCTGACAAGGACTTTGTTGGATAACATAAATAGAGCTATTTCCAGTGCCACATCTGGACTATTGTGTCCTTTAGAGTTTCATATTGTTATTAGTAATGATGTCTGATAAAGTCAGTGGTGGAGCTGCTGAACTGATGCTTGAGGTGTTTAATATTTTCCTACATGGTAGACTTTGACATGTTCTTCTCCTAACTGTTGTCATCCTGTGTTGCCTCCATTTTAAACTATTTTATGAACTGAAAAAAAGTTTACAAAGTTCTCCACACACACACACACACACACACACACACACACACACACACACACATTCTCTCTCTAAAGTGTAATATTTTCAATGAATGGTTACAGTCACAGACATAAATTGAGTTCCAACTCAATGGCATTTTGAAAAATCAAACAGAAAATAGTGTCTTATTTTATCAGTGCTTTAAGATTACCATCTTGGCCATTTCTGAAAGATTTATCAGTGACTTGAAAACAAGAGTCTCAATTGATGTCCCAGAGGAAACTTGACCCAACAAAGCCAAACATTTCTCCTACAACAAGTCAAGCCTGTCCATACCAACACTTTAGCAGTGTTTAGTGCAGTGCTAACTGCAACTTGCTATAAAACAGCCCTGTCAAGTCTTGTCAAGGGAAAAGGAAATACCGAAAAAGAGAAAGAGAGAAGGGAAAATATACTGTACTAAATGAGTTGGAATGAAATGCCTTGCTGCGCCAGGAGTAAAAAGTACAGTAACATCAACAAACAAAGCCAGTGGGCAGAAGTTATACAACTCCATCAGTATGCACATAATCAACAAATAGCCTCATGATGAAACTGTATTGAGACATTTAAATGAATCTGTTTATGTACTTATGGGCCTTCTGTCAATGTTGCCTAACATTTTCCCTCTTTGGCAAGTAATCAATACATTATAAGCATATATTAAACATTTCCATCAAGTTAAATCAGCAAGACATAGCACTGGTAGCCATAGCTTTTGTCAGTGCTACTGTTTCTATTGCTTCTGCTGTTGGTATGTTGCCTGTGTGTTGCTGCATGTATGTGTAATTCTGCATGCGTGTACTCAGAAGAATTGCAAATGAGGCTATATGAAGGTATTCTAAGGTTTGGGCAAGACTTACGGAGAGAGTTTCTGAATAATTGATGAACAAACACATTAATGTGAGGAGGCTTCTGGCAACGGTTTCAGCTCTCTTTAATATTCTATATTGGATCAGTGCACAAATTGTTCTGTGTTATTGCGGAATTCATTTAATAAGCCTGAAACTCATCTTGTGTAAATGAGATGGTGCCGATTGCTGTGTATTCAGTCACAACAACAACACACAGACACACACAGACACACAGACACACACACATACACACACACACACACACACACACACACACACACACACACACACACACACACACACACACACACACACACACAATAGAGATTTGTGCCATAATTCAAGGGGAAACAAAATCATTTTAAATCGACATGGAATAATGTCAGTCTTTCTCAAATTTTCTTAACAAGTGTTAATGGGTTTAACACATACAGATTGAACTCAGCTTTCATCAATTCCACCTCATTTCAAGGCACTTTTAATGCAACAAACTTCAAGCTTAGAATAAGCCTAAAAACACAGTTCTGAACTACTATACTATTTGTCAGGTCATATCAGTTATTTATGATCTAGCAGCAATTCCATTCTGTATTTGCTTGGTTGAATTGTTGTTTTTTTGCTCTTGGCATCCTACTCTGGCATCTAACCTCATCGTGAGATGGTGTGTGATGGCGGGGTAGTTGAAGAGAGTTTCTCTCCAGTATAAAAAGGACATTATTCCAACTCATTCTTATTGTTAGTGTGAGATTTTACTTTACCCTTTGGATAAAGAGGGGGAGATAGAAGTAGAGAGACAAAGAGAAAAAGAAAGAAAGAAAAAAAGAGTCACAACTGTAGAGAAAAGAAGGACCGTGAGGGTCAATCAGGTCAGCTGGGCTTGATCGACCTTTTCTGGCAAAAGCAAAAAGTTTCCAACTTCCTGTTGGCTATAGCCTGACTATCCTGTGGTGTATTACGTAAATCGTCTTGAAGCCCTGGTCTGCTTACAGGTCAGATGGTCCTCCTATTTTGGACCATAAATATTGAGCTAAACATATGAACATGACTGGAATCCTAAGTAGCAGCTTCTGGGACTTGCTCTCAGTTTCTATTGATGCCTTTCATTTTATACTCTTCACTGAATCTCAGGATAATACGTCTTATAAAAGCTGTACTTATATGAATACTGTAGTAACTTGTCTTAGACAATTTCTCAGGGAGGGTCTTCAAATTACAGCTGGCAGTGCTGTGCTGTCATACATACACAGTGACAGTGCTATAATAATTGTACATTTCATCATTGGACCAGACCTAGATTTTGATCATTACTTCTGTGTAACTTACATTTCAACTGGTAATCACTTATGTTATTTACACCAGATGTTTTGTGAAATGTGCATGATGGTTGGGTTGTATTTGTAATCCAATCTGCTAGTTCAATGCATAACCCATCCTCCTGGATTAAGATAAACCAGTGTTATGTCAGTCGAATATCTAATCAGTGATTAAGTTAGGTATGTTTTCAACACCCCAGTTATGCCAAAGTGGTCTAGTAGGGATATTTTAGATTGAAAAATGGGTAACAATAGTAATTAATCAACTTTTATTTTACAGCAGATTTAGGCCTTAAAAGGAGTGTACCTTTTTTCTTTCTTTCCATCATGAAGGCCAATTCCACCACTCGTTTTTGGGGTCAGGTTAAGACCTGTAAATCAAAGAAAACAGGTGTGGAGTCACTGACATTTACAGCCAAGAATAATGAGAGCGTTTTTTGGCACTGTTACATAACTTAATCATGGCGAGACTTTCATGAGCAATGAACAACAAAATGATTTGGACAAATATTATGACATTTAGAAAATGATGCTTTCCATCAGGATACATAACCCAACACTCTCCGAAACCATGCCCACCTAGGGGGATGACATCTTAATTGTGTTTGACGCATGAGGATGTCTGTTACTTTCCTCTGCTCTGAAAAATGATTAAACCGAAACATGATTAAAAACTATTGTGTGTGTAATGGGATACACTACCAAATTAAAGAAGTCAGAACTTTAGCGTGGTTTAAGTCTGATTCATGACATTGCAGAATTACAAAGACAAAAGATTTAAAATAATTTTATGGCCTTTTATTACTGTCACTAAATGTCTACGTTCGAATGTACATACTGTATATAACAACATATTTTATTTCACTTCCTTGAATGATATATCCAGTCTAATAAATGAAACAGACGTGTCTAAATAATAAAGTTTTGCCGGTCATGCGACTCCATGACCCGATGGCCAGACCTATAGTGCCCTGTATTGGTACATGCTAAAGTTGATTATAAAGAGGAATATAAAATTATCTTTGGAAATTGATCTTAATGCCTTAAATAACAAAATGATGAAATATACAACCTTTAAGGACATCTGTTTTCTTTGTGAATGAATAATGTATCGTAAATAAATAAATGTTTTCCTTAAAATACAGGGTCATAAGTATTGGAAACCCTATGTTAACCTTAAAATTCCCATAAAGGTATAGGCAGATTATTTTTTTCTATTTTTCAAATGCCAGTTATTTCATGGATCCAGGATACTATGCACTCTGAAAATGTCCCCTTGGCCTTTGGAATTAAATAGCCCCATATCATCGCATATCCTTCACCATACCTAGAGATTGGCACGGTTGTATTTCAGTTAGCCTATTAGCTGGTTTCATTCTCATTGAGCTCAATGCAAATTAAACTTACTCTGTTTCAGAAAGCAATTTTACTTCATCAACCTCATCTATTACTTACGGTGTTCCCCAAGGTTCAATTTTAGGACCAATATTGTTTTCCTTGTATTTTTAGACCACATAATTCCCTGTCATAACATATAATCGCACTACTATGCAGATGACACACCGCCATACCTCTCAGTCAAACCAACATATTTTCCCTTTGTTCGTTACATTCAGTTACTTTTTTTGGTAGTTAGCCCTTTTAGTTAATATTAGTTGCTATTTCATTATTATTGTTATTATCATTATTACTATTATTTAATGTTGCTCTGAGCTAGTACTGTATATAGTGAGTGATACTGTATATAAATACATTTTATTATTATTAGTTAGTATTATTATTATTATTATTATTATTATCCCAATAGCCTTAACCCAGCATTTGGGCTGGAAAAAATAAATAAATAAAAAAACAACCAACAAGCAACTTTTTTTAGTGTAAAGATTGGGTCACTCTGTAGATCAAGGAGGCATAAAAGTTTCTCAGGAGAATAAAACACAAATTGCCCTTTTATGTCCAAGTAGAGTGGAAGTAGAGACGGAAGGAGAGTCTATCACAAAGTGTATTAATCAGCTAGATGTGACAGACAGAAGGGCACAATCTCTTTAGAGCTACTCAGACTTGGAATGGAGCGAGAGACAACATGCCACTTCTCGACATTTCTTATTTTCCTGAACGCTTTCATTGTCCTCCTTCCTCTCTCTCTCTTACAGTATTGAGGCTATCAGATTGTCCTTTCTTACACAGGAAATGGAAGAAAATCTATAATGAGTCTCTTCATAAATTCTAAAAGAGGAGCGAGGCAGAATCAATTACTTGGCTGTAAGAGTTTTTGTGCCCTGAATGAACTCCATTTGAGAAATCTTTTTTCACCTGTCCCATGACTCTCACTCTCTTTCTCTTGCACACACACACACACACACACACACACACACACACACACACACACACTCACACACACACACACACACACACACACACACACACACACACACACACACACACACACACACACACACACACACACACACACACACACACACACACACACACACACTAAATAACAATAAGAAACAAACAAATCTACAAGGACCAAAAGCAATTCACTGTCACTACACTGATTCTCTGCTGGCCTTCTTGTTTATTTGATTATGCTGATGGCATGGTATGATCTAATGGGCCCCAACATCCTTATTATAGTGCATGAAAATGCACTATACTGTTATTCCAAGTTTTCTTATTACAGTGCATGAAAATGCACTGTACTGTTCTTCCTAGGCTTCTTCTTATTACAGTGCATGAAAATGCACTGTACTGTTATCCCTAGGCTTCTTCTTCTACTACTTCTTATTATTCTTCTTCTAACGCACGCAATTCAGCTTGAACCGTTTAACGTAGAAACTTCATTCAAACTGTGTTACGAAGGTCTTGCTTAGGACATCAGCGCAATGTATTTTTTAACTTTGTAACTTTTATACTTTTTAAACTATACATTAAAAACTATTAACAATTTCCCCATAGACTTAACATTGCTCATTATGACATCACGGCAGCAATTAGAATGTTACCGCAGCTGGTCAGCCACCTGGGCACCAACTGTCAGTTTCTCTCAGGCTCCTCTTATCTCTAAAGACTACATATTCTGTTCCCCTGTATCCTCTGCGCACAACAGTATCAAAATAAGTCCTCCTAATTCCATCCAACTTTATATCCATTCATCTTCTTCAAACCATTCACTCATCCACCCATTCTAAACAGTCTGCCTATCAACAACATCAATTAGACGCTCTACATTGAACTTTTAAACAATCTACTCTGTCTCAGGCTGGCTCTCTTAAGACTAGCCAGTTAAATTGATTACACCTGTATCTGTATCCACTACTCTCAGTAGAGAGTATCCAACATTCTATCCATTCATCTTCTTCAGACCATTCACTCATCCACCCATTAAACTGTCTATCAACATCTATTAAACAATCTGTCTATCAACATCCATTAAACTTTCTGTCTATCAACATTAATTAGACTATCTACATTCAACTTTTAAATTATTTACTCTGTCTCAGGCTTTAAGAGTACTCTGGCTCTCTTAAGACTAGCCAGTTAAATTGATTACACCTGTGTCAACTACTCTCAGAGAGCTGTATCAGTGTCTCTCTTAACAAGAATATAAGGCACATTCCATCCAACCTTCTATCCATTCATCTTCTTCAGACCATTCACTCATCCACCCATTAAACTGTCAATCAATATCTATTAAACAATCTGCCTATCAACATCCATTAAACATTCTGTCTATCAACATTAATTAGACTATCTACATACAACTTTTAAAGTATTTACTGTGGGTCCCTCTCAAGCAGCGTTTATATGTCGTCCCTCGCTCCTCGATCCTCAATGATCTACATAAAGAAAGATAGAAGAAGGGCTAGACTATCCCATTGTTGCCGCTCCATCATTCTTTATGTAGATCAGTGAGGAGCGAGAGAGGACGCGTAAACGCTATGAGAGGCACCTTCTGTCTCAGGCTTTAAGCATACAATCTCATTAAGACTACAGATCCTGTTTCACTACTTCCTCTGTCCACAACTGTTTCAAAATAAAGGTCCCCACTGCAATAATACACTATTAAATCATTTAACCATTGAAACTACTCAACTACTGAACTGTTCAACCATTCCAACTGTCAGTTATCATCCACTATGCCTCCAGTCAACTACATGAAACCTCCATGTACCTGGCAACCAACATAGCAACCATTAAAATTAAGTGTTTATGACTGTTTCCATAGCAACCAACATGATTATACTGCAGTAACTTCTTGTTTCCTGATAGTGGCCACCATGGATACCCTAGCAACAAATGTTTCAAAATAAAAGTCCTCACTAGCAAGTTAGCTAGTTAGCATTGTAAGCATAGTTAGCATTTTTAGCATTACTGCTAGAAATAATCGGTTAAGTTAGCTAATCAACCTGGTTAGCATTGTTAGTAAAGTTAGCATTGCTAGCATAATTAGCATTTTTAGCGTAACTGCTAGAAATCATTAGCTAAGTTAGCTAATCAACATTTTAACATGAATAGAAATCATTAGTTAAGTTAGAACTGGAATGTTTCATCTTTAAACTGTCTACCTTCACACTATCAACTCTCTGTAAACTATGCAACCACCATGTTTACCCTAGCTACACCTTAGTAACCATATCTACATTATCTATCTTTTTTTGCATTTTCATGCACTGGTAATTCCTTGGAATTGCATTTCTAGTTCTTCTTCTAACGCACGCAATTCAGCTTGAACCGTTTAACGTAGAAACTTCATTCAAACTGTGTTACGAAGGTCTTGCTTAGGACATCAGCGCAATGTATTTTTAAACTTTGTAACTTTTATACTTTTTAAACTATAAATTAAAAACTATTAACAATTTCCCCATAGACTTAACATTGCTCATTATGACATCACGGCAGCAATTAGAATGTTACCCCAGCTGGTCAGCCACCTGGGCACCAACTGTCAGTTTCTCTCAGGCTCCTCTCTGAAGACTACATATTCTGTTCCCCTGTATCCTCTGCGCACAACAGTATCAAAATAAGTCCTCCTAATTCCATCCAACTTTATATCCATTCATCTTCTTCAAACCATTCACTCATCCACCCATTCTAAACAGTCTGCCTATCAACAACATCAATTAGACGCTCTACATTGAACTTTTAAACAATCTACTCTGTCTCAGGCTGGCTCTCTTAAGACTAGCCAGTTAAATTGATTACACCTGTATCTGTATCCACTACTCTCAGTAGAGAGCTGTGTCTCTCCATTCTACAAGAATATAAGGCACATTCCATCTAACATTCTATCCATTCATCTTCTTCAGACCATTCACTCATCCACCCATTAAACTGTCTATCAACATCTATTAAACAATCTGTCTATCAACATCCATTAAACTCTCTGTCTATCAACATTAATTAGACTATCTACATTCAACTTTTAAATTATTTACTCTGTCTCAGACTTTAAGATTACTCTGGCTCTCTTAAGACTAGCCAGTTAAATTGATTACACCTGTGTCAACTACTCTCAGAGAGCTGTATCAGTGTCTCTCTTAACAAGAATATAAGGCACATTCCATCCAACCTTCTATCCATTCATCTTCTTCAGACCATTCACTCATCCACCCATTAAACTGTCAATCAATATCTATTAAACAATCTGCCTATCAACATCCATTAAACATTCTGTCTATCAACATTAATTAGACTATATACATACAACTGTTAAAGTATTTACTGTGGGTCCCTCTCAAGCAGCGTTTATATGTCCTCCCTCGCTCCTCGATCCTCAATGATCTACATAAAGAAAGATAGAAGAAGGGCTAGACTATCCCATTGTTGCCGCTCCATCATTCTTTATGTAGATCAGTGAGGAGCGAGAGAGGACGCGTAAACGCTATGAGAGGCACCTTCTGTCTCAGGCTTTAAGCATACAATCTCATTAAGACTACAGATCCTGTTTCACTACTTCCTCTGTCCACAACTGTTTCAAAATAAAGGTCCTCACTGCAATAATACACTATTAAATCATTTAACCATTGAAACTACTCAACTATTGAACTGTTCAACCATTCCAACTGTCAGTTATCACCCACTATGCCTCCAGTCAACTACATGAAACCTCCATGTACCTAGCAACCAACATAGCAACCATTAAAATTAAGTGTTTATGACTGTTTCCATAGCAACCAACATGATTATACTGCAGTAACTTCTTGTTTCCTGATAGTGGCCACCATGGATACCCTAGCAACAAATGTTTCAAAATAAAAGTCCTCACTAGCAAGTTAGCTAGTTAGCATGGTTGGCATAGTTAGCATTGTTAGCATTTATAGCATAACTGCAAAAAATCATCAACTAAGTTAGCTAATCAACCTGGTTAGCATTGTTAGCAAATTTAGCATTGTTGGCATAGTTAGCATTTTTAGCATTACTGCTAGAAATCATCGGTTAAGTTAGCTAATCAACCTGGTTAGCATTGTTAGTAAAGTTAGCATTGCTAGCATAATTAGCATTTTTAGCGTAACTGCTAGAAATCATTAGCTAAGTTAGAACTGGAATGTTTCATCTTTAAACTGTCTACCTTCACACTATCAACTCTCTGTAAACTATGCAACCACCATGTTTACCCTAGCTACACCTTAGTAACCATATCTACATTATCTATCTATTTTTGCATTTTCATGCACTGGTAATTCCTTGGAATTGCATTTCTAGTTAAACTTCTTCTTCTAACGCTCGCAATTCAGCTTCAACCGTTTAACGTAGAAACTTCATTCAAACTTTGTTGCGTAGGTCTTGCTTATGCCATATGTGCTTTGTATTTTTCAACTTTGTAACTTTTATACTTTTTAAACTATTAGTTAAAAACTATTACAATTTTCCCCATAGACTTAACATTGCTCATTATGACATCACGGCAGCAATTAGAATCCTACGCCAGGTGGCCGGCCACCTGGGCACCAACTGTCAGTTTCTCTCAGGCTTTAAGCATACAATCTCTCTGAAGACTACACATATCCTGTTAAACTGTTTCCTCTGTCCACAACTGTTTCAAAATAAAAGTCCTCACTGCAATAATACACTATTAAATCATTTAACCATTGAAACTACTCAACTATTGAACTGTTCAACCATTCCAACTGTCAGTTATCATCCACTATGCCTCCAGTCAACTACATGAAACCTCCATGTACCTAGCAACCAACATAGCAACCATTAAAATTAAGTGTTTATGACCGTTTCCATAGCAACCAACATGATTATACTGCAGTAACTTCTTGTTTCCTGATAGTGGCCACCATGGGTACCCTAGCAACAAATGTTTCAAAATAAAAGTCCTCACTAGCAAGTTAGCTAGTTAGCATGGTTAGCATAGTTAGCATTTTTAGCATAGTTAGCATTTTTAGCATAACTGCAAAAAATCATCAACTAAGTTAACTAATCAACCTGGTTAGCATTGTTAGCAAATTTAGCATTGTTAGCATTTTTAGCATTACTGCTAGAAATCATCAGTTAAGTTAGCTAATCAACCTGGTTAGCATTGTTAGTAAAGTTAGCATTGCTAGCATAATTAGCATTTTTAGCGTAACTGCTAGAAATCATTAGCTAAGTTAGCTAATCAACATTTTAACATGAATAGAAATCATTAGTTAAGTTAGAACTGGAATGTTTCATCTTTAAACTGTCTACCTTCACACTATCAACTCTCTGTAAACTATGCAACCACCATGTTTACCCTAGCTACACCTTAGTAACCATATCTACATTATCTATTTATTTTTGCATTTTCATGCACTGGTAATTCCTTGGAATTGCATTTCTAGTTCTTCTTCTAACGCATTTAATGCAGCTTCAACCGTTTAACGTAGAAACTTCATTCAAACTTTGTAATGTAGGTCTTGCTTAGGACACCCGTGCTATTTATTTTTCAACTTTGTAACTTTTATACTTTTTAAACTATAAATTAAAAACTATTAAAATTTCCCCATAGACTTAACATTGTGATTATGACATCATAATAGGGCAATTAGAATCTTCTGCCAGGTGGCCAGGCCAGCTGCAGCAGCTCTCTCTCTCTCTCAGGCTTTAAGCATACATTCTCTGTGAAGACTACATATATCTGTTAAACTGTTTCCTCTGTCCACAACTGTTTCAAAATAAAAGTCCTCACTGCAATAATACACTATTAAATCATTTAACCATTGAAACTACTAATCTATTTAACTGTTCAACCATTCCCACTGTCAGTTATCATCAACTATGCCTCCAGTCAACTACATGAGACCTCCATGTACCTAGCAACCAACATAGCAACCATTAAAATTAAGCGTTTATGACCGTTTCCATAGCAACCAACATGATTTTACTACAGTAACTTCTTTATTCCTGATAGTGGCAGCCATGGATACCCTATTAACAAATGTTTCAAAATAAAAGTCCTCAGTAGCAAGTTAGCTAGTTAGCATGGTTAGCATAGTTAGCATAGTTAACATTTTTAGCATAACTGCTAAAAATGATTAGCTAAGTTAGCTAATCAACCTGGTTAGCATTGTTAGCATAGTTAGCATAGTTAGCATTTTGAACATTTCTGTTAGAAATCATTAGTTAAGTTAGCTGATCAATCTGGTTAGCATTGTTAACATAGTTAGCATTGTTAGCATTTTTACCATAACTGTTAGAAATTATTAGCTAAGTAAACCAATCAACCTGGTTATCATTGTTAACATAGTTAACATTTTAACATACCTTTTAGAAATCATTAGTTAAGTTACAACTGGAATGTTTAAGCTTTAAACTGTCTACCTTCACACATCAACTCTCTGTAAACTATACAATCACCATCTTTACCCTAGTTACACCTTAGTAGCCATATCTACATCATCTATCTATACATTTTTTCATTTTCATGCACTGGTAATTCCTTGGAATTGCATTTCTAGTTATAGTGCATGAAAATGCACTATATTGTTCTTCCTAGGTTTCTTATTATTACAGTGCATGAAAATGCACTGTACTGTTCTTCCAAGGCTTCTTCTTATCTTTATTTTTCTTCTTCTAACGCGCGCAATTCAGCTTGAACCGTTTAACGTAGAAACTTCATTCAAACGTTGTTGCGTAGGTCTTGCTTATGCCATGTGTGCTTTGTATTATTCAACTTTGTAACTTTTATACTTTTTAAACTATGAATTAAAAAACGATTTCCCCATAGATTTAACATTGAGCTATATCCCCATAGACTTAACATGGCTCATTATGACATCACGGCAGCAATTAGAATGTTACGCCAGGTGGCCAGTCCAGGTGCAGCAGCTCTCTCTCTCTCTCAGGCTCTTGAGACTACATTTTCTGTTCCCCTGTATCAACTGTATCAACATAAGTCTTCCTAATTCCATCCAACTTTCTATCCATTCATCTTCTTCAAACCATTCACTCATCCACCCAATCTAAACAGTCTGCCTATCAACATCAATTAGACGATCTACATTCAACTTTTAAACAATCTACTCTGTCTCAGGCTTTAAGCAAAGTAAGCAAGCTCTGTCTCTGGCTCTCTTAAGACTAGCCAGTTAAATTGATTACACCTGTATCTGTATCCACTACTCTCAGTAGAGCTGTGTCTCTCCATTCTACAAGAATATAAGGCACATTCCATCCAACTTTCTATCCATTCATCTTCTTCAGACTATTCACTCATCCACCCATTTAACATCCATTAAACTCTCTATCAACATTAATTAGACTATCTTCATTCAACTTTTAAATGATTTACTCTGTCTCAGGCTTTAAGTAACACTCTCTTAAGACTAGCCAATTAAATTGATTACACCTGTATCAACTGTCAGTTTCTCTGGCTTTAAGCATACAATCTCTCTGAAGACTACATATCCTGTTAACTGTTTCCTCTGTCTACAACTGTTTCAAAATAAAAGTCCTCACTGCATAATACACTATTAAATCATTTAACCATTGAAACTACTCAACTATTTAACGGTTCAACCATTCCAACTGTCAGTTATCATCAACTATGCCTCCAGTCAACTACATGAAACCTCCATGTACCTAGCAACCAACTTAGCAACCATTCAAATTAAGCATTTATGACCGTTTCCATAGCAACCAACATGATTATACTGCAGTAACTTCTTGTTTCCTGATAGTGGCCACCATGGATACCCTAGCAACAAATGTTTCAAAATAAATGTCCTCACTAGCAAGTTATCTAGTTAGCAAGGTTAGCATTGTTAGCATAGCTAGCATTTTTAGCATAACTGCAAAAAATCATCAACTAAGTTAGCTAATCAACCTGGTTAGCATTGTTAGCAAATCTAGCATTGTTAGCATAGTTAGCATTTTTAACATTACTGTTAGAAATCATCGGTTAAGTTAGCTAATCAATCTGGTTAGCATCGTTAGTAAAGTTAGCATTGCTAGCATAATTAATTTTTTTAGCACAACTGCTAGAAATCATTAGCTAAGTTAGCTAATCAACATTTTAACATGAATAGAAATCATTAGTTCAGTTAGAACTGGAATGTTTCAACTTTAAACTGTCTACCTTCACACTATCAACTCTCTGTAAACTATGCAACCACCATGTTTACCCTAGCTACACCTTAGTAACCATATCTACATTATCTATCTTTTTTGCATTTTCATGCACTGGTAATTCCTTGGAATTGCATTTCTAGTTATTATTTTTCTTTTTCTTCTAACGCTCGCAATTCAGCTTGAACCGTTTAACGTAGAAACTTGATTCAAACTTTGCTACGTAGGTCTTACTAAGGAGACCTGTGCAATATATTTTTAAACTTTGTAACTTTTATACTTTTTAAACTGTAAATTAAAAACTATTAAACATTTCCCCATAGACTTAACATTGCTCATTATGACATCACGGCAGCAATTAGAATGTTACGCCAGGTGGCCAGTCCAGGTGCAGCAGCTCCTCTCTCTCTCTCAGGCACACTGGCTCTCTTGAGACTACATTTTCTGTTCCCCTGTATCAACTGTATCAACATAAGTCTTCCTAATTCCATCCAACTTTCTATCCATTCATCTTCTTCAAACCATTCACTCATCCACCCATTCTAAACAGTCTGCCTATCAACATCAATTAGACGATCTACATTCAACTTTTAAACAATCTACTCTGTCTCAGGCTTTAAGGATACACTCTGGATCTTAAGACTAGCCAGTTAAATTGATTACACCTGTATCTGTATCCACCACTCTCAGTAGAGAGCTGTGTCTCTCCACTCTACAAGAATATAAGGCACATTCCATCCAACTTTCTATCCATTCATCTTCTTCAGACCATTCACTCATCCACCCATTAAACTGTCTATCAACATCTATTAAACAATCTGCCTATCAACATCCATTAAACTCTCTGTCTATCAACATTAATTAGACTATCTACATTCAACTTTTAAATTATTTACTCTGTCTCTCTGGCTCTCTTAAGACTAGCCAGTTAAATTGATTACACCTGTATCAACTACTCTCACAGAGCTGTATCAGTGTCTCTCTTAACAAGAATATAAGGCACATTCCATCCAACCTTCTATCCATTCATCTTCTTCAGACCATTCACTCATCCACCCATTAAACTGTCAATCAATATCTATTAAACAATCTGCCTATCAACATCCATTAAACATTCTGTCTATCAACATTAATTAGACTATCTACATACAACTTTTAAAGTATTTACTGTGGGTGCCTCTCAAGCAGCGTTTATATGTCCTCCCTCGCTCCTCGCTCCTCACTGATCTACATAAAGAAAGATAGAAGAAGGGCTAGACTATCCCATTGTTGCCGCTCCATCATTCTTTATGTAGATCAGTGAGGATCGAGGAGCGAGAGAAGACACGTAAACGCTATATGAGAGGCACCTTCTGTCTAAGACTTTAAGCATACAATCTCATTAAGACTACAGATCCTGTTTCACTACTTCCTCTGTCCACAACTGTTTCAAAATAAAAGTCCTCACTGCAATAATACACTATTAAATCATTTAACCATTGAAACTACTCAACTATTGAACTGTTCAACCATTCCAACTGTCAGTTATCATCCACTATGTCTCCGGTCAACTACATGAAACCTCCATGTACCTAGCAACCAACATAGCAACCATTAAAATTAAGTGTTTATGACCGTTTCCATAGCAACCAACATGATTATACTGCAGTAACTTCTTGTTTCCTGATAGTGGCCACCATGGATACCCTAGCAACAAATGTTTCAAAATAAAAGTCCTCACTAGCAAGTTAGCTAGTTAGCATGGTTAGCATTGTTAGCATAGTTAGCATTTTTAGCATAACTGCAAAAAATCATTAACTAAGTTAGCTAATCAAACTGGTTAGCATTGTTAGCAAATTTAGCATTGTTAGCATAGTTAGCATTTTTAGCATTACTGCTAGAAATCATCGGATAAGTTAGCTAATCAACCTGGTTAGCATTGTTAGTAAAGTTAGCATTGCTAGCATAATTAGCATTTTTAGCATAACTGCTAGAAATCATTAGCTAAGTTAGCTAATCAACATTTTAACATGAATATAAATCATTAGTTAAGTTAGAACTGGAATGTTTCATCTACTGTCTACCTTCACACTATCAACTCTCTGTAAACTATGCAACCACCATGTTTACCCTAGCTACATCTTAGTAACCATATCTACATTATCTATCTATTTTTGCATTTTCATGCACTGGTAATTCCTTGGAATTGCATTTCTAGTTCTTATTATTCTTCTTCTAACGTGTTTAATGCAGCTTCAACCGTTTAACGTAGAAACTTCATTCAAACGTTGTTGCGTAGGTCTTATTTAGGACATGTGTGCTTTGTATGTTTCAACTTTGTAACTTTTATACTTTTTAAACTATAAATTAAAAACTATTAAAATTTCCCCATAGACTTAACATTGGCCTCTATGACATCACAATCGGGTCGTTAAGCAATTAGAATCTTATGCCAGGTGGCCAGCCCCACCTGCAGCAGCTCTCTTTCTCTCTGGCTTTAAGCATACAGTCTCTCAGAAGACTACATATCCTGTTAACTGTTTCCTCTGTCCACAACTGTTTCAAAATAAAAGTCCTCACTGCAATAATACACTATTAAATCATTTAACCATTGAAATTACTCAACTATTGAACTGTTCAACCATTCCAACTGTCAGTTATCATCAACTATGCCTCCAGTCAACTACATGAAACCTCCATGTACCTGGCAACCAACATAGCAACCATTAAAATTAAGCGTTTATGACTGTTTCCATAGCAACCAACATGATTTTACTACAGTAACTTCTTTATTCCTGATAGTGGCCACCATGGATACCCTATCAACAAATGTTTCAAAATAAAAGTCCTCACTAGCAAGTTAGCTAGTTAGCATGGTTAGCATAGTTAGCATTGTTAGCATTTTTAGCATAACTGCAAAAAATCATCAACTAAGTTAGCTAATCAACCTGGTTAGCATTGTTAGCAAATTTAGCATTGTTAGCATAGTTAGCATTTTTAGCATTACTGCTAGAAATCATCGGTTAAGTTAGCTAATCAACCTGGTTAGCATTGTTAGTAAAGTTAGCATTGCTAGCATAATTAGCCTTTTTAACGTAACTGCTAGAAATCATTAGTTAAGTTAGAACTGGAATGTTTCATCTTTAAACTATCTACCTTCACACTATCAACTCTCTGTAAACTATGCAACCACCACGTTTACCCTAGCTACACCTTAGTAACCATATCTACATTATCTATCTATTTTTGCATTTTCATGCACTGGTAATTCCTTGGAATTGCATTTCTAGTTTGTTACTACTGCCATATCATTTTAACAGCTAACCAAGAGCAACACTTCCTGAAACAACTGTAACAAATCTCTTAGAGACTGATCATGTTTCTTTCCCTTTCTTAGCCAGCCACTAAAGTCTCATATCTCATCCCAGAGAGGTGCATTGTGGTTTGTGCTTGTATTTGTATTTTCACTTTTCAGCTGTATCAGGGAGATTAATTAATCAGTTTCTGATGGTTGCCTTTGATTATTATATTTCGTTCTGATCAGCTGACAGGTGTCTAGACTTCTTTTCAGCAAAACAAATATATTTAGTTAGAAAACACTTTAATTACTGCTCTATATCAATACCCTTCTGTCAGTGAAATACAGAAAAACAACACTAAATAATGGTAGTCTACCATCAACACTTTGCTGAGGTCTGACACAACATATAAGAGTTGAAATCAAAGAAGTGGTAAGTGCTTTTAAGGACAAATACGTGGAAGTAATGTCTTCTGTGAGTCTTTTGTGGAGCCTTTGAGGACTCCTGACATCTACACAACAAAAGGCACAAAGGAAGTTCCACTCCACTTTGCAACACTGACTTCTGTACCTCATGTCATCCATTATTTGTAAATGTCTTAATGTTTCTGAAAAGCCACCATCCTTTCCACATCAGACCAGTGTGATCTCTACTAATATGAGTAATTCAGCTCAGAACCCAAAGCAGCAGGCGGTTTGCCCTTCCTGAGTCTTCACCTTTGTTACTCATGCAGTAGAAGAGTACTCTTTTCACTTTTCTGCATAATGATTTGTAATTCTCTTCTGAGTGGGTGTGGTGGCAACTCTTGAGAGAGCTTTTTACAACAAAAGTTAATATTGAAAAACCTTGAGGCTCCACAGTATTTGATTTATAGGGACTTTGTTTAATCGCCCACAGTCTCCCAAGCCCTCTGCTGTGCACAGCTCACTTAGATATTCTCAAGGGGGGCTCTGCGCATCTGTGTTTTACATTCCATTTAACGACGCTGCTTAAACTTTACATAGAGGGGTTGTGTTTTCGGGGAAACACTAGCTGTTCATTAATGACTACTCATTTGAGGTAATGTTCTTTGAAATGTAACTCTTCACCCACAACTTGAGTGGTGACACAAAGGCACAAAGTCGCTATCGAGACAAACCAGTAATTTGACAAATTCCAGCACTTCCCTTGGTGGGAAATAAACGTGCCATATGTATCAGATTACAGTTCTCATGGCCTTTGCTCCCTTCCATCTTTGTTAAATACCATAAGTCAGCCATCCTTCTTTGCTTGTCACTACAGTCACTAAAAGATAACAGAACAGTCCAAGTGGGCAAAAACAACAACGACTCACAACTACTCTTAGCAAAACTCTTTTACGCAGCCTGTCTGCGACCAGTGCCGCTATCTGATCTGCGCTCTTTGAAGAGGCGTCTCTTTCGGCCCGGCCCCTTAACATCACAAGGTTCTCATTTGAAGCGACAAGAATGCGCCACTGGGAAAAGAGATCAAGGATCAAAAAGAAGTTAGGAAAAAAAGGGTGGTGGTGATGGTGGGGGGGGGGGGGGGGGGGGGGGTTTCATGCCGCAGTTTGAAGCTGAAGGTACGAAAGGAATTGTGTGTCTGTGCGCGTCTCTGTCGCGCTGATTGAAGGGGAAGTGGTGACTTTGAAGAATAGAGTGGGTATGCCGTGTGCGTCTGAAGTGGCGCACGAAGAGGATATCATCACAGATGGGAGATGCATGTGTGATGAGTATATGTAACAGAAGTGCACACAGCATGGAAAGCACCACGGGAAATAACAGGGTGTCAACAGTCCAATCCAACTGACTTCAGACGGGGACATTCACAGTATTCACGATAACACAGAGGTCCGGAGCAGCGTATAAACATGTAGAATATATCTTATTCCATGTAATAAGGGTGTTATTAACATTGAATATGCACATTGAGTTCTGCAATTAAGTCTATGAGAGCATAAACAATGGAAACAGCAGCATACTGTAATGTATATGCACTGTTACGGTAAAGGTGTGGTCAATGTAGGTCTGGGCGATATACCAAATATACTCGATATGAGATCCTGAGGAGTGTACAGTACAAAGAAGGGCCTGTAAAAGATGGCAGGGAAAGAAGAAGAGAGAATGATCAAGCCAAATAACAGGCCTTGATGAATGCTCTGCAAATAGGCTAGAATAAATCAATTGATGTACCCTATTAAGGTGTGTTCAAAGTTTTGCATGCACACTTTTCCCTATGAGACATGTTATAATGGCAATATTTGAAAACTACGTTCACCCCCTGCTTTTACATGCAAATATAAAAAGTCATGCAAATATAAAATAGACAAAAACCTGTAATGTTTTAATCCAGATATTATTTGCAGGAATTGGACTGGTGTGAATTAGTCTAGTTTACTGCATCTTCAACATCACATGATGAAAGTGAGAATTCATGAATTGTTTCAGAGGAAATGTTTAGCCATATCGCCCAGCCTAGGTCAATGGCATTCAAGTTGTGCCATTCTGATTGTCTATGTATGTACTGTGTGTGTGTGTGTGTGTGTGTGTGTGTGTGTGTGTGTGTGTGTGTGTGTGTGTGTGTGTGTGTGTGTGTGTGTGTGTGTGTGTGTGTGTGTGTGTGTGTGTGTGTGTGTGTGTGTGTGTGTGTGTATTCAGTGGTGTTTTTTGTCTTTAATATTTTCTCCCTCTCTGCTCCAGCTTCATTTTTCTAACTGTCAGTTTAGCTGGATAACTTGTCTAAAATGTAACTGGTACAGTACTCAATCCAGAGACACTTCATGAGTCACATCTGATACGTGGAGTTCTGTCAACTTATTCTGTACAGTCAAAGTTTTGCTTTTAGGTAGTTTATCTCTAGTTTTGGACCAAAACTCTAAAACTCACAGCTGCTGAAAGTATTAATATTCCTCACTGTCAACAGTGCAATCCAAATAGAGGTTGTTTTGATTGTTTTGGTGGCCATCCCAATAATATGGGACCAGAACTGTTAAGAAAGGAGAGTAAATGATTTGTTTACCTATGGAGGGACTCACGGTTTTCACGCTTGAATATCAACTTAGCCCCAGGGACAATCAATCATTCCGTCAACAGCACTGCTACAACTTTATCCACTTAATAGTTGTTTACCATGGAAATGCCACTCCAATCAAACCTGTGTAAATTCTAGAGCAAATGCAGACACTTCACAGTCAAGTTGGCACATAAACAATAACATGAACACCTGACTTTAGCCTGCTCATCCATCATCCACCCGAGAGTTTATCTCTGTTGCGTAGCATAGGGCTCCTGATGCTAATAATGGGACAGCATTCACATGATCATCTGAACCACATTCAAGCATCACTCCTGCCAGTCTCAATCTACTGTCTGAGCCAGAGATGGAATGATATCACACGGAGCAGTCAAACAAATCAGGAGTGCTTTGAGACCAGCATGGTTTTTAACTGATGCTAATTTGGATGAAATATGAGTGCTGGGTCTTTAGCCAGCTGGATGGCTTGCTCCGGGGCCTGACACACACACAAAATACAGGAACTTGATGCTAACTGGATAACGTAATACAGTACACTAAATACACTAACTTCATCTTTGTGTGTGTGTGTGTGTGTGTGTGTGTGTGTGTGCGTGTGGCTGTGTATTCAACTCAACATAAGGCATGTAAGGGAGAAAGAATTCATTTTTGCCAGGTTTACAATCACAGCAATCTCATAATGATATAATGCGTACTGAGTTTTCAGTTATTATGACCGCCGCTCATATGTGAATTTCCTTTATACACACACCCACAGATGGAAAGACCAAGGACAATCAGTGCTGTAACACACACATGCACACACACACACACACACACACACACACACACACACACACACACACACACACACACACACACACACACAGAAGATACACCCAGACACACACACACACACACACACACACACACACACAGAACACACTCATTCACATGTAAGAAGTTGCAGATGTAGGGGATGGAGAGAAATGCTGCAAATGTTTTATCAGAGTGTTATTGCAAGTGCAATTTTCTTTACTGCCATCTGTTGGGGCAGCAGCATTACAGCTAGGGACACTAAAAAATGAAGATCCACCCGTGGAGTTGGTGGTGGAGAGAGGGATGCTGCTGATAAAGACAGATAAAGAGAGATACATTTTTAGACATGCAATAACACTTTATAATGAATAAAGTATGTATATCTATTGATTTATCCATCTATCCATCCATCTCAATGGTGAAACATGGTCTGTTTTCTACCAAGGAAGTTATTTAGGGAATGACAAAGAAGACACATTTTAATTGAGAATGTCCTACATGTGAATACATTTGTCATTAAAACAGTTTTAGAAGTGTGATCCGGAGGTCTCATAGACTTTTGCTGATACCATGGGTTTGTTATGTGTGACTGGCTAGCTGTATTCATAATATACTGTACTTGATCCCAGCACAAGCTAATCCAGCCACTGCTGATATAATTTGGATTGACATTCATTAGTTGGGCCCTTAGCCCAATTTGAATCCTGCAGCTCAGTTGCACAGCGTAGCAAGCACAGTGATCGTGGGCTTGGCAGAGCCGGGCAACTGTCCTGTCACATCTGATTAAACCTTCATCTGATCATCAAGCCTTCAATTAGCCGAAGCAGTTGTGACACCGCGGGGAGGCAACAGGTAAAAACAGTCTGCCTAATCCCACAGGAGAAGATTGTGGGAAACGCTGTCATTGAATAATCACCCTACGCACAGCACTCTCTCTCTCCTGAAGGACAGGTTGAAATTGGCTTGTTGTGTTTAGTGGTCGGTTGGCACCTCAATTAGAGTGCCGCTGATTTTATTAGGGATCAATGGCGGCTCCGTCAGGGGCCCACCGGAGCGTGTTTACAGTATCCAAAAGATTGGCGACTGTGGACAAGCCAAGTCTGTTTATCTGCTTCAAGGGTACCACGGCGGCTTGGTTTTCTGTGTTTCCAACCCAATTTTCACCCCTGCTGCCTTGCTTCCAAAGTACTGTAGCTCAAACAAAAGGAGCGGGATCTGAGAGGGAATTTTTTTTACCCCCTTCCTCCACAGTTACCGTCCTCGCTTGCCCCATTTTCGTATATTGTCTTGCCTGCTCGAGAAGACAGGCGTCCCGCAGAATGAGGGGATGTCTGCTCACCTATGGTCACGCAGCTTCCTGATTGGTTTTCTCGCCGTTCTTCTGGGCCATTGCAGCCTGTGAGCCGCTTAAGAAAGAGGTTTAGGTAGCAGAGTCCAGGTACAGGAGCAAAACTTTTGTCCTTGCCTTTGTATTTGCTTTGTTGCATAAAATCAGCAGTGGTGACTACTTTTACTTACACACACACACACACACACACACACACACACACAATACACAATATATTGTGTATACCTGTACCTGGACTCTGCTACCTAAACCTCTTTCTTAAGCGGCTCATATGTGTGTGTGTGTGTGTGTGTGTGTGTGTGTGTGATATATGTGTGTGTGCAGCAAAACATACAGTAGGCTCCTTGTTATGTGGCCCACAGAAGACTTTTGTCTATGGCTACAAGGGAGACACAAGATGAACGTTTGAATGTTATGTGCTGATGTCAACACACATGTTGTCTATGAGACACAATGCACTTGAAAAATGCCTTTCTACAGTATCAAAACACAGTTATTTTTCACATTTTTATAATGTCATTAATATCTATTTCTTTCACTGTCTATAAAGTGTAAAGGTGCATTTCCAGAAGGGGTGGAAGAAGGTACTGTTGAATTGACTATTAATTCAACCCCAGTTTGCAACAGCACTCACACAATAATAAAGTAATTTCCAATTACATTTTATTTGCCCTTTAGAAAGTACTTTTATTGTCCTTCATTTTAATTTGAAGTCTAAGATGTTATCTTTTAGCCTTGGTGAAGTAGTAGCTGCATATGTACTGTATACTGTATTTTCAAATAAACTTTTTCCTTCTCAAAACCACACAAATATTCCTTACAAAATTTGAAGTATTTTTTGTTTTTTTGTTTTTAATGCATTACAAAGTGAAATCAGCGGGATAATAAGCTAATACATGCATTCGAAAAGGGCACATTATCCACATACTGTATGAGAACAGAGAATAACAATTTAGGTGCTGTTGTGAACTGTCATGAATTATAGATAAACAGAGGCACATAATTATGGGCAAAATTGAGGTGTAAAGGTGATTTTGTCAGCGTACGCATTTTTTTCCGCATAAATATTAATGGTACATGAATATGGATCATTGTGCAAAAACTTTCATTTGAAATTATGTTTAGGCAGAGCCACAATATTAGGGATTGTGAAGAGGCCCTGATGCAGAGGAAAATACATAGTCATTAGGCTGGCAACATGTGAGAGATGAAATGTATCCATTCATTTCATTAACAGGTGTTGCACAGTTATTGTTAAGGGCACAGTAATCTTTATGAAATGTTTATATATTGTTCTTTAGTGGCATCCAATGCACAGCTGTGCATTGTAACAAAGAGTCTTATTTCATGAGAAAGTGAGGATATTATCTTGTGCCAAATTCCAGCTTAGTAAAGTACTGAGAGTTGAATGGTATTAGCATAAGCTTCTTTCTCCTTCATTTAGACACCTTCCCCATCATGCAGCGAGTTTGGTCCGATCCACAGTCTTTGACTTGTGGCTTCACAAGAGACTGTGGCCAGCCTTTTGATGTCCCTCACAAGTGAAAGGGAAGGGTTTCTGAAACTGGTAAGCAACTGCAAAGTAAGTCCACAAAGTCTTTGAATTAAATGCTGTCCTTTGTCAGGTGAAAAAAAAATAGAAAAAAGAAGAAAGCTCAATTATTTTTTTTCCCTAACATTTCTTATAGCTTTTTTTTCTTTGCTAGAGCTGACATTCTTGATAATAATGTCATTATATGGCTTACTGGCCAATATCAGCATTCATTTGTAATTCATATTTGTAGACTGCTTATGGGAAAGAAAATAAGAGTAGCAAGTTCTCTTTCTCCACACAGACTTATGAAAATGCTCATTAACTGTGCTGCAAAGCCACATTTGAATTTATTATGGCCTGAAGACAGCTCGCATGTCACTGTAAGTCTATTTTAACCACAACAACAACATGCACCATATTTCAAATGGCTTGTTTCAAGCCTCAAGAGTTTGGGAAATGGCCTTGCGCAAAAAAAGCCAATGCAATAAACATCACACATCTTTTCTGATCAAAAGGTAACTTTTCATTTGTGGAATCAGTGGCTTCATCTGTGTGTAACAGGCGGAGTATAAAAACAGAGAAAACTTAAAAGGAACACTTCGTCCTTCAGTTCATTGGCAGAAAACATCAATAAATAGTATAAAATACTGAATAAAATATGTCAGTGCCTGTCTATTGCTCCATTTAATAAAAATAACCTGAGTAAGAATTACCTTAAAAGAAGAATCATGACACTGTGTTATATTAACACAGACTGCATCATTTTGTTTGATAAAATATGAATGTCTTCAGTTTTCTACTAGTGAAATTAAACAAAGCATGTCTAGCTCAAATGGTTTTAATTTAAATTTAAACAGCATTAAAATGTAATGTTTTGGTGGAGCACCTTTGAAAGTCTACCTCGAAGGCGGTGAGAAAAAAAAGACCTGCTGTCAGATTCTGGCGCTGTGCTTTTTTTTATGCCATCTCACAGGGGATAGCACTCAACATCGGCACGGCACGGCTCTTTCAAGCCTGTGTTTGGCAATCCGTGAGCGTGCAACATGCCGCCTCGTCCACAATAGGCAATGCGCAACACAGGTGCCCGTCAATTTCAGTCAATTCAAGAGACCTTCTCAACAAGGCAAATTTGTCTGGAACTCTCTCAGTGCGTAACAGTCAAACGCACTTCTCACACAAAATTCTTACGCACCTAATGGATGGCAAAGAGGTGTGCGGGGTCACGCAAATGGATTTCAGATGCTATCGGCAGCCACCAAAGGGAACACTTATGATAATCAGACACCTGGAAAGTAGTGCCTTGAGGTGGTGTGTGGCTTTCCCAAAAAGTACCAGACCCTTTAGCAGTTTGATAGATGAGTTGAAATAACATCTAAAGGACTGAGTGAATTGGGTGAAGAGCTCTTATGAAAAGATCATTACAATATTTGCGCTGCATGGAGAGGAAATATATACTAGTCTGCTTAGGATGTGAAATTGCTGTTATTAATGAGGAGAATGTATCAGCACATTCACTCTGATTCATAAAATATTCCATATAGAAATCCAGTTCCACAGTAACACATATACATGTATATTGAGACAAATTACATATGCTTTGCATACATAACCTGCAATATGCATGCATGCAAATGACATAATGGCAAAAAAACGCTAGAATGGTGACTGGATTACAAAATATATTTTCTATGCATTCATATACTCCCATGTGCATAAAGGTTCTCCATATGCAGTCCAATCACAGACACTCTTTAAACTCTGACATTTGCCCCCTCGTCTCCTCTAGCATTGAAAGAAGGGGTCTAAACTCAACAAATGGAGTGACTGTTCATGAACAAGGGCATCCTCAGGAGTAATGAGGGATCACCCATGGAATGAAAGCTAAGGTCAGACACAGCTTGTCCACTGCTCTTTCCTCCAACTGCCTGAGCTGTTTCACAGCTGAACTCTGCCTGTCATTGATTTTCCCGCAGTCTGAGCTTTTAACCACCGGCAGACAGAGAAAAAAAGGTCTGTATTTGTATTAATGAGCATGCCCCTGGAAGGTATTCATCAAATGGGCTTGAGCATGGCTCCGGTGAAGTGGCGACAGCAGAATACTGAGTCGTTTTTTAAGCATCTGGATCTCAGAAATGCTGGGAAATGTGCCACCATCAAACCTGACAGCCAAGGTGCAAGCAGGGACTACATTTACAGGGTCATCAAAATTTAAAAAGGTCTGTCTGTGTGTCACCAAATGTATCTTCAGAAAATGAAACAAGGTTGTTATTAAACATTTAGACTATTTCAAAGCATACCTAATATTTTGCTGTTGAATGACAAAGCCAATTTCAATGACTTAATCTTTATACCTCCATGCAGGCATACAGTACATCATACATAACAACAACAACATTACTTGTTAGTAACATAGTAACAACCAAATCCTATCACCATCACTAATACTAATTACTGCATCATCGTTTAATATATCATACACAAATTCAGTCATGTAAAATGCAAGTCTGTTGCATATGCATATAACAGCACTGCATACAGATGGCTGCTGGGGTCTGATTCACATCATATGAAAGAGGATGAGTAACAGAGAGACAATGATTGGGAGAGTTGTAAAAGTGGAGGACATGCAACAGCTTTCAATTGATTTGTAACACCCTCAACCTCAATGCTAGAGTGCACGGTAAATGTACTAATGGGAACCTACCAATAGGTTGTAAAAAAAAAAAAAAAAAAAAAAGCTTAAAAACAACCACTTATCCTGTGAGTGGGCATGTATGAAATGAAAGGCAGGGGATGAATGGCCTTGAGAGAATTGCATACTCTGTTATGATTAGCTGCGCAGGTCCCTATTTCATCCACACATGTTATATAATAACACAACATCATAACATACTTTTATAAACTACCCAACAAGAAAACCTTCATTGTCATGCTGCTGATCAAGCAGTTGTCAAAAACCCATATGATAATGGCACTCATTGTTGTGGGACAACAATGAACTGCAACCTGTAAGGAAATTGTACACCAGCGCATTCAAACTGCCATGCGATGCCATGAAAGAAAAGTGCCATCTTGTGTTCAGGTGACGGGCACTGAGATAAAACAAGACATCCCACGATTGTGATTATATGCTGCATGACAGCCAACTCAGAGGATGGAGGCAGTTCCGATTGAGAAGTCCGGGTAGATCGACTAGCCTCTAGGAACTCTGACTTGGAGTGGCGCTCCATCTAACTTTTCCAGTACAGTACTGTAGGTCAGAGTTCTCACTACCGAATTTGACCGGAACGATATTAGGATATTCCAACTGGGAAATATCTGACTTCTGAGTCATCTGGAACGCATCAATAGACTAGAGTATAGGGAGAGAAATTAAGTTAAAAAAAAACAACGTTCAGTATTTGCCACAAGTGAATGAAGACTGGAATATTGCGGTGCAAAGTTTGTAATAACCTCCCTTTCCAACAGTTGGCCACAAACTCAGTTGTCTTTGTGCCCCGCTTTCAGAGCCTCCGAAGTGCCATCATTTTTTATATTTAATCCATTCTTCCAGGAGAGGACATAAAGTCAGAAAATAAAAGGAAAGGAAAAAAAATATATGAGCAAAACGATGAAAACCATGAGATACAGCCCCTTCTTCTGCTGTTCCTTATGAGATAAGATTGCCCTGGATGAGCATGGTTTCATTCTTTCTTTCAGGCTCTCCTCTGAAGATGAAAAAGGTCTGACCCAGCTTCAGCTGTAAATAGAGCTCATATTATGTGCATTTCTGATATGAAAAGGGGCTGGCATCTAAGATCCAAGAGCATTTACATACAGAATGTAATGACAGCCTGGCAACCATGAAAGACCATACTACACAGCAAAGCATAACATGAGATTATAACACTATTGCACTATTAAAGTACACATCATCAACGGACTGAGCAGAGGTAGCTACAGCATCATTAGAGGCCTGCGCACCGTTTCTATGCGCAGGCCTCTTAGTTGGTTCAGTTTTCTTTGGTGGATTTTATGGTGGTTAACATCATCAGACATCAGCCATTAACAGCAATGCATTTCTGACAAGAGCAGCTGACAGCAGACCCTAATCCAGCCAGCATATGGATCCAGATCCAAATCTTGTTTTGTGTTCATGCCCTGTCAGATGAATTGACTGCAGAGCAAAGGTTTGCACAGGGCTGCCAAATGATTTGCTAAGTTGAATTGCCATTTCAGAAGTCTGGTACTGTGACCAAAACAAAGTATTCTCCAAGTAAAGTCAAGTTATCCAAAAGGAAGAACATTTCGTTCCACATTTCTGTTTTACATTTTAACTAATGAAGTGTGGAATGTTAAGGGCTTATATATGATCATCATTTAAGTAAACCGAAACTGATGGTATCACCTCGTATTTTATTAAGGAGATGTATTTCAGAACCTTGATTTAAACGTGTAAGTAAGTATATTCCATTATGTAACTTTGTTTTAGACATCTAAGTCATGGGAACGGTCTCAACAGTGATCAATCAAATGTTTCTCGAGGAAACATTTGAACATATTGGGGAGGTCCACTTTGCAGGGATGGAGAGCAATGGAAAAGTGAGACCAGGCATATGTGAGACAAGACTGTATGTGTTTGTTGAACGTCTGTTTGTGTTTAAAAGGAAATTTAAACATGAATGAAACCAAATGTTTCTGAAAGCATATACTGCCTTTTGTGCTTTTTTCATGATATTATGACATGGGATGATGCACTTTGGTGACTTCCATTATCCATACAGCCTGTAAATGTTTTGAAAACGTTAATGTGCTGAAACCTTAACAGCCTGTTTCTAAGCTATAGCCTGTCCTGAACTGCTCTTTGGTGTGTTTACACAGCAGTTTTCTGCCACTCTCCTTCTTAAAAGTTGGGGTACATGAATACCGTCTGGTTTGGTAGTGGACATGGCTTATTTGTTACGGCTGCAGAACTAAGGTGAATAGTGACATCTTGTATAAGAGGCTGAAGGTTCCTTCTTTTCAACACTCTTTGAGAAACAGTGGGTATATTTGATATTCCTTACACCCACACCTCCTGAAGCCATTAGTTTAATTCTACATGAATACTATGAATACCAAGTGAGACAGCTGTGGATAGGGGGTTGTTTAGCCAGCCATTTGTTGCCTTATTTCTAGTTTCTAAAGTTTACCCCCGCCTTATTTCCATGGACTAATTGGCTACAGAATAATGGCTCCTAAATCATAATTAGGCAGAGGTACAAGGCCTGAAACTTTTCCTTTCAACAGATTAAAGACCTTGGGAGTGTGATGGTCAGAGTGAAACGAAGTAAAGCAGAAGCGAAAGAAGATTAAACCAAAAAATCGTCGGTGTCCCTGAAATTTCCTCTTACAGCGTTTCCGTTCCAGCTTCGCCAGTTGTGTTGTGTAATGTATCAGTTGGAAGCTGTGCCACCAGTCTCAGCTTTCCATATTGATCTGTGGCTTAATGATCCTCTAGGACTTGAGGAGATTGTGCTGTGCTGTGCTGGCCAATGGCCTCCTCCTTTCACAGACAGGCCATATGCGCGGAATAAGTAACCGATCCTAGTCAAGGACATGTCCGCACAAATGCTTCAGCTCCTCCGTGGCACAGCAGCTCTTGTGGTGCTCTGCCAGCTGAACAGATGGCGCGCAAGTGAGCCGCAGTGGCCATTCTGTTAATCCGTGGCACAGTCTCCCCATGATGAAAAGATGGTTACTTATTTCATTGTTTATATCTTGAACAAGACACACACGTAGTGCTGGGAAAAAATCTAAAAGGACTTTCACATAGAGGAAAACAAACAGGTGGAAATTGATGAAGAAAGCAAATTAGAAATGCGTCCTCTTTTATGCGTCAATCTGTTTTGATAGGGCAGGTTTCAATAACTCTGAAGGGCACAGCCAAAGATAACAAAAAAACCCCCAAATATTAGTTCTGAAAAAAGGAAGCAAAAACACTTTGAAATGCCTTCAGACAGGGTAACTTTTTTAAAACAGTGAGAAGGACTATGAAAGATGGATGAAACTCCCTGGCTTCCCAGGAGACCTTTCCATCTCTGATTGCTCGCCTCTCCAAGACCCCCTGCTCAGCGTGGCTGTATGTTAATTTGGAGAGGGCCGACTGACAGTTTAAGCTGAAGGTTCTTCTTTCACCACAGCCCAAGGCCAGATCCGATATGACTGCAGGAGCTCCACGCCATTGACAGGCTTCAGATTCACTCCCCCTTCAAATCCTCATGCCCGCCTGGGAGATGCACAGCCTCTAGATGAGAGCTCCAGACGTGTCCACTTCAAAGGATCAGGGACGGAGAAAATGACATGCAGTGATCAAAACCCCAAAGAACCATTCAGTCATGGTGTTACAGATGAAGGCTTTTCTTCCCATTGTCTTTGTTCAAAGAGAAGAAGAGAGGGGGGTTATTCCACCTGAAAGCTATCTTCTGACATGGGCCTGTATACTGGTCAACATACACGCTGCAGTGGAAGGCCGAGTCAGTCCAGGTAAAAGATATATTCTTGGCAACCAAACAGATTAGATTCCTTCTCCTTTTTGAAGCGCATGCTGAAAGGGGCTGATCACAGTAGGAAGACGAGACCTATTCGAATGAGCAGCCATGCCAAAAGAGCTCAGGGAGTGATGGATAGCCGGAGATTGACTGCAGACAACTCACAGTGTGCGAAGCGATCCAATTAAAGCCTTCCCTCTCAGAGGCTAGGCTCCCTGCTTATAAAGCCCAGCCAGATTACATCCTTTCACAACATGGCAAGAGAGGTACTGTAGGTAAGGCTTATGATCAACCTTTCATCAGAGAGACATCATGGCTGACAAGGACGTATTCGTTTCACCATGTAATTTGTATCGTGGTTTCAGGCTTTGCCCTATTTTGTGGCTCATTCTGTCAGTCGTCAGAAAAGTAAGGCAACTCAGTCTTGAAGTAATGCCTACACTACCTTGACGTTCAGGTTACATTGTAGTCAAGGACAGACAGGTTTTCAGTTAAATTCATACAAATCACACTCATGTCTACTGTACACCAGAATGAACAGTCATATGATAATTCTATTCTACACATTATTTTTTAAACTCAAGCCATTAATGTTTTTACAGAACTGTGAAGGACTAGGGCTGTAACAACTTGATTTGTTTAGTCGTCTACTACTAAATGAGTTGCTAACTATGCAATCAGTTCATTGATTTTTGTCGTTGTTTAGAAAAAGGTCAGTATTACGTAGTATTATGTAGGCTACCTTTCTGCATTGTATCAAACTCACTGAAACCCAACCTGAAATCGCATTCACGTCTCTGCCCAGAGGCCTAGTGGCTCATAATTCATCCATGCCTTCGGGGCAAATTCACTATCAATTTGAATCACTACTTTAAGCCACTGACAAGCCTCAAAATATCAATACACTTTGATTTTGCAGTGGAGAGAGTCCCCAAATGTATACGTGTACAAAAAAGGTATAATAAATGACTATTTGCGGTCACCTTACTATTAACAGATATTCACACCTGCCTTGTTTAGTTAACTTGAATCAAACTAAAATCAGTACAGTTTTATGTGAAAGCAAACCGGGCCTCAGTCCGACCCAGTTCTAAAAATCATGAGCCAGGATGTAACAGGCTTCTGTTCCTGCATGCATTATGGGAAATACACTAAATGAAGCAATATTACCACTCATATTTTAGCTAGTTCTGGGCATCTTAAGAAGATCGGTAAAGCGCTCCATGCTCCAGTGAGGGAAGGCAAGAGATAGACAGTGACAACTCCCTCTTGTGTTATGTGATCGGGATGGCTTTGCGGTGATGGAAGTACAGGAGACAGTGTTGACGATGGTAGAATGCAGCGATTTATTTCCACCTTAGCAAGTAGCATGCCCATCCGGAGAAATAGGAAAAATAAAGAAAAACCAAAACTCCAAATCAATCATTAAACTCTCCAAAAATAAAGCAAAAGTAACTTAAACAAATCCTCTTCAATCATAGGATCTAGCATGCAGAGTGTTAGGCCTCTACGCAGGTGCAGATGGTGGTGGTAATGCACCAAAAAGCTGGTTGCCAACCGCCATTTTGGCCTGAACCATTGTACAATTAAATCAATTAACTAACCAAATGGACATAACTCAATAAACATACTCATAAGCACACTCCAAACTACACGGCTCACAATGTAACACAATTACAATAGTCGCTAATTCAGTACAAAGCAAATATATTTTAAAAACCCCAAACACCCCCATTGTTTTATACACTTGACCTATGCCTGTCGATGATGTCACACTTTGAACACTTGAAATGTCCCTCACGACTTCCCATCTGGTCTTCTCTCAGTCCCCAGACCAGGAAGTAAAATGCAACTTGGTAAGTGTTTGAAATGTTTGTTACATGTCCATGCGTGTGCAAATAAAGTGTTTGGAAATCATGTTGTCTTGTCTTGTGTACTTAGCTCCTGTATGAATCAACTCTAGCTGTAACGGGCAGCAGCACCGTTACATGTTGCATGACACGAAACAAATGTTTAAGAAGAAGGCTTTTAACATGAAATGTTATTTAATTATATAATTTGTAGACTTTTGTATGTTCATTTCTCAGAATCATTATACAATTAAGTGACTAATTTAACCTGCAAGTTGCTCTTCTCTACTTACGTTCTGTCATCTCTTCTTCCTATACCTCCTGACGTCTTAGGTTTTTTGCTGTTTCAGTAAGTAATAAGTCGAGATATTTAATGCAGATATATCAAAGTTAGTTTTGTATCTGAACAACACTAGGTAATTAAAATGAAGGCCATGAATATCATAAATATTACTTTTGTCAGTGGGTTAGACTGCTGTATACAACACTTTATTCAGTGTTAAACATTCAGTGTTATCCCCTCTCTTTCATTCAAGTCTATCTTATCTGTCCGATCAGTCAAGCAAACACATCTGTTCGGAAACATTTTTCTCTCAGACCATCCTGCCAGCCATTCTGTTCATCTTTAATTTCCACCATAAGGCCTATTTACGTGAATGTGAATGTGTGTCTTTTGTGCAGTTGGTGTTCGTCCAAGTTCGCCTCATTGACAATTCCGTTATTGTCACACCTGTCTGGCTGGACGACCGCCACATCTCAGCGCGCCGCCTGCACCCCATCTTTCTCCCCTGACCTTCACAATGGAGCGCAGTCCGATCATCTCACAAAGGTCTGTCACACAATGGTTATTGCCTCTGTCATTCTGTTTTTTTTTTTTTTTTTTTGTGGACTTGGGAAATAGCTGACGTTGATTACATCCATTTCACATCCATGTGAGCGAGGGGAGTGCTGGGGGAGGACCAATCAGTGTGTGATCAGAAGTCTGGAATAGAGTCTGGCACGTCTCGGCGAGCAGTTCATTATCTCGCTGACTTACCTCATTTGGTCCCCCTGACCCCGCCGTGCGTTTCCATCCCTCTCATTTTCCCTCGTGCACTTCTCATTGCGTCAGCTCTCCATCCCAGGTGCAATTAATAATGCATGAAATACAACAATTATCCAAATGTAATTGTTTTTTTTCTTCTTTGGGGCTTGAATTTTTGTGACAAAACTTTACTTTTTTTGTGAAGTTATAAACCATGAAAGGTGGTGTTATGTGATGACAGTTGAAAATGAATGAAGTTTGATGAAGTATAGATTGTGTGTGATGTGTTATTTTAGAGAGAGTGCAGAGATCAAGAGAGTGAAATAGGACTACATATTGCCCACTTAAGATAGAAATCTTCTCCAATTTAGTCATTTTCTCATCATTCTCTTGGTTGAAAGGACTGGGAAATTTGGGACAGCTGTGAGTGTGAACTTAATGCTACTTGTCCATGACCAAAACCCTTTGAGCCCTTTTGAATTGTATTGGCCATCCTATTATATGTATTATTGACTTCTCTCATTGGTAATGGGTTTTGTGCTTCTAATTCACATCTTTCATGTCATCCTAACCTGTTCACTTCTCGTTATGGAACTTAAATGAAAGTGAAAGTCAACAAAAGTGTTGCTGCTGCAACACCTAACACTTATATTTGTGTGGAGCATTCTTTTTGTGCTGCAGACAATGTATTATCCTACACGTATTCAAGATTTTTAAATGTCTAATCAGCTCTGGAAAAAAAATAAGAGACCACTGCACATTTTTCTGATATCATCCTACTGTACAGTTGCTGAGTGAGATTCAAAAGAGTTGATGGTCATATTCAGTGGTCTCTTAATTTTGAGTATGACCGCATGTCAGAAAAAAATTACAATGATCTCTTAATTTTATCCAGAGCTGTAAATTAGGAGTTCCAGATGTATATTGAAACAATTCCATTGATTTCAGTTTTTTGTTTTTGGGAAATGCCTAATTTGCAAAATCATGATTGCTTCGTCTGATGTTACACAAACACCAGTTCCAGCACTTACGAGCTATAATGTAACAAGCTTGGCATAACTCAGCCAAAGAGATTTTACTGTTTTGTTGTTCTCCTCTATAATGCTGTCAGTATGCTTTAAAAGGCTGTATTGATTCTGCAGCAAATAAGATATGTAAGTATGACTCCAAAATGTCACATGGCAAGCATGTGCAGTACATTTAACTCAATTTCATTTGATTGATGGCAAAGGCAATTGACTGCTTGGCACTGAGGGTATATTGAGGCTGCTGTATTTCTGAGCTGTAGTAATGTAGATTGCCGTGGCTTTACCTGATAGAAGAGGGTTTTGTCAAATCAATACATGTGCATTGTGCAGATGTGAGTGCAGTCAGTTACAGATGTTACAGATTCATTTTATCTCTACAACATTTTGATATACTCTCCAATAATTTGCACCTAGCCCTGTGTGAAATCCACATTTTGATACATTTTACAAAATCATTATGGGGTGTTATGAGGCCTGACTTCACATTCATTGCATCGATTCTCCAGCCTGTGCCTTTTTTTTTTTTTTGCTGATACGCAAGATACCATCAACAGGATGGCGTGTGTTGGACTTGAGCAGAAAGAAACGTGGAGCGCGTGTTTCTCACGGTATATCTAACATGATCATTAGCGCACGGTTCATTACGCCCCGCAGTGAAATCTTAGCCGTTCTTCCTCCTCTGCTTAGTTAATCCTTCCCACTCTGTGTGTGTCTGGGTCATCGTCAGTGCAGCTTTAATGAGGAGGTGCAGATGATATCTGCTCACTTCAGGCCCATGGGGACGGGATCTGGCTAATGGACCATTTGGGGTCATACGTGCTTAATGGGCCACGGTACCTCCTTGGTCTAAGTTCACACCAGATGTTACGGGCAGACCTGTATTAGCATATGGTGGAATTTCTTGTATGTGAAAAATCTTGTGGAATACGGTGGAATTTTATGCATAGGAACTGTTGCATCTGTTCAAACCTTGTTGTTTGAACAGACACAAGTGTTCTCTCCATAGCCCAGTGGGAAATTATTGTCATTTTAATTAGATGGAAAGTGGTTGCTGTTTAATGACACAGGGAATGTATTAAGCATGTGAATGCTTATAGAGGTTAAATACACTCTTAAAACGAATGAAGCAACTTGTCATGTTGCTTTTATCACATGTGTGTCCAGATGGGGACAACACAGTTTGTGTTTTGTTTCCCCTTTTTATTAATTACACAATATGTGTTGAAAGTAACACAACTTGTTTCAATTTTTCCAGATTTCTTCTCAGTCAGAATATTCAGACAATTCGGATTAAACAAGGTAGTTTTGCATGGATTTAATAGGAATTGAGTGTCTATACACAGCTGAGACCTATACAGTCAGACATACTGTAGTACAGACATATCAGCACCACCGCCGGTGCTCATGTAATACCCCAGGCGCTCATCTCACCCAATGTCATGTTTGACTTTTAATTGCAGTCTTGCAAATGAGGAAGTCAATTTTGTCTCGTGGGCTAGCTGGCTTCACATGTCCGTGGCCGTTTAACCTTATCAAGCTTCTGTTCCTGCAGCTCAAGTCTGCAGCTGACATTTCCGAGGCCACTTGAGGTTGCTCGGAAGTGACACTTATCAGAACAACGGGTCAGTGTATTAATGTTACATTATTTGGAATCAATAATGTATTGAATTCCAGACATCAGTTTAAGCGCCCAAATAGTTTGCAGCGCCATAAGTATTACCTCAAGGAATATTCCTCTTATGATGGGTGGACAATATCTTGTGGATAGATTTGATTAGCATTGAGCGTTTCACCCCTGCAACATTTAAAAGTACTCATATTCCAGCAAATTCAATTGCTGCTTTCTTTGTAATAGAGTTGTTTCCGGCACCCGCAACCTTTAAAGAACAAACAACAACAAACAAACAAACTTACCTCAACATCTGACTGACAGATTTGGCTTTCTTTGCTAACACAGACCACCCTCTGGGAGTCAGGCATGTGCCATCTCAGTGTATGTCAATAATTCAAATTGAATGTGAAGGATGAGCCACATTCACTTGCCTGCTTGAATTCCTGTCTGTGAGTCAGACAGCAGCATTATGCAGCCGAGGCACAAAAGCCGAGTTTTGGGGGTGGAAAGTTTCCAAACCTTTTGAAGTGCTGTAGGCTTTATGTGTGGTCCTCTTGGGACAGTCCTTTGACCACTGCAACTGTGGATGTACACCAGCTGTGCCTAGCCACCATCAGTAGCTCTATACAAATTAAAAGTCTTCTTTACCTTCCCAAAGGAGGCCAGGGAATCAAGGAAACAAACAAACTGAGAAAGACAAAAGGGATGGATGGGTTTGGTAGCCGAGCTGATCAAATTCACCTCAGTTTGTGGTCAGAGGCATCAAGAGAATAAATTAGCACTTTTGTTTTTCCATGAAATAGAAATGTTTACTCATGCGGGGACAATGTTCACATGCCTTGTCCTTGTATATTAGCCCCCAATATATGTCCTGGGACTGTATATGGTCACTGAATATCAATATTTTGTTGTGAAACTATTATTTGACAGTGTATTATACATATAGTGTGTTTGTGTATCTCAGTAATATGATTCAGTTCTCTATGACATATCAGATATACTCATTAGTGAATATTCTACGGTACAAAGGTTATTCATGATGTTGCTTTAAGTCCTCAGATGCATTTTAGATTATGGAAAACAGTTTCCCACCTACCCTCCCAAAAAGGTGTATGAGGTCAGCCTAGGTGAAGTTTGTACATTATATCGCAACCTTTTCTGGCCTGTCCAGACATATTCTTCTGTGAATGCAATTAAACAACCCAATATCTCCACAAACTCTCCACCTCTTTGGTTCGACCTTTCTCCCACCCTCCAACATTTCAATATTCATGAATCGGAAAAGGGCAAGTTGTCCTCTCCGCCACCCCATGTGAGATATTGTGTCTGAGGACTGGACTCCTCGTGGCACCCCAGTACTTGTTCTGAACTGATCCGCAAAGGGAAAAAAGAGACAGACCAGGCGATTAATTGGAGAGGAAACCTATTATCTAATGGTCTCAGGAACCAGACAGACTCTTCCCAAAGTACATGCCGTGCTTGTCATCAAAGTGAGCCACTTCGTGCCTTCAAGTTGAACGTGCTCGTCAAATCCACTGTATTCCTAACCGCAGTGCAACTTATTGAAAGTTCTGTGTTCTGTGTTCTTATAGGCTGCAGTGTGGGAGGAAGAGAGGGAGGTGGAATAAGAGGGCAGGAATAAAAATGAGTGTGCATAAATGTGTAACAACATCTAGGCAGACCACTTGAGGAAGTGAATTTGAAGTTCACTCCAGGTTGTTTCCTGCAGCTGGTATGGTGTTTCACCCAAATTCTACCCGACTGCTGGCCTATAGCCACTTGACTGGGAATGGGTTGTTTTAATATGTGGAAAATATGGAAAAAGTCCCTTTTTCGACTGATTTTGCAGCCATAGCCATGTGTTTGCAATATTATGGAAGGTGGGGAGCTGGACACCAGGTGTGTTGAGGGGTGGGGGGGGGGTAATATATTGCTGCAGGTGTTGCCTTTGGTCCTGATGAGGGTGTTCTCGGCGCTTACCAGAGCCTGGAAGCTGTTAAACTTCCTCCGGGGTTTGTGCGGTGGTGGTAGTTAATCCCGCCGTGGCTCTGCTGATGGAGATTTATGCTTGTGTCACCCTAAACAGCCCCACTCTCTTCCCGCACACCATTAAAGCTGGAAAGGCTACAGCAACTGGCTGTGTCAGGGAATCCCAAAGGCTTCTGTCGCCTGGCCGACCCCCCCCCCCTCCTCCCCCAACACAGGTGCCCCAGATGTAAAAGCCAAGGTCGTTAAGGTCAAAGGGGAAGCAATTACTGACAGACCAAGAAGAAAAGTCTTCGCGCCCAACCCCACTGGGGCCTTCAACTTTGACCGATCATTTCAACTTGGCATTTAAATAAAAGGAAGTAATGATTACCTGGTGTACCATGTGCCCTATCCTTTACCCTAGACTCTTTGAGCAGAACCACTAAAAGGAGCTAGAGCTTACAGTAAATGTATTCCCCTTTGAGTTCAGTGTTGGGTAGGGTGATTTGCTCTGTGAAGAGTGCATTCTTTGATGGCTAAAGTGAAGTAAAATCCAAGAGCTGTCTTTCAAGTCAAGAAAATCTCCATTGACTGCTTCAGCTGAGGGTGCAGAACACTCCCACCTGTCTGTGAAAGAAGTGATTAGTTGCAGTGGCTTAAATTCAGCAATGCATCTTTGGGCTGCTGTATTGATTTTTTGAAATCCCAAAAGGAGGTGAGAGTCAGTCGGACAGAGAAAGAAAGAAAGAGAAACTAAGAGTGAGAGATGTGCCATTCTGGCAGCTGAAACGAGTCTTTGCACAACACAACAGTGATACAAAGTTCATGTTTGTCAGAGTTGAACGTGTTGATGCGATGTCCATTGTGTTCGTTGTGTTATGGTAGAAAAATAAAGGACAACTTAGGGACAAATAAGGTGTTTCAACCGACTATAAATTAAAAACAGAAAATGGTATCATTACGCCTACATCAATTTACAGTCTTCTTTTGAGTATTTTCTTCATTTTACACTTTTAATGTTTATAAAAATAAATGATAAAGTAAAATCATTCAGCACAAAGACAGACTATTTAGGAAAAAATATGAAAGAAATCATATGAGTCTAGCAGAAGATACAAAGACCATCAGAAAAGAATAGTTCTTTTATTTCAATTCTCTATGCCTTCTTGGTACTTTGGGGCCTCTTGGGCTTCCCACACATACACACAAACTAACACATGCAGAGGTATTCACACAGACACATGTATGCAAACATGTACACACACACACACACACACACACACACACACACACACACACACACACACACACAGGATTGATGTGATCTTTCCTCACCAGTTAAATTACCCCCCATAGATCTGTAGTATTTGTATAACAACTTTTGTAGGCCACATACAGACACACATTCTACATGTACATGCCCAGTGGCGAGTGCACACACAAACACATAGATTAAACATAAAGTATACGTAAGTGTATGTAAATTATTTGTGTATGATGCCTGCATTTATGTGTTGCTCTCATTTTGATAGATTTTTAATGTTTTTAGTGACTGTTTATCATTTATATGTGGCTGTAAGATAGGGGAGAAATATAGTAGCCTATAACTACTCTAAATTCACTTTTATTGTACAACTTTATAGACAGTTTAAAATCTCCATATTCATGGTTGAAAATGTAGACCTTGGCCTTCATTTTAAAAAGTCACTTGACTGAGTAAAAAGAAATGGACTTGGATAATGCTGAGAACTTTTGAATATTTTGTTGAAAATAATGATGTGTTAAGAATTTGTATGAGACAGTGGACACTGACAGTGGATAAGATAAGGTCAGCAAAGTCTACTAACACGATACTGCAAAAGTGGTCAGAAAAGACAAAAGTGATGTGTGAGTGCACAGGTAGGAAGAATGAATATACTGATAGTGGGGGCAACACTTTTCAGAGCACTCTGTGAGTGTCTACCGAAACCAGCTACTTCATTTGGGCACCACTTCATTAGTGTTGGGCGCTTTGTAGCTAAAGATCTCGCAAAATTGCACTCCCACGAGACTCCCACACAGGCATAGCATGCTGTTAAGTGATGAAATGCTGACCTATTGACCTTGTGTGGCAGTAGCTTCTCAACTGGTTGGTTGTTTTGTATGAGGCTGTTCAGGAAGACAAGTGGGTTCGTTTATTATCATGTATGGGGTGGGTGGTGTTGGTGGTGTTGGTGGTGGTGTTGGAGGGAAGGGATGTGTGTGTGTGTGTGTGTGTGTGTGTGTGTGTGTGTGTGTGTGCGTGTGTGTGTGTGTACATGTTTAAATAAACATATAGAAGAAGAGCAGAGGAGTTTCTCAGATACTATGCTAAGCCTGTCCTCTTGAAAACAACATACTGTACTAACTGCCCTAAAGCCATTGACTTTGGCCGCCCTGCAATGAGTCCGCAACATTTAAATTGCCGCGTTTCTTCTGGCTCTGCTGTCATGAAGCGGTACAGCTACTCCGTGGCACATGGCCTGGTGGCAAGCCTTAGTGAAATATGCCCCTTGGCAAGAGAGTGATTTACTGTACCGACCGGCGTCATTAAATCATACATGCTAATGTGCAGTGGTGCAGCTGGCCACTTTAGCAGAGTTACTTGAGGACTTGAGCCATGTAATCGTGTCCTAACCACGGGATCTCGTCCTCATAAGGACAAATGGATACTTCAGTGCAGTAGGCGCTGGTGGGTGTGTGTGTGTATGTGTGTGTGTGTGTGTGTGGGGGGGGGGGGGGGGGTGGTATGTCAAGACTTTGGAGGATCCGTAATTGCATTGGAATGGAGAGCTACGTGAAGGAGCTTCGCGCATGTGACGGATAGGAGGCTGTAGAACCTTAGGTGGCTGGAGGGCAAGTCTCTGCAGAAGGAAGGGGGGGGGGGGAAAGCAAGAGACAAGCCATCTTTGATTATTTGTTCCACTCGCAGGTGATGGGAGCCGAGAGAAAATTAATTGACTCTCTGCCGACGGAAGAGATGTTAGACATTTGTGTTTGCACAGAGATGTCAGAGAGGTGGTCACGTGTAATTCAATGCAGAGGGGTTCTGTAATGGGGATGGCGGAAAACAGGAAGTGATGAATATCCCTCCGGCCACAGAGAGAAACAAGTTGACGGACTTGAAAGCCTGTGTGAACCTATTCCGAGGCAAGCATTGTCATTAAAATGCTGATCATGTTCAAGGGAAGGCTCAGTGTTAAACACACTGAAGCAAGCATGCAAATGCCAAAGTTTTGTGCTGTTGACACGTTAGGCGATTAATCAGCGGAGTAGGAAGAAGCGAAGATGACAACAGGGATAACAACATGGTCAAGAGGAGGTGAATGAACAAAATATAACCATGACATCCTAATGACTATGTGGTAGAGCACCCACATATGGTCCTCTTCATGTGCCCAGTAGCTTCTCTGGTGTCTCCACCTGCTCCTGAAAGTGATAAAGGCCTTTTTTTTTTTTTTTTTTTTTTTACCATATACAGAAGACAAACATAGCATAAAGTCATTTATTTTGTTTCTAGACTGGAGATTGTGTACTCACAACAATGAAAAAAGAATCCTTTCATAGATTGTGGCTTTTTCAGCGTCGATGAAATAATCAGATCAATATAACTGACAGGTCATTTATTTGGTCACTTTATGTGAAAGTATCTCCATGAGAGTGACATCAAACTGTCATGACACATGAACGCTAACCCTAATTCTAACCCTAACCCTAACCCTCATGACAAAAAACGAATGACACTTATAGACAGAAGCATCCTGTCCTAAACGCTTATGACTTGTTTATAATGTTTATGAAACATTCATGACAGTGTCAGGTCACTCTTATGTCGATACCTTCAAGTAAAGTGTAACCATTTATTTTCACATGTACAGTATGCATCAGTTTGGCTCACTTCTTCTCCAACAACCAGCTGGCGAGCTAAACCACTTAAAGCAAACGACTGGTGACTGTGCATGCTCTTCATGCCACAACAAACACTCTTTTTGAAAACAACTTGCGTTTTTGTTAACACATCTCTTTGTCCAGATAGGGACAAACACATTCATTTTAAGAGTGAAGGGAAGATCAGTTGTGATTTATTTTTTGAAGCCACATGATTAGGGCTGAAGTGTTCTGGAGGGCCGTCCACCCCGTGTCCTAAACTGAGAGAAGCCGTCTCCTGGGGATGGAGTCATTCAATATGGGGAGGACGAAGTCTGCCCTTTGTTTTAATCATCAGTTGCTTCCTTGACCCATGAGGATTTACTGAGACAAATAGAGACATTCCCAATTTTTAAAGTCATTTGAGTGCCAGAAATCTGTTGGATTGACTGGACCCAAACACAGCCAGACCCAAACCATTTAGAAGTACCATATTTGTTGAGAAAATGAAGTAGATTTGTTGATAATCTTGTATTGCCATCATGCTGCCCATCAGGGAAGAAGAGGGAGAGTATGAGGTACAGACCAGTGAAAGAGAGTGGGAGATAAGCTATGTGTTTGTGTGTATGATCAATATGATCAGTATGTTTGCAAGTGTCTCCTAAGCTGGGGTGTGTTTCCCATACAATTACGTTTTGTAGGTTAGCTTTTTACTAACATGGTACGATGTATCGTTCAACTAACCAACATCTAAGTTACGACTGTTTCCCAAAAGTATCATACATAGTACTTTGTAAGTTTGGACCATGATAGTTTCCAAATGTCAGTAGTCTGGAGTAAGGTGGTTAATAATGTATAGTAACACGAGGACTCGCACACCTGCAAATACTGTAACAGAGGCTCAATGATGGACCTGCTTAGTTTAATGAAACTTTCATCTGTGAATCATCTCTGTGTTCCTATTCAGGGTCATCAAGTTAATTTACTGGTTCATATATATAGGTTGACCTTGTAAATTAACGACTGCTTTGACTTTTCTTTAATATGCTAGTGAAACACTTCACGTCAACTCTGTGTCACAGTGCATTCAGGCCAGCTGATGATAGCCTGCGGTGTGCAGCAAATGACAGTCATCTGTCCAAGAGTTTGAATCTGGGTTGAGATTTTGACTGCAATATTCTCACCATTGTTTACTTGTAAGTCTTTTGTGTGAGCATTTTAACCCATCACTCCATGAAAATGTTAAAATACACATATGGCAGACCAAAAGTGTGCACCTTGTATTATTATCTGCAGGTGTGTGACTTGGTGCGTGCACACATGGCTGCAAATTGACTTTTAAATGATGTATTTTCTGCCTAAGGCTTTTTAAAATATGGATGTATGGTGGTTAGAAGTGTAAAATATTAACCAGAAACCTAAATCCATTTATAATTAAGATTTAATTAATTAAGAAATGAAGACGATTCCTGGAACTATGCTCCGACTGACAGGTCTACCACAGGTCGAGAGTAGTTGTAACTACATACCTTTACGACAGTGTACACAAACATTCGTTATAACTATGGTTTTGGGAAACACTTGTGTATCTTAACGATGCATCGGACTAAAGTAGTTGCTAACTGGGAAATGCACCCCTGAACATGAATATCAGGAAGTATCCAGATTTTTCTTTTTTTTCCCCCACCCATAAATTAATTCAATTTCAAGACAGCATATGCTTTATTTGTCCAGCGGCTCAGCCATAATTATTTTAGCTTAAAAAGTGTTCTGGTGATACTTCTCCTAAATATTGTGTTAGTTTCTAATGGTTGGATTCAATGAAACAAAGTTGTAGCTTGTGTGACCTCATCTAAACCTATATGATCCATCTCTCTCAGTACATCACAGCACAATAAGTATGGTGAAAGTGAAGAAAAGAAAAAAAAATTGACAGGACTTTTTTCATCCGTAAGGTTTGTATCCCTGAGGATTCATTCAGTCGATACTTTGAACAAGAACGTTTTTAAATAAGGCTTCCAAGCTGCTTCTTTTGACCTTTGAACTAAAATGTCAATGTTGAAGGAGTCTTTTTTTCAACTCCTCTTTCATTTGTTCATCTCAGAAATCTCATCTAATCCCATGGACGGTTACCGGTATGTCAGTGCACCAGAAATAAAGTGTCAATTGCAAGATGACGGGCTCCTTTTAGCTCAACCACCACTCCGACGCAGGACTTTTCCACCTAAAATGGATTATTTTCTTCTCACAGCTCTCATTCCTTCAGTTTTTAATTTCTTCAAAGTGCTTCACCTCAGGGAATGCGATCAACCCTGCACAGGGTAGTGATTCTTCATTAACGCTTCCATGTTAATGCAATCTTGTAAATCAATTCGTCCTGACCTTCATCTCTCACAGTGCAGCCATGTGTTATTCTCTCATTTCTTTAAGAGGTGGACTGCAATGTTCTTGCAGAAAACGCTGGCCAGTTATTTACCCCCCTATCCACTCACCTTTCCCCAGGCAAAACACTCATAAAGTTTCACCACCGTAATATAATATACCTCTATATGTATTTTTTTTGCTGCAGTATGAGAGGCTTTTGACTGAGCCCCAATTATGGTAGAAAAGACACATACTGTATGGCAAACAAGTTATATAACTATTACATAACTATTTCACACTTTTTTAGACGTTCTCTGCAAACTTCCACTTCTTTCTCCAAACTGACCTGACGTCTCCATCATTCCCGTCGACTATCCAATAACAAGCTCATTGGATAGTCATGAAGCATTTTGCATTGACTGTTTATGGATCACTGATGACAGTGGGAGCTGAGAGGAGTATGGCGCTTGTGCAGGCACGGACACCTATAACCATAAAGGTGCGCTCGGCACAATTTTATATGCAGTTACAGTATTTTTTGTCCTCTCTAGAGGACCTTTCTAAATTGGAATATCTCACACACCATACATTCTACTGAGCTAACTCCTTTTGTTCTCTAAAGGAGGACATTCATAGCTTTTAAATGATATCAAATATATGGGGGTGGGGTTTTGGGAACTTCTTCTTTTTCTTCCTTGAAAAAATTGTGTCCATTTGACCAATGCCATAACCAAAACGAACCCCTGGTAGTCAGGAGGATAAATCACAGGATGGAACGAGCACTGAGCTTTTGAAATGAGGTCCTAGATATAGTACAGTAAAGACCCCGTACCCATAAACGCTACAGCTTAGATAACAGCACCAGGGATATTAGATATGGAGCTGCAGTTCAAATCGCACATAATTGAAGTTTAGGTGAAAGAGCTTTTTAGAGAAATTATTTGAGCATGAAATTAATTGTAGACCTAGATAAAGGGGTTTAGTGTTACAGAGATAAATGACTTAGATAGTTTTTACAATAGATAGGTATGCATTTCTCTGTTAAATATGAATAAAGGGAGTGATTTCAGTCTATAAGCTTTCAAAATATCTTTGTGTAAAAATTAATAATACATATTAACTCCCACAGGGATTGGAAATCGGGAAAGAAAAGGCCAAAGATCTCTTTTGATTTGGAAATGCCTAATTAAAAGGATGTGTCTTTTATTTTATTCCTTAGCTGAGATTGAATATCACCAGTACCACAATAGTGCACGGCAGCAACTACAGTATCAGTGAAAAGAGAATGCCTGATTTGTTTTGTGCAGGTTGTGTAAAAGCAAGCGTGTGGTACAATTACTGATTTTTTTTTCTTCCTAATCCTTTTATGAGGAATTCCTCTGAAATAGATTTTTTTTTCTCTTTAAACCCAAAGGATTATAATGATTTCAGTTTAGTGGTGTCCCGGCGTCCTTCTTGTCACCTCACGTATTTTGAACTAATACTCATTTTCCACGCCTCTGCAATGTGCCATCCCCAAAATGGACTGTGGAAAAGCCGTGTTCAGACCGCTCAGCCAAAAGAAATTGAATTATTGTAATCTCATTTGGAATAATTTGTTCTCCACAATACGGAAGTGGCATGTAGGGAGAAAAAAAAATGAGCTCATATGCTGCTGGGTCTCTCCCAGCATTTCACAATGCTCCTGAGACGAATTTGCGTCGAATTAATGAACAGATTGCGTTCACTTTTTTTTGTACTTTCTTTTTTTTCCATTAGGGACCAATTCCCTAGCGCTGCTGTTGTCATTTTGGCAAATGGAGATCCTTTGAGGAGAAAGAGTGAAATTAAGAGGAAACTCAATATTTGGACACTTAACGTGTCTTAGGACCCAGCAGGCACACCACATGAGTCTTCCATTTGGTCCCATCAGCATAGCCTTGATCTGTAGCGCTAAGGTGCACCACAGCAGTTTAGCTCTGCTGCTCACTGTTGGGAAGGACAACACCTATCTCTCAGGTTGTTTTGTTTTAGTCTTATTTATTGTATTGTCTCCAATGCCTTCTCAGAAAAAACTAAACACTTAAAAAAGCACATTTTCTGCCTCACCTTGCTCTCCCTGCACCAGAAATCCGCGAGGACTATTGATTTTGATGCATGGCAGAGAGTAGTTACGTTTACTGTGGTAGACCGTTGCCATTCAGTGTCCAGACCCCTTAGTGTTAAGAATTTAAGATGTTTCTAATCAGCAGGAGTTTTGAGATGAGACTGTAAAACCTAGTCACTTCCCCCCTGAGGAACTAACTCTGTAATCATATAAACAAATGAACCAGTTTGTACTTCTGAGAGTTTACATAGAAAATGTAATATTTTATAGCACTTGCTATGTGACATTTACTAAATTAATACCTCAGAGGTTTGGAGTCATTGGAAAAGTGCCACGTAACCTCCATTATACAAATATAATCTGTTTTAACCCTCAAGCAGTAACAAACTGTTTTCCTTGTGTGATTTGAAAACCGGACCTTGTGTCGGGCCAAAATCCATTTGCTTGCCAAATCAATGGAAGCACTCTGAGATAGTTTAACAGCTCTTTTTTAAAGTGCCACCTCCTTCCTCTACTCAACAACACGACTCAGGCCAAATAGTCAAGGGGACCGTGGCCAGGACACAAGGTGATCCGGACAGACCTTGGGGTCTGTTGGGAATCACGGGTCATCTGTGTCCCTGGTATGGGAAACCAAACAATTCATCACATGCAGGCCAGCCTTGTGCGAGCGCTGATGAGGGTAGGCCATTAATCAGCTTGGCCAGTCCCGAGTTAATACTGAAGAAAGCAGGTGATTAGTCAGACCGGACAGGGCATAGTTTATGGCGAGAGTTTGGAGAGCAATTTATCAGCCTGATCAAACCAATTCTGCGTGCATGCAAAAATCAATCAGGGAGATTGAGATGAGTCATTTGGAGAAAAAAAAAAGAAACACTGCATCTCAAAGAGTGATGGAATAAGCTTGACATAGATAAGTCAAAAAATAAAATAAAAAATAAATAAATAAATAAAAAAAAGAATAAAAAAATGTTAAATAAATTAAAAAAAAGGCCGCCCAATGTTTAGTAGGTGTCAGTCGAAACAGCACTTATTGTATGTAGTGCTCATGTCAGTCTTATGGTTCCTCCAAGTTGAAATTTTGTCAGCAAATGATTATCATTAGAGTGCTGCTCATCAGCATCAAAGCTCAGAGAACATAAACATTGGAATCAAGAGACATACTCTTCCTCACATGTTTGAGTCTTTTGCTGCAGTTGTTGAATGGATGTACTGTAACTCTAAACCATATTAATTGCCCAAACAGTTTAGTCTGATTCCCTTCAGCAGTGTTGCCACTCCCACCACACACATTACACACCGTGTGTATAGGGCACCAAGTGCTAGAGGGGACACCTACTGTACTCATAAGAGTACTTTTAATGCAGACATGCTTTTTACACTCAACATCATTTGCCATTTAAAAACTTGTACTTATACATTACATTAGGCTGCACAGTAGCGTAGCGTAGTTGCGCAAGGCCCCGGTGCAAGTCTGGCGCTGGACCCCCCCCGCTGTCTCGACCCATCCCTGTATATCTCAAGACACACACCGACCGACCACAGAGGGAAAGAACGCACGCACGGTCATTATTACATGGACAGCGACTATTTGCGTAACTTGCACACAGCCTACGATCAAAAACAGAATGCTTACAATTTCATTCAACTGAACATACCAAGTTCCCTTGCAGCACAACAATGGCCTCATCAAAGAACACACTGAGGACGGCTTGACGCCGAAACGCGTTTGTTTTATAGGCATGGTGCTACAATAAAGTATAAGATAATTAGCTAGTGAGTGCGGTTCTTTTGCACATTGGAATACGATATTTAACTCGCACCCGAAGAAGGAGATATCTTGGAGTTTGAGCGCGCCTCTCTCTGCAAACTCATCAAAGAACAAACAGACACAAATTATGGCACAGCGGCCATTTAACTAACCTGTTCGCCGATCAGTTGCCGTATAAGCAAAAACCCTTGGACTCACCCGTCAGAAGTGTAGGCCTACTTTGCGTGTCTTCTGCTCAGCAAACTCGTTCACTATTGTGGTGAAATCCAATTTCCTCGCCCTGTCATTTTCGATGGAGAGTATGGCCAATCCACTCAGTCGCTCCTGACCCATGGCACTCCTCAGATTTGTCTTTATTAATTTGCTGACTTTCTTTTTTTTTTTTTTTTTTAAACATCTGTTTATTAGGACATATTTTCTGTCAACATCACAAAAACAGGGATCTACATGTCCAATTTTTTTTTTCATAAATCAGATCAAAAACAGACAACACAAAAGCCTAATAGACATCCAAAACAAAAAGTAATAACATAATAGTGGTAAATAAAATAAAATAAATAAACAATAATAATAATAATACCTCCCCCCATTCACCCTCACCACCCCCATTGGTCAATGTCCAGTATCATATCAAGCAAAGACATGAATTAACTAGTCTACTCTAGGCCTAATGATTCATAGGACTAGATGGAATCACGTACTAGAATCTACAGATATTTTGTCAAAGTAAGACAGGAAAGGCTGCCATGTCGTATAGAATTTCTCAGCTGATCCTCTTAGAGAGAATTTGATTTTTTCCAATTTCAAGAAAAACATAACGTCAGCAATCCAGGCATGTTGTCCTGGGGCAATTGGTGACTTCCAGTGTAGGAGGATACACCTACGAGCAATTAAGAGAGGCAAATGATAACACATTCAATTTTTGTGTGCTGAACTTAGGATAGTTCAAAGGAACGCCAAAAATAGCAATAGATGGGCAAGGTTGTATATCAGTTTCCAAAACATCAGACATGATTTTGAAAAAGTTCTTCCAAAAACCTGTCAGCTTAGAACAAGCCCAAAAGGTATGGGCAAGGTCTGAGGGAACAGAAGCACATCTGTTACAGGCTTCACTAGTACCAGGAAAGTATTTTGCCAATTTGGCTTTGCTTAAGTGCACCCTATGTAACACCTTAAATTGTATTAAACTGAGACGGGCACATGACGTAGAAGAGTTCACTTGTAGTTTGGCTTTATCCCACCATTCGTCATGAAACTCGACTTCCAGCTCTGTCTCCCATTCACATTTGATTTTGTCAAGAGGTGAAGGGTTAGATTTCAGAATAAAAGTATATAGCTTGGATGTTAGTCCCCTCTGCATATAAGGTGTATCAAGAATATGTGGTGGTGCCTCTTCAGGCTCAGTCAAATGAGGGAATGTAGTGCAATGTTCCCTCACAAAACTGCGAAGCTGAAGAAAACGAAAAAAATTGTCTTTGGGGAGATCATATTTTTCTGACAGGGTCTTAAAATCTGCAAATGTACCATTGATGAATAAGTCTCTAAATGATCTAACACCTTTATGACTCCAACGTGTAAACGCAGAGTCAAGCTTTGAGGGCAGGAAGTAATGATTATTACACAATGGTCCAAAGAGGGCCAGGTTATACAGTCTAAAGTGTTGTCGAAACTGTGTCCATATTTTCAATGTTGACAAAACCACTGGATTAGAGGTATAATTTCTTGCGGTGATAGGTAAGGGGGAGCATGTTAAGGCAACAAGGGATGTTGTATGACAAGATAGAGACTCCATTTTACACCAGTCTAAATTCCCTTCATATCTCCAGCTGAATACTTTATGTATATTTGCTGCCCAGTAATAAAAAATAAAATTTGGGAGACCCAGTCCCCCCTCACATCTCATCGCCTTGCTGACTTTCCACGACTTTAGTAAGAGTAGTAGCCTATAGCCTACCTGTTTACATTTGCTAGCATGTGCAGCAGCCTATGATCAGAGATGACGTAAAAATGTTATGACTGGACAAACAGATTTCCCAGCAGGCCATGTTACAACATCTTGTAAGTTGACGATAAAATAATCATTAATGGTATTAGTTTTATTGATTAATTTTGATTCTAACATTGAAATGTCATTAGTAAAATCAAAATGGTATGGAAAGTAGGAGAAAATACAAGAATTGGGGAATGGATAGGTGCCACCATGAGACCAAGTTGTAGGAGATAGTGAAGGATTTAAATAGCAATCAGTTCACTCATTCAGCTATATAAGAAGAGATGGCGTCATTGATGACAACAGTTGACTTTATGTCGCGAAGCTAAGAGGTGCGGAGCAAATTCCGAAATGCAAAGGGCCCTGCGAAGCTCAGGGGCCCCGGTGCGTTGCACCGTCTGCACCGTCGCACGCTACGCCCCTGAGGCTGCACACCTCTTCAAACCTCTTCTACGATTATTACTAATTTATTCAATTCTCACTAACTCTAATGTTAGAAAGCATTTGGCATGACAAGCTCAGCAATAGGCCCCAAAAACACCAGACAAGATTTCATTTAACAAATACTGTGAAAGGGTTAGCTCACACATTTATCTCTCCTGCTCCAGGTGTAACTTTAGCATCTCAAGCTACAAAACAAGAAACTGCTCCATGTTGTTTATTGCAACATTCAACAACAGTATTGCAATATTCACTTAAACAGTATCCTAACCATGCAAAGCAAATGTATTTTAATTGTTTTAACACAGAATGTCTGGAAAGTACAGTACACCATATATTAAAGGGATAGTTCGGATTTTAAGACACGAAGTTGTATGGGTTCCCTGTCAGCAACGTAGTGCATCAGCACTGACTTACCCCCGACAGCGTCCTGTGAGCCGAGATCCAGCCGGTTTTAGATCGTTTTTGATGCTGAAGAAAGTAGTCCGGCAAGTTTCTGGGGTCACGAAAGTAAAGTGTTTTTCTTCTCAAAACCATATGCGTTCAACAGAGTGATATATTTGCACCACAAAAACGTTGTCGAGGAAAAATTCAAACCTCGTTATCACTTACTTATTTTTCGCGATTCCTATCACTGCGCGCTACTGACAGCTGGACAACGTTTTTGTGGTGCAAAAATATCACTCTGTTGAACGCATATGGTTTTGAGAAGAAAAACACTTTACTTTCGTGACCCCAGAAACTTGCTGAAGAAAATAGTCCGGCATCAAAAACGATCAAAACCCGGCTGGATCTCGGCTCACAGGACGCTGTCGGGGGTAAGTCAGTGCTGATGCACTACGTTGCTGACAGGGAACCCATACAACTTCGTGTCTTAAAATCCGAACTATCCCTTTAATACACAAAATAAACAAAAAACAAAACTGTAAGTTAAGAATATCACTAAGCAATTCTGCTTATAGGCCACCATAATAGCCAGAAGTGTCCCTGCCCTTTGGATATGAAGTCATTAAGCCGTACAGTGCCAACACAATCCAAGCCAAAATCTGCCTGCTGCCACAGCTAAATAAACTAGAAATGCAATTCCAAGGAATTACCAGTGCATGAAAATGCAAAAATAGATAGATAATGTAGATATGGTTACTGAGGTGTAGCTAGGGTAAACATGGTGGTTGTATAGTTTACAGAGAGTTGATAGTGTGAAGGTAGACAGTTTAAAGATGAAACATTCCAGTTCTAACTTAACTAATGATTTCTATTCATGTTAAAATGTTGATTAGCTAACTTAGCTAATGATTTCTATCAGTTAAGCTAAAAATGTTAATTATGCTAGCAATGCTAACTTTACTAACAATGCTAACCAGGTTGATTAGCTAACTTAACCGATGATTTCTAGCAGTAATGTTAAAAATGCTAACTATGCTAACAATGCTAAATTTGCTGACAATGCTAACCAGGTTGATTAGCTAACTTAGTTGATGATTTTTTGCAGTTATGCTAAAAATGCTAACTATGTTAACAGTGTTAACTATGCTAACCATGCTAACTAGCTAACTTGCTAGTGAGGACTTTTATTTTGAAACATTTGTTGCTAGGGTATCCATGGTGGCCACTATCAGGAAACAAGAAGTTACTGCAGTATAATCATGTTGGTTGCTATGGAAACGGTTATAAACACTTAATTTTAATGGTTGCTATGTTGGTTGCTAGGTACATGGAGGTTTCATGTAGTTGACTGGAGGCATAGTGGATGATAACTGACAGTTGGAATGGTTGAACAGTTCAATAGTTGAGTAGTTTCAATGGTTAAATGATTTAATAGTGTATTATTGCAGTGAGGACCATTATTTTGAAACAGTTGTGGACAGAGGAAGTAGTGAAACAGGATCTGTAGTCTTAATGAGATTGTATGCTTAAAGCCTGAGACAGAAGGTGCCTCTCATAGCGTTTACGCGTCCTCTCTCGCTCCTCACTGATCTACATAAAGAATGATGGAGCGGCAACAATGGGATAGTCTAGCCCTTCTTCTATCTTTCTTTATGTAGATCATTGAGGATCGAGGAGCGAGGGAGGACATATAAACGCTGCTTGAGAGGGACCCACAGTAAATACTTTAAAAGTTGTATGTAGATAGTCTAATTAATGTTGATAGACAGAATGTTTAATGGATATTGATAGGCAGATTGTTTAATAGATATTGATTGACAGTTTAATGGGTGGATGAGTGAATGGTCTGAAGAAGATGAGTGGATAGAAGGTTGGATGGAATGTGCCTTATATTCTTGTTAAGAGAGACACTGATACAGCTCTCTGAGAGTAGTTGACACAGGTGTAATCAATTTAACTGGCTAGTCTTAAGAGAGCCAGAGTACTCTTAAAGCCTGAGACAGAGTAAATAATTTAAAAGTTGAATGTAGATAGTCTAATTAATGTTGATAGACAGAGAGTTTAATGGATGTTGATAGACAGATTGTTTAATAGATGTTGATAGACAGTTTAATGGGTGGATGAGTGAATGGTCTGAAGAAGATGAATGGATAGAATGTTGGATGGAATGTGCCTTATATTCTTGTAGAATGGAGAGACACAGAGAATGTATCTGAGAGTAGTGGATACAGATAGGCTACAGGTGTAATCAATTTAACTGGCTAGTCTTAAGAGAGCCAGCCTGAGACAGAGTAGATTGTTTAAAAGTTCAATGTAGAGCGTCTAATTGATGTTGTTGATAGGCAGACTGTTTAGAATGGGTGGATGAGTGAATGGTTTGAAGAAGATGAATGGATATAAAGTTGGATGGAATTAGGAGGACTTATTTTGATACTGTTGTGCGCAGAGGATACAGGGGAACAGAATATGTAGTCTTCAGAGAGGAGCCTGAGAGAAACTGACAGTTGGTGCCCAGGTGGCTGACCAGCTGGGGTAACATTCTAATTGCTGCCGTGATGTCATAATGAGCAATGTTAAGTCTATGGGGAAATTGTTAATAGTTTTTATTTAATAGTTCAAAAAGTATAAAAGTTACAAAGTTGAAAAATACAAAGCACACATGGCATAAGCAAGACCTACGCAACAACGTTTGAATGAAGTTTCTACGTTAAACGGTTGAAGCTGAATTGCGAGCGTTAGAAGAAGAAGTTTAACTAGAAATGCAATTCCAAGGAATTACCAGTGCATGAAAATGCAAAAATAGATAGATAATGTAGATATGGTCACTAAGGTGTAGCTTGGGTAAACATGGTGGTTGCATAGTTTACAGAGAGTTGATAGTGTGAAGGTAGACAGTTTAAAGATGGAACATTCCAGTTCTAACTTAACTAATGATTTCTATTCATGTTAAAATGTTGATTAGCTAACTTAGCTAATGATTTCTAGCAGTTATGCTAAAAATGTTAATCATGCTAGCAATGCTAACTTTACTAACAATGCTAACCAGGTTGATTAGCTAACTTAACCGATGATTTCTAGCAGTAATGCTAAAATGCTAACTATGCTAACAATGCTAAATTTGCTAGCAATGCTAACCAGGTTGATTAGATAACTTAGTTGATGATTTTTTGCAGTTATGTTAAAAATGCTAACTATGCTAACCATGCTAACTATGCTAACTAGCTAACTTGCTAGTGAGGACTTTTATTTTGAAACATTTGTTGCTAGGGTATCCATGGTGGCCACTATCAGGAAACAAGAAGTTACTGCAGTATAATCATGTTGGTTGCTATGGAAACGACCATAAACACTTAATTTTAATGGTTGCTATATTGGTTGCTAGGTACATGGAGGTTTCATGTAGTTGACTGGAGGCATAGTGGATGATAACTGACAGTTGGAATGGTTGAACAGTTCAATAGTTGAGTAGTTTCAATGGTTAAATGGTTTAATAGTGTATTATTGCAGTGAGGACTTTTATTTTGAAACAGTTGTGGACAGAGGAAACAGTTTAACAGGATATGTGTAGTCTTCAGAGAGATTGTATGCTTAAAGCCAGAGAAACTGACAGTTGATACAGGTGTAAATCAATTTAAGCCTGAGAGAGAGAGAGAGAGAGCTGCTGCACCTGGACTGGCCACCTGGCGTAACATTCTAATTGCTGCCGTGATGTCATAATGAGCAATGTTAAGTCTATGGGGGAAATGGTAATAGTTTTTAACTAATAGTTTAAAAAGTATAAAAGTTACAAAGTTGAAAAATACAAAGCACATATGACATAAGCAAGACCTACGCAACAAAGTTTGAATGAAGTTTCTACGTTAAACGGTTGAAGCTGAATTGCGAGCGTTAGAAGAAGAAGTTTAATAATAATAACTAGAAATGCAATTCCAAGGAATTACCAGTGCATGAAAATGCAAAAAATAGATAGATAATGTAGATATGGTTGCTAAGGTGTAGCTAGGGTAAACATGGTGGTTGCATAGTTTACAGAGAGTTGATAGTGTGAAGGTAGACAGTTTAAAGATGAAACATTCCAGCTCTAACTTAACTAATGATTTCTATTCATGTTAAAATGTTGATTAGCTAACTTAGGTAATGATTTCTAGCAGTTACGCTAAAATTGCTAATTATGCTAGCAATGATAACTTTACTAACAATGCTAACCAGGTTGATTAGGTAACTTAACCGATGATTTCTAGCAGTAATGCTAAAAATGCTAACTATGCTAACAATGCAAAATGTGCTAATAATGCTAACCAGGTTGATTAGCTAACTTAGTTGATGATTTTTTGCAGTTATGCTAAAAATGCTAACTGCGCTAACTATGCTAACCATGCTAACTAGCTAACTTGCTAGTGAGGACTTTTATTTTGAAACATTTGTTGCTAGGGTATCCATGGTGGCCACTATCAAGAAACAAGAAGTTACTGCAGTATAATCATGTTGGTTGCTATGGAAACGGTCATAAACACTTAATTTGAATGGTTGCTATGTTGGTTGCTAGGTACATGGAGGTTTCATGTAGTTGACTGGAGGCATAGTGGATGATAACTGACAGTTGGAATGGTTGAACAGTTCAATAGTTGAGTAGTTTCAGTGGTTAAATGATTTAATAGTGTATTATTGCAGTGAGGACCTTTATTTTGAAACAGTTGTGGACAGAGGAAGTAGTGAAACAGGATCTGTAGTCTTAATGAGATTGTATGCTTAAAGCCTGAGACAGAAGGTGCCTCTCATATATAGCGTTTACGCGTCCTCTCTCGCTCCTCACTGATCTACATAAAGAATGATGGAGCGGCAACAATGGGATAGTCTAGCCCTTCTTCTATCTTTCTTTATGTAGATCATTGAGGATCGAGGAGCGAGGGAGGACATATAAACGCTGCTTGAGAGGGACCCACAGTAAATACTTTAAAAGTTGTATATAGTCTAATTAATGTTGATAGACAGAATGTTTAATGGATGTTGATAGGCAGATTGTTTAATAGATATTGATTGACAGTTTAATGGGTGGATGAGTGAATGGTCTGAAGAAGATGAATGGATAGAAGGTTGGATGGAATGTGCCTTATATTCTTGTTAAGAGAGACACTGATACAGCTCTCTGAGAGTAGTTGACACAGGTGTAATCAATTTAACTGGCTAGTCTTAAGAGAGCCAGCGTGTACTCTTAAAGCCTGAGACAGTAAATAATTTAAAAGTTGAATGTAGATAGTCTAATTAATGTTGATAGACAGAGAGTTTAATGGATGTTGATAGACAGATTGTTTAATAGATGTTGATAGACAGTTTAATGGGTGGATGAGTGAATGGTCTGAAGAAGATGAATGGATAGAATGTTGGATGGAATGTGCCTTATATTCTTGTAGAATGGAGAGACACAGCTCTCTACTGAGAGTAGTGGATACAGATACAGGTGTAATCAATTTAACTGGCTAGTCTTAAGAGAGCCAGCCTGAGACAGAGTAGATTGTTTAAAAGTTCAATGTAGAGCGTCTAATTGATGTTGTTGATAGGCAGACTGTTTAGAATGGGTGGATGAGTGAATGGTTTGAAGAAGATGAATGGATATAAAGTTGGATGGAATTAGGAGGACTTATTTTGATACTGTTGTGCGCAGAGGATACAGGGGAACAGAATATGTAGTCTTCAGAGAGGAGCCTGAGAGAAACTGACAGTTGGTGCCCAGGTGGCTGACCAGCTGGGGTAACATTCTAATTGCTGCCGTGATGTCATAATGAGCAATGTTAAGTCTATGGGGGAAATGGTGATAGTTTTTAACTAATAGTTTAAAAAGTATAAAAGTTACAAAGTTGAAAAATACAAAGCACATATGGCATAAGCAAGACCTACGCAACAAAGTTTGAATGAAGTTTCTACGTTAAACGGTTGAAGCTGAATTGCGAGCGTTAGAAGAAGAAGTTTAACTAGAAATGCAATTCCAAGGAATTACCAGTGCATGAAAATGCAAAAATAGATAGATAATGTAGATATGGTTACTAAGGTGTAGCTAGGGTAAACATGGTGGTTGCATAGTTTACAGAGAGTTGATAGTGTGAAGGTAGACAGTTTAAAGATGAAACATTCCAGTTCTAACTTAACTAATGATTTCTATTCATGTTAAAATGTTGATTAGCTAACTTAGCTAATGATTTCTAGCAGTTACGTTAAAAATGCTAATTATGCTAGCAATGCTAACTTTACTTACAATGCTAACCAGGTTGATTAGCTAACTTAACCGATGATTTCTAGCAGTAATGCTAAAAATGCTAACTATGCTAAATTTGCTAACAATGCTAACCAGGTTGATTAGCTAACATAGTTGATGATTTTTTGCAGTTATGCTAAAAATGCTAACTATGCTAACAATGCTAACTAGCTAACTTGCTAGTGAGGACTTTTATTTTGAAACATTTGTTGCTAGGGTATCCATGGTGGCCACTATCAGGAAACAAGAAGTTACAGTAGTATAATCATGTTGTTTGCTATGGAAACGGTCATAAACACTTAATTTTAATGGTTGCTATGTTGGTTGCTAGGTACATGGAGGTTTCATGTAGTTGACTGGAGGCATAGTGGATGATAACTGACAGTTGGAATGGTTGAACAGTTCAATAGTTGAGTAGTTTCAATGGTTAAATGATTTAATAGTGTATTATTGCAGTGAGGACCTTTATTTTGAAACAGTTGTGGACAGAGGAAGTAGTGAAACAGAATCTGTAGTCTAAATGAGATTGTATGCTTAAAGCCTGAGACAGAAGGTGCCTCTCATATAGCGTTTACGCGTCCTCTCTCGCTCCTCGATCCTCACTGATCTACATAAAGAATGATGGAGCGGCAACAATGGGATAGTCTAGCCCTTCTATCTTTCTTTATGTAGATCATTGAGGATCGAGGAGCGAGGGAGGACATATAAACGCTGCTTGAGAGGCACCCACAGTAAATACTTTGAAAGTTGTATGTAGATAGTCTAATTAATGTTGATAGACAGAATGTTTAATGGATGTTGATAGGCAGATTGTTTAATAGATATTGATTGACAGTTTAATGGGTGGATGAGTGAATGGTCTGAAGAAGATGAATGGATAGAAGGTTGGATGGAATGTGCCTTATATTCTTGTTAAGAGAGACACTGATACAGCTCTCTGAGAGTAGTTGATACAGGTGTAATCAATTTAACTGGCTAGTCTTAAGAGAGAGTGTTCTTAAAGCCTGAGACAGAGTAAATCATTTAAAAGTTGAATGTAGATAGTCTAATTAATGTTGATAGACAGAGAGTTTAATGGATGTTGATAGGCAGATTGTTTAATAGATGTTGATAGACAGTTTAATGGGTGGATGAGTGAATGGTCTGAAGAAGATGAATGGATAGAAAGGTGGATGGAATGTGCCTTATATTCTTGTAGACTGGAGAGACACAGCTCTCTACTGAGAGTAGTGGATACAGATACAGGTGTAATCAATTTAACTGGCTAGTCTTAAGAGAGCCAGTGTATGTAGCCTGAGAGAGAGAGAGAGCTGCTGCACCTGGACCGGCCACCTGGCGTAACATTCTAATTGCTGCCGTGATGTCATAATGAGCAATGTTAAGTCTATGGGGAAATGTTTAATAGTTTTTAATTTACAGTTTAAAAAGTATAAAAGTTACAAAGTTGAAAAATATATTGCACAGGTCTCCTTAGTAAGACCTACGTAGCAAAGTTTGAATCAAGTTTCTACGTTAAACGGTTCAAGCTGAATTGCGAGCGTTAGAAGAAAAAGAATTATAATAATAAGAAACCTAGGAAGAACAATATAGTGCATTTTCATGCACTATAATAATAACTAGAAATGCAATTCCAAGGAATTACCAGTGCATGAAAATGCAAAAATAGATAGATAATGTAGATATGGTTACTAAGGTGTAGCTAGGATAAACATGGTGGTTGCATAGTTTACAGAGAGTTGATAGTGTGAAGGTAGACAGTTTAAAGATGAAACATTCCAGTTCTAACTTAACTAATGATTTCTATTCATGTTAAAATGTTGATTAGCTAACTTAGCTAATGATTTCTAGCAGTTACGCTAAAAATGCTAATTATGCTAGCAATGCTAACTTTACTAACAATGCTAACCAGGTTGATTCGCTAACTTAACCGATGATTTCTAGCAGTAATGCTAAAAATGCTAACTATGCTAACAATGCTAGATTTGCTAACAATGCTAACCAGGTTGATTAGCTAACTTAGTTGATGATTTTTTGCAGTTATGCTAAAAATGCTAACTATGCTAACAATGCTAACTATGCTAACCATGCTAACTAGCTAACTTGCTAGTGAGGACTTTTATTTTGAAACATTTGTTGCTAGGGTATCCATGGTGGCCACTATCAGGAAACAAGAAGTTACTGCAGTATAATCATGTTGGTTGCTATGGAAATGGTCATAAACACTTAATTTTAATGGTTGCTATGTTGGTTGCTAGGTACATGGAGGTTTCATGTAGTTGACTGGAGGCATAGTGGATGATAACTGACAGTTGGAATGGTTGAACAGTTCAATAGTTGAGTAGTTTCAATGGTTAAATGATTTAATAGTGTATTATTGCAGTGAGGACTTTTATTTTGAAACAGTTGTGGACAGAGGAAACAGTTTAACAGGATATGTGTAGTCTTCAGAGAGATTGTATGCTTAAAACCTGAGAGAAACTGACAGTTGGTGCCCAGGTGGCCGGCCACCTGGCGTAAGATTCTAATTGCTGCCGTGATGTCATAATGAGCAATGTTAAGTCTATGGGGGGAATTGTAATAGTTTTTAACTAATAGTTTAAAAAGTATAAAAGTTACAAAGTTGAAAAATACAAAGCACACATGGCATAAGCAAGACCTACGTAACACAGTTTGAATGAAGTTTCTACGTTAAACGGTTCAAGCTGAATTGCGTGCGTTAGAAGAAGAACTAGAAATGCAATTCCAAGGAATTACCAGTGCATGAAAATGCAAAAATAGATAGATAATGTAGATATGGTTACAAAGGTGTAGCTAGGGTAAACATGGTGGTTGCATAGTTTACAGAGAGTTGATAGTGTGAAGGTAGACAGTTTAAAGCTGAAACATTCCACTTCTAACTTAACTTATGATTTCTATTCCTGTTAAAATGATAACTATGGTAACTATGATAACCAGGTTGATTGTTAACTTAGCTACTGATTTCATGCAGTTATGGTAAAAATGTTAACTATGCTAACTATGCTCACAGTGCTAACCAGGTTGATTAGCTAACTTAGCTAATGATTTCTAGCAGTTATGTTAAAAATGCTAACTATGCTAGCAATGCTAACTATGGTAACAAGGCTAACCAGGTTGTTTAGCTTACTTAACTGATGATTTCTAACAATAATGTTAAAAATGCTAACAATGCTAAAATTGCTAACAATGCTAACCAGGTTGATTAGCTAACGTAGCTAATCATTTCTAGCAGTTATGCTAAAAATGCTAACTATGCTAACAATGCTAACTATGCTAACCATGGTAACTAGCTAACTTGCTAGTGAGGACTTTTATTTTGAAACATTTGTTGCTAGGGTATCCATGGTGGCCACTATCAGGAAACAAGAAGTTACTGCAGTATAATCATGTTGGTTGCTATGGAAACGGTCATAAACGCTTAATTTCAATGGTTGCTATGTTGGTTGCTAGGTACACGGAGGTTTCATGTAGTTGACTGGAGGCATAGTTGATGATAACTGACAGTTGGAATGGTTGAACAGTTAAATAGTTGAGTAGTTTCAATGGTTAAATGATTTAATAGTGTATTATTGCAGTGAGGACTTTTATTTTGAAACAGTTTTGGACAGAGGAAACAGGATATGTAGTCTTAATGAGATTGTATGCTTAAAGCCTGAGACAGAAGGTGCCTCTCATATAGCGTTTACGCGTCCTCTCTCGCTCCTCACTGATCTACATAAAGAATGATGGAGCGGCAACAATGGGATAGTCTAGCCCTTCTTCTATCTTTCTTTATGTAGATCATTGAGGATCGAGGAGCGAGGGAGGACATATAAACGCTGCTTGAGAGGGACCCACAGTAAATACTTTAAAAGTTGTATGTAGATAGTCTAATTAATGTTGATAGACAGAATGTTTAATGGATGTTGATAGGCAGATTGTTTAATAGATATTGATTGACAGTTTAATGGGTGGATGAGTGAATGGTCTGAAGAAGATGAATGGATAGAAGGTTGGATGGAATGTGCCTTATATTCTTGTTAAGAGAGACACTGATACAGCTATCTGAGAGTAGTTGATACAGGTGTAATCAATTTAACTGGCTAGTCTTAAGAGAGCCACAGTGTACTCTTAAAGCCTGAGACAGAGTAAATAATTTAAAAGTTGAATGTAGATAGTCTAATTAATGTTGATAGACAGAGAGTTTAATGGATGTTGATAGACAGGTTGTTTAATAAATGTTGATAGACAGTTTAATGGGTGGATGAGTGAATGGTCTGAAGAAAATGAATGGATAGAATGTTGGATGGAATGTGCCTTATATTCTTGTAGAATGGAGAGACAGCTCTCTACTGAGAGTAGTGGATACAGATACAGGTGTAATCAATTTAACTGGCTAGTCTTAAGAGAGCCAGCCTGAGACAGAGTAGATTGTTTAAAAGTTGAATGTAGAGCGTCTAATTGATGTTGATAGGCAGACTGTTTAGAATGGGTGGATGAGTGAATGGTTTGAAGAAGATGAATGGATATAAAGTTGGATGGAATTAGGAGGACTTATTTTGATACTGTTGTGCGCAGAGGATACAGGGGAACAGAATATGTAGTCTTCAGGGATATTGTAAAGCCTGAGAGAAACTGACAGTTGGTGCCCAGGTGGCTGACCAGCTGGAGTAAGATTCTAATTGCTGCCGTGATGTCATAATGAGCAATGTTAAGTCTATGGGGGAAATTGTAATAGTTTTTAACTAATAGTTTAAAAAGTATAAAAGTTACAAAGTTGAAAAATATAAAGCAGGCATGGCATAAGCAAGACCTACGCAACAACGTTTGAATGAAGTTTCTACGTTAAACGGTTGAAGCTGAATTGGCTGCGTTAGAAGAAGAAGTTTAATAATAACTAGAAATGCAATTCCAAGGAATTACCAGTGCATGAAAATGCAAAAATAGATAGATAATGTAGAGTTGGTTACTAAGGTGTAGCTAGGGTAAACATGGTGATTGCATAGTTTACAGAGAGTTGATACTGTGAAGGTAGACAGTTTAAAGATGAAACATTCCAGTTCTAACTTAACTAATGATTTCTATTCATGTTAAAATGTTGATTAGCTAACTTGGCTAATGATTTCTAGCAGTTACGTTAAAAATGCTAATTATGCTAGCAATGCTAACTTTACTAACAATGCTAACCAGGTTGATTAGCTAACTTATCCGATGATTTCTAGCAGTAATGCTAAAAATGCTAACTATGCTAACAATGCTAAATTTGCTACCAATGCTAACCAGGTTGATTAGCTAATTAAGTTGAGGATTTTTTGCAGTTATGCTAAAAATGCTAACTATGCTAACAATGCTAACTAGCTAACTTACTAGTGAGGACTTTTATTTTGAAACATTTGTTGCTAGGGTATCCATGGTGGCCACTATCAGGAAATAAGAAGTTACTGCAGTATAATCATGTTGGTTGCTATGGAAACGGTCATAAACACTTAATGTTAATGGTTGCTATGTTGGTTGCTAGGTACATGGAGGTTTCATGTAGTTGACTGGAGGCATAGTGGATGAGAACTGACAGTTGGAATGGTTGAACAGTTCAATAGTTGAGTAGTTTCAATGGTTAAACGATTTAATAGTGTATTATTGCAGTGAGGACTTTATTTTGAAACAGTTGTGGACAGAGGAAACAGTTAACAGGATATGTAGTCTTCTGAGAGACTGTATGCTTAAAGCCGGAGAAACTGACAGTTGGTGCCCAGGTGGCCGGCCACCTGGCGTAAGATTCTAATTGCTGCCGTGATGTCATAATGAGCAATGTTAAGTCTATGGGGGGAATTGTAATAGTTTTTAACTAATAGTTTAAAAAGTATAAAAGTTACAAAGTTGAAAAATACAAAGCACACATGGCATAAGCAAGACCTACGCAACAAAGTTTGAATGAAGTTTCTACGTTAAACGGTTCATGCTGAATTGCGTGCGTTAGAAGAAGAACTAGAAATGCAATTCCAAGGAATTACCAGTGCATGAAAATGCAAAAATAGATAGATAATGTAGATATGGTTACTAAGGTGTAGCTAGGGTAAACATGGTGGTTGCATAGTTTACAGAGAGTTGATAGTGTGAAGGTAGACGTTTTAAAGATGAAACGTTCCAGTTCTAACTTAACTAATGATTTCTATTCATGTTAAAATGTTGATTAGCTAACTTAGCTAATGATTTCTAGCAGTTAAGCTAAAAATGCTAATTATGCTAGCAATGCTAACTTTACTAACAATGCTAACCAGGTTGATTAGCTAACTTATCGATGATTTCTAGCAGTAATGTTAAAAATGCTAACTATGCTAACAATGCTAAATTTGCTGACAATGCTAACCAGGTTGATTAGCTAACTTAGTTGATGATTTTTTGCAGTTATGTTAAAAATGCTAACTATGTTAACAATGTTAACTATGCTAACTAGCTAACTTGCTAGTGAGGACTTTTATTTTGAAACATTTGTTGCTAGGGTATCCATGGTGGCCACTATCAGGAAACAAGAAGTTACTGCAGTATAATCATGTTGGTTGCTATGGAAACGGTTATAAACACTTAATTTTAATGGTTGCTATGTTGGTTGCTAGGTACATGGAGGTTTCATGTAGTTGACTGGAGGCATAGTTGATAATAACTGACAGTTGGAATGGTTGAACATTTCAATAGTTGAGTAGTTTCAATGGTTAAATGATTTAATAGTGTATAATTGCAGTGAGGACCTTTATTTTGAAACAGTTGTAGACAGAGGAAGTAGTGAAACAGGATCTGTAGTCTTAATGAGATTGTATGCTTAAAGCCTGAGACAGAAGGTGCCTCTCATAGCGTTTACGCGTCCTCTCTCGCTCCTCACTGATCTACATAAAGAATGATGGAGCGGCAACAATGGGATAGTCTAGCCCTTCTTCTATCTTTCTTTATGTAGATCATTGAGGATCGAGGAGCGAGGGAGGACATATAAACGCTGCTTGAGAGGGACCCACAGTAAATACTTTAAAAGTTGTATGTAGATAGTCTAATTAATGTTGATAGACAGAATGTTTAATGGATGTTGATAGGCAGATTGTTTAATAGATATTGATTGACAGTTTAATGGGTGGATGAGTGAATGGTCTGAAGAAGATGAGTGGATAGAAGGTTGGATGGAATGTGCCTTATATTCTTGTTAAGAGAGACACTGATACAGCTCTCTGAGAGTAGTTGACACAGGTGTAATCAATTTAACTGGCTAGTCTTAAGAGTGCCAGAGTACTCTTAAAGCCTGAGACAGAGTAAATAATTTAAAAGTTGAATGTAGATAGTCTAATTAATGTTGATAGACAGAGAGTTTAATGGATGTTGATAGACAGATTGTTTAATAGATGTTGATAGACAGTTTAATGGGTGGATGAGTGAATGGTCTGAAGAAGATGAATGGATAGAATGTTGGATGGAATGTGCCTTATATTCTTGTAGAATGGAGAGACACAGCTCTCTACTGAGAGTAGTGGATACAGATACAGGTGTAATCAATTTAACTGGCTAGTCTTAAGAGAGCCAGCCTGAGACAGAGTAGATTGTTTAAAAGTTCAATGTAGAGCGTCTAATTGATGTTGTTGATAGGCAGACTGTTTAGAATGGGTGGATGAGTGAATGGTTTGAAGAAGATGAATGGATATAAAGTTGGATGGAATTAGGAGGACTTATTTTGATACTGTTGTGCGCAGAGGATACAGGGGAACAGAATATGTAGTCTTCAGAGAGGAGCCTGAGAGAAACTGACAGTTGGTGCCCAGGTGGCTGACCAGCTGGGGTAACATTCTAATTGCTGCCGTGATGTCATAATGAGCAATGTTAAGTCTATGGGGGAAATGGTGATAGTTTTTAACTAATAGTTTAAAAAGTATAAAAGTTACAAAGTTGAAAAATATAAAGCACATATGGCATAAGCAAGACCTACGCAACAAAGTTTGAATGAAGTTTCTACGTTAAACGGTTGAAGCTGAATTGCGAGCGTTAGAAGAAGAAGTTTAATAACTAGAAATGCAATTCCAAGGAATTACCAGTGCATGAAAATGCAAAAATAGATAGATAATGTAGATATGGTTACTAAGGTGTAGCTAGGGTAAACATGGTGCTTGCATAGTTTACAGAGAGTTGATAGTGTGAAGGTAGACAGTTTAAAGATGAAACATTCCAGTTCTAACTTAACTAATGATTTCTATTCATGTTAAAATGTTGATTAGCTAACTTAGCTAATGATTTCTAGCAGTTACGCTAAAAATGCTTATTATGCTAGCAATGCTAACTTTACTAACAATGCTAACCAGGTTGATTAGCTAACTTAACCGATGATTTCTAGCAGTTATGCTAAAAATGCTAACTATGCTAACAATGCTAACTATCCTAACTAGCTAACTTGCTAGTGAGGACTTTTATTTTGAAACATTTGTTGCTAGGGTATCCATGGTGGCCACTATCAGGAAACAAGAATTTACTGCAGTATAATCATGTTGGTTGCTATGGAAACGGTCATAAACACTTAATTTTAATGGTTGCTATGTTGGTTGCTAGGTACATGGAGGTTTCATGTAGTTGACTGGAGGCATAGTGGATGATAACTGACAGTTGGAATGGTTGAACAGTTCAATAGTTGAGTAGTTTCAATGGTTAAATGATTTAATAGTGTATTATTGCAGTGAGGACCTTTATTTTGAAACAGTTGTGGACAGAGGAAGTAGTGAAACAGGATCTGTAGTCTTAATGAGATTGTATGCTTAAAGCCTGAGACAGAAGGTGCCTCTCATAGCGTTTACGCGTCCTCTCTCGGTCCTCACTGATCTACATAAAGAATGATGGAGCGGCAACAATGGGATAGTCTAGCCCTTCTTCCATCTTTCTTTATGTAGATCATTGAGGATCGAGGAGCGAGGGAGGACATATAAACGCTGCTTGAGAGGGACCCACAGTAAATACTTTAAAAGTTGTATGTAGATAGTCTAATTAATGTTGATAGATAGAATGTTTAATGGATGTTGATAGGCAGATTGTTTTATATTGATTGACAGTTTAATGGGTGGATGAGTGAATGGTCTGAAGAAGATGAATGGATAGAAGGTTGGATGGAATGTGCCTTATATTCTTGTTAAGAGAGACACTGATACAGCTCTCTGAGAGTAGTTGACACAGGTGTAATCAATTTAACTGGCTAGTCTTAAGAGAGCCAGAGTAGGCCTACTCTTAAAGCCTGAGACAGAGTAAATAATTTAAAAGTTGAATGTAGATAGTCTAATTAATGTTGATAGACAGAGAGTTTAATGGATGTTGATAGACAGATTGTTTAATAGATGTTGATAGACAGTTTAATGGGTGGATGAGTGAATGGTCTGAAGAAGATGAATGGATAGAATGTTGGATGGAATGTGCCTTATATTCTTGTAGAATGGAGAGACACAGCTCTCTACTGAGAGTAGTGGATACAGATACAGGTGTAATCAATTTAACTGGCTAGTCTTAAGAGAGCCAGCCTGAGACAGAGTAGATTGTTTAAAAGTTCAATGTAGAGCGTCTAATTGATGTTGTTGATAGGCAGACTGTTTAGAATGGGTGGATGAGTGAATGGTTTGAAGAAGATGAATGGATATAAAGTTGGATGGAATTAGGAGGACTTATTTTGATACTGTTGTGCACAGAGGATACAGGGGAACAGAATATGTAGTCTTCAGAGAGGAGCCTGAGAGAAACTGACAGTTGGTGCCCAGGTGGCTGACCAGCTGGGGTAACATTCTAATTGCTGCCGTGATGTCATAATGAGCAATGTTAAGTCTATGGGGGAAATGGTGATAGTTTTTAACTAATAGTTTAAAAAGTATAAAAGTTACAAAGTTGAAAAATACAAAGCACATATGGCATAAGCAAGACCTACGCAACAAAGTTTGAATGAAGTTTCTACGTTAAACGGTTGAAGCTGAATTGCGAGCGTTAGAAGAAGAAGTTTAACTAGAAATGCAATTCCAAGGAATTACCAGTGCATGAAAATGCAAAAATAGATAGATAATGTAGATATGGTTACTAAGGTGTAGCTAGGGTAAACATGGTGGTTGCATAGTTTACAGAGAGTTGATAGTGTGAAGGTAGACAGTTTAAAGATGAAACATTCCAGTTCTAACTTAACTAATGATTTCTATTCATGTTAAAATGTTGATTAGCTAACTTAGCTAATGATTCTAGCAGTTACGCTAAAAATGCTTATTATGCTAGCAATGCTAACTTTACTAACAATGCTAACCAGGTTGATTAGCTAACTTAACCGATGATTTCTAGCAGTTATGCTAAAAATGCTAACTATGTTAACAATGCTAACTATGCTAACTAGCTAACTTGCTAGTGAGGACTTTTATTTTGAAACATTTGTTGCTAGGGTATCCATGGTGGCCACTATCAGGAAACAAGAAGTTACTGCAGTATAATCATGTTGGTTGCTATGGAAACGGTCATAAACGCTTAATTTTAATGGTTGCTATGTTGGTTGCTAGGTACATGGAGGTTTCATGTAGTTGACTGGAGGCATAGTGGATGATAACTGACAGTTGGAATGGTTGAACAGTTCAATAGTTGAGTAGTTTCAATGGTTAAATGATTTAATAGTGTATTATTGCAGTGAGGACCTTTATTTTGAAACAGTTGTGGACAGAGGAAGTAGTGAAACAGGATCTGTAGTCTTAATGAGATTGTATGCTTAAAGCCTGAGACAGAAGGTGCCTCTCATAGCGTTTACGCGTCCTCTCTCGCTCCTCACTGATCTACATAAAGAATGATGGAGCGGCAACAATGGGATAGTCTAGCCCTTCTTCTATCTTTCTTTATGTAGATCATTGAGGATCGAGGAGCGAGGGAGGACATATAAACGCTGCTTGAGAGGGACCCACAGTAAATACTTTAAAAGTTGTATGTAGATAGTCTAATTAATGTTGATAGATAGAATGTTTAATGGATGTTGATAGGCAGATTGTTTTATATTGATTGACAGTTTAATGGGTGGATGAGTGAATGGTCTGAAGAAGATGAATGGATAGAAGGTTGGATGGAATGTGCCTTATATTCTTGTTAAGAGAGACACTGATACAGCTCTCTGAGAGTAGTTGACACAGGTGTAATCAATTTAACTGGCTAGTCTTAAGAGAGCCAAAATACTCTTAAAGCCTGAGACAGAGTAAATAATTTAAAAGTTGAATGTAGATAGTCTAATTAATGTTGATAGACAGAGAGTTTAATGGATGTTGATAGACAGATTGTTTAATAGATGTTGATAGACAGTTTAATGGGTGGATGAGTGAATGGTCTGAAGAAGATGAATGGATAGAATGTTGGATGGAATGTGCCTTATATTCTTGTAGAATGGAGAGACACAGCTCTCTACTGAGAGTAGTGGATACAGATACAGGTGTAATCAATTTAACTGGCTAGTCTTAAGAGAGCCAGCCTGAGACAGAGTAGATTGTTTAAAAGTTCAATGTAGAGCGTCTAATTGATGTTGTTGATAGGCAGACTGTTTAGAATGGGTGGATGAGTGAATGGTTTGAAGAAGATGAATGGATATAAAGTTGGATGGAATTAGGAGGACTTATTTTGATACTGTTGTGCACAGAGGATACAGGGGAACAGAATATGTAGTCTTCAGAGAGGAGCCTGAGAGAAACTGACAGTTGGTGCCCAGGTGGCTGACCAGCTGGGGTAACATTCTAATTGCTGCCGTGATGTCATAATGAGCAATGTTAAGTCTATGGGGGAAATGGTGATAGTTTTTAACTAATAGTTTAAAAAGTATAAAAGTTACAAAGTTGAAAAATACAAAGCACATATGGCATAAGCAAGACCTACGCAACAAAGTTTGAATGAAGTTTCTACGTTAAACGGTTGAAGCTGAATTGCGAGCGTTAGAAGAAGAAGTTTAACTAGAAATGCAATTCCAAGGAATTACCAGTGCATGAAAATGCAAAAATTGATAGATAATGTAGATATGGTTACTAAGGTGTAGCTAGGGTAAACATGGTGGTTGCATAGTTTACAGAGAGTTGATAGTGTGAAGGTAGACAGTTTAAAGCTGAAACATTCCCAGTTCTAACTTAACTAATGATTACTATTCATGTTAAAATGTTAACTATGGTAACAATGATAACCAGGTTGATTGGTTAACTTAGCTACTGATTTCATGCAGTAATGGTAAAAATGTTAACTATGCTAACTATGCTCACAGTGTTAACCAGGTTGATTAGCTAACTTAGCTAATGATTTCTAGCAGTTATGCTAAAAATGCTAAGTATGCTAGCAATGCTAACTATGGTAACAATGCTAACTTAAACTAACAATGCTAACCAGGTTGATTAGCTAACTTAACTGATGATTTCTAGCAATAATGCTAAAAATGCTAACTATGCTAACAATGCTAAAATTGCTAACAATGCTAACCAGGTTGATTAGCTAACTTAGTTTATGTTTTTTGCAGTTATGCTAAAAATGCTAACTATGTTAACTATGCTAACCATGCTAACTTGCTAGTGAGGACTTTTATTTTGAAACATTTGTTGCTAGGGTATCCATGGTGGCCACTATCAGGAAACAAGAAGTTACTGCAGTATAATCATGTTGGTTGCTATGGAAACGGTCATAAACACTTAATTTTAATGGTTGATATATTGGTTGCTAGGTACATGGAGTTTTCGTGTAGTTGACTGGAGGCATAGTTCTAGTTGATAACTGACAGTTGGAATGGTTGAACAGTTAAATAGTTGAGTAGTTACAATGGTTAAATGATTTAATAGTGTATTATTGCAGTGAGGACCTTTATTTTGAAACAGTTGTGGACAAAGGAAGTAGTGAAACAGGATCTGTAGTCTTAATGAGATTGTATGCTTAAAGCCTGAGACAGAAGGTGCCTCTCATACAGTGTTTACGCGTCCTCTCTCGCTCCTCGATCCTCACTGATCTTTCTTTATGTAGATCATTGAGGATCGAGGAGCGAGGGAGGGCATATAAACGCTGCTTGAGAGGCACCCACAGTAAATACTTTAAAAGTTGTATGTAGATAGTCTAATTAATGTTGATAGATAGAATGTTTAATGGATGTTGATAGGCAGATTGTTTAATAGATATTGATTGACAGTTTAATGGGTGGATGAGTGAATGGTCTGAAGAAGATGAATGGATAGAAGGTTGCATGGAATGTGCCTTATATTCTTGTTAAGAGAGACACTGATACAGCTCTCTGAGAGTTGTTGATACAGGTGTAATCAATTTAACTGGCTAGTCTTAAGAGACCCAGAGTGTACGCTTAAAGCCTGAGACAGAGTAAATCATTTAAAAGTTGAATGTAGCTAGTCTAATTAATGTTGATAGACAGAGAGTTTAATGGATGTTGATAAACAGTTTAATGGGTGGATGAGTGAATGGTCTGAAGAAGATGAATGGATAGAAAGTTGGATGGAATGTGCCTTATATTCTTGTAGAATGGAGAGACACAGCTCTCTACTGAGAGAGTAGTGGATACAGATACAGGTGTAATCAATTTAACTGGCTAGTCTTAAGAGAGCCAGGCCTGAGACAGAGTAGATTGTTTCAAAGTTGAATGTAGATCGTCTAATTGATGTTGATAGGCAGACTGTTTAGAATGGGTGGATGAGTGAATGGTTTGAAGAAGATGAATGGATAGAAAGTTGGATGGAATTAGGAAGACTTATGTTGATACCGTTGATACAGGGGAACAGAAAATGTAGTCTCAAGAGAGCCAGTTTAAAGCCTGAGAGAGAGAGAGAGAGAGAGAGAGAGAGCTGCTGCACCTGGACTGGCCACCTGGCGTAACATTCTAATTGCTGCCGTGATGTCATAATGAGCAATGTTAAGTCTATGGGGAAATGTTTAATAGTTTTTAATTTACAGTTTAAAAAGTATAAAAGTTACAAAGTTGAAAAATATATTGCACAGGTCTCCTTAGTAAGACCTACGTAACAAAGTTTGAATCAAGTTTCTACGTTAAACGGTTCAAGCTGAATTGCGAGCGTTAGAAGAAGTTGGAATAATAAGAAACCTAGGAAGAACAGTACAGTGCATTTTCATGCACTGTAATAACTAGAAATGCAATTCCAAGGAATTACCAGTGCATGAAAATGCAAAAATAGATAGATAATGTAGATATGGTTACTAAGGTGTAGCTAGGGTAAACATGGTGGTTGCATAGTTTACAGAGAGTTGATAGTGTGAAGGTAGACAGTTTAAAGATGAAACGTTCCAGTTCTAACTTAACTAATGATTTCTATTCATGTTAAAATGTTGATTAGCTAACTTACCTAATGATTTCTAGCAGTTACGCTAAAAATGCGTATTATGCTAGCAATGCTAACTTTACTAACAATGCTAACCAGGTTGATTAGCTAACTGAACCGATGATTTCTAGCAGTAATGCTAAAAATGCTAACTATGCTAACAATGCTAAATTTGCTAACAATGCTAACCAGGTTGATTAGCTAACTTAGTTGATGATTTTTTGCAGTCATGCTAAAAATGCTAACTATGCTAACAATGCTAACTATGCTAACCATGCTAACTTGCTAGTAAGGACTTTTATTTTGAAACATTTGTTGCTAGGGTATCCATGGTGGCCACTATCAGGAAGCAAGAAGTTACTGCAGTATAATCATGTTGGTTGCTATGGAAACGGTCATAAACACTTAATTTTAATGGTTGCTATGTTGGTTGCTAGGTACATGGAGGTTTCATGTAGTTGACTGGAGGCATAGTGGATGATAACTGACAGTTGGAATGGTTGAACAGTTCAATAGTTGAGTAGTTTCAATGGTTAAATTATTTAATAGTGTATTATTGCAGTGAGGACCTTTATTTTGAAACAGTTGTGGACAGAGGAAGTAGTGAAACAGGATCTGTAGTCTTAATGAGATTGTATGCTTAAAGCCTGAGACAGAAGGTGCCTCTCATAGCGTTTACGCGTCCTCTCTCGCTCCTTACTGATCTACATAAAGAATGATGGAGCGGCAACAATGGGATAGTTTAGCCCTTCTTCTATCTTTCTTCATGTAGATCATTGAGGAGCGAGGGAGGACATATAAACGGTGCTTGAGAGGGACCCACAGTAAATACTTTAAAAGTTTTATGTAGATAGTCTAATTAATGTTGATAGACAGAGAGTTTAATGGATGTTGATAGACAGATTGTTTAATAGATGTTGATAGACAGTTTAATGGGTGGATGAGTGAATGGTCTGAAGAAGATGAATGGATAGAAGGTTGGATGGAATGTGCCTTATATTCTTGTAGAATGGAGAGACACAGCTCTCTACTGAGAGTAGTGGATACAGATACAGGTGTAATCAATTTAACTGGCTAGTCTCAAGAGAGCCAGCCTGAGACAGAGTAGATTGTTTAAAAGTTCAATGTAGAGCGTCTAATTGATGTTGTTGATAGGCAGACTGTTTAGAATGGGTGGATGAGTGAATGGTTTGAAGAAGATGAATGGATATAAAGTTGGATGGAATTAGGAGGACTTATTTTGATACTGTTGTGCGCAGAGGATACAGGGGAACAGAATATGTAGTCTTCAGAGAGGAGCCTGAGAGAAACTGACAGTTGGTGCCCAGGTGGCCGGCCACCTGGCATAAGATTCTAATTGCTGCCGTGATGTCATAATGAGCAATGTTAAGTCTATGGGGGAAATGGTAATAGTTTTTAACTAATAGTTTAAAAAGTATAAAAGTTACAAAGTTGAAAAATACAAAGCACACATCGCGTAAGTAAGACCTACGCGACATAGTTTGAATGGAGTTTCTACGTTAAGCGGTTGAAGCTGAATTGCGTGCGTTAGAAGAAGAATAATAAGAAGTTGAAGCCTAGGAAGAACAGTACAGTGCATTTTCATGCACTGTAATAACTAGAAATGCAATTCCAAGGAATTACCAGTGCATGAAAATGCAAAAATAGATAGATAATGTAGATATGGTTACTAAGGTGTAGCTAGGGTAAACATGGTGGTTGCATAGTTTACAGAGAGTTGATAGTGTGAAGGTAGACAGTTTAAAGATGAAACATTCCAGCTCTAACTTAACTAATGATTTCTATTCATGTTAAAATGTTGATTAGCTAACTTAGGTAATGATTTCTAGCAGTTACGCTAAAAATGCTAATTATGCTAGCAATGCTAACTTTATTAACAATGCTAACCAGGTTGATTAGCTAACTTAACCGATGATTTCTAGCAGTAATGCTAAAAATGCTAACTATGCTAACAATGTTAAATTTGCTAACAATGGTAACCAGGTTGATTAGCTAACTTAGTTGATGATTTTTTGCAGTTATGCTAAAAATGCTAACTATGCTAACAATGCTAACTATGCTAACCATGCTAACTAGCTAACTTGCTAGTGAGGACTTTTATTTTGAAACATTTGTTGCTAGGGTTTCCATGGTGGCCACTATCAGGAAGCAAGAAGTTACTGCAGTATAATCATGTTGGTTGCTATGGAAACGGTCATAAACACTTAATTTGAATGGTTGCTATGTTGGTTGCTAGGTACATGGAGGTTTCATGTAGTTGACTGGAGGCATAGTGGATGATAACTGACAGTTGGAATGGTTGAACAGTTCAATAGTTGAGTAGTTTCAATGGTTAAATGATTTAATAGTGTATTATTGCAGTGAGGACTTTTATTTTGAAACAGTTGTGGACAGAGGAAGTAGTGAAACAGGATCTGTAGTCTTAATGAGATTGTATGCTTAAAGCCTGAGACAGAAGGTGCCTCTCATAGCGTTTACGCGTCCTCTCTCGCTCCTCACTGATCTACATAAAGAATGATGGAGCGGCAACAATGGGATAGTCTAGCCCTTCTTCTATCTTTCTTTATGTAGATCATTGAGGATCGAGGAGCGAGGGAGGACATATAAACGCTGCTTGAGAGGGACCCACAGTAAATACTTTAAAAGTTGTATGTAGATAGTCTAATTAATGTTGATAGATAGAATGTTTAATGGATGTTGATAGGCAGATTGTTAAATTGATTGACAGTTTAATGGGTGGATGAGTGAATGGTCTGAAGAAGATGAATGGATAGAAGGTTGGATGGAATGTGCCTTATATTCTTGTTAAGAGAGACACTGATACAGCTCTCTGAGAGTAGTTGACACAGGTGTAATCAATTTAACTGGCTAGTCTTAAGAGAGCCAGAATACTCTTAAAGCCTGAGACAGAGTAAATAATTTAAAAGTTGAATGTAGATAGTCTAATTAATGTTGATAGACAGAGAGTTTAATGGATGTTGATAGACAGATTGTTTAATAGATGTTGATAGACAGTTTAATGGGTGGATGAGTGAATGGTCTGAAGAAGATGAATGGATAGAATGTTGGATGGAATGTGCCTTATATTCTTGTAGAATGGAGAGACACAGCTCTCTACTGAGAGTAGTGGATACAGATACAGGTGTTATCAATTTAACTGGCTAGTCTTAAGAGAGCCAGCCTGAGACAGAGTAGATTGTTTAAAAGTTCAATGTAGAGCGTCTAATTGATGTTGTTGATAGGCAGACTGTTTAGAATGGGTGGATGAGTGAATGGTTTGAAGAAGATGAATGGATATAAAGTTGGATGGAATTAGGAGGACTTATTTTGATACTGTTGTGCACAGAGGATACAGGGGAACAGAATATGTAGTCTTCAGAGAGGAGCCTGAGAGAAACTGACAGTTGGTGCCCAGGTGGCTGACCAGCTGGGGTAACATTCTAATTGCTGCCGTGATGTCATAATGAGCAATGTTAAGTCTATGGGGGAAATGGTGATAGTTTTTAACTAATAGTTTAAAAAGTATAAAAGTTTCAAAGTTGAAAAATACAAAGCACATATGGCATAAGCAAGACCTACGCAACAAAGTTTGAATGAAGTTTCTACGTTAAACGGTTGAAGCTGAATTGCGAGCGTTAGAAGAAGAAGTTTAACTAGAAATGCAATTCCAAGGAATTACCAGTGCATGAAAATGCAAAAATAGATATACAATGTAGATATGGTTACTAAGGTGTAGCTAGGGTAAACATGGTGGTTGCATTGTTTACAGAGAGTTGATAGTGTGAAGGTAGACAGTTTAAAGATGAAACATTCCAGTTCTAACTTAACTTATGATTTCTATTCATGTTAAAATGTTGATTAGCTAACCTAGCTAATGATTTCTAGCAGTTACGCTAAAAATGCTAATTATGCTAGCAATGCTAACTTTACTAACAATGCTAACCAGGTTGATTAGCTAACTTAACCGATGATTTCTAGCAGTAATGCTAAAAATGCTAACTATGCTAACAATGCTAAATGTGCTAACAATGCTAACCAGGTTGATTAGATAACTTAGTTGATGATTTTTTGCAGTTATGCTAAAAAATGCTAACAATGCTAACCATGCTAACTAGCTAACTTGCTAGTGAGGACTTTTATTTTGAAACATTTGTTGCTAGGGTATCCATGGTGGCCACTATCAGGAAACAAGAAGTTACTGCAGTATAATCATGTTGGTTGCTATGGAAACGGTCATAAACACTTAATTTTAATGGTTGCTATGTTGGTTGCTAGGTACATGGAGGTTTCATGTAGTTGACTGGAGGCATAGTGGATGATAACTGACAGTTGGAATGGTTGAACAGTTCAATAGTTGAGTAGTTTCAATGGTTAAATGATTTAATAGTGTATTATTGCAGTGAGGACTTTTATTTTGAAACAGTTGTGGACAGAGGAAACAGTTAACAGGATATGTAGTCTTCTGAGAGACTGTATGCTTAAAGCCAGAGAAACTGACAGTTGGTGCCCAGGTGGCCGGCCACCTGGCGTAAGATTCTAATTGCTGCCGTGATGTCATAATGAGCAATGTTAAGTCTATGGGGGAAATTGTAATAGTTTTTAACTAATAGTTTAAAAAGTATAAAAGTTACAAAGTTGAAAAATACAAAGCACACATCGCGTAAGTAAGACCTACGCGACATAGTTTGAATGGAGTTTCTACGTTAAGTGGTTGAAGCTGAATTGCGTGCGTTAGAAGAAGAACTAGAAATGCAATTCCAAGGAATTACCAGTGCATGAAAATGCAAAAATAGATAGATAATGTAGATATGGTTACTAATGTGTAGCTAGGGTAAACATGGTGGTTGCATTGTTTACAGAGAGTTGATAGTGTGAAGGTAGACAGTTTAAAGATGAAACATTCCAGTTTTAACTTAACTAATGATTTCTATTTATGTTAAAATGTTGATTAGCTAACTTAGCTAATGATTTCTAGCAGTTACGCTAAAAATGCTAACTATGCTAGCAATGCTAACTTTACTAACAATGCTAACCAGCTTGATTAGCTAACTTAACTGATGATTTCTAGCAGTAATGTTAACAATGCTAACTATGCTAACAATGCTAAATGTGCTAACAATGCTAACCAGGTTGATTAGATAACTTAGTTGATGATTTTTTGCAGTTATGCTAAAAAATGCTAACTATGCTAACCATGCTAACTAGCTAACTTGCTAGTGAGGACTTTTATTTTGAAACATTTGTTGCTAGGGTATCCATGGTGACCACTATCAGGAAACAAGAAGTTACTGCAGTATAATCATGTTGGTTGCTATTGAAACGGTCATAAACACTTAATTTTAATGGTTGCTATGTTGGTTGCTAGGTACATGGAGGTTTCATGTAGTTGACTTGAAGCATAGTGGATGATAACTGACAGTTGGAATGGTTTAACAGTTCAATAGTTGAGTAGTTTCAATGGTTAAATGATTTAATAGTGTATTATTGCAGTGAGGACTTTTATTTTGAAACAGTTGTGGACAGAGGAAACAGTTAACAGGATATATAGTCTTCTAAGAGACTGTATGCTTAAAGCCAGAGAAACTGACAGTTGGTGCCCAGGTGGCCGGCCACCTGGCGTAAGATTCTAATTGCTGCCGTGATGTCATAATGAGCAATGTTAAGTCTATGGGGGAAATTGTAATAGTTTTTAACTAATAGTTTAAAAAGTATAAAAGTTACAAAGTTGAAAAATACAAAGCACACATCGCGTAAGTAAGACCTACGTAACACAGTTTGAATGAAGTTTCTACGTTAAACGGTTCAAGCTGAATTGCGTGCGTTAGAAGAAGAATAATAAAAAGTTGAAGTTGAAGTTGAAGCCTAGGAAGAACAGTACAGTGCATTTTCATGCACTGTAATAATAAGAAGTTGAAGCCTAGGAAGAACAGTACAGTGCATTTTCATGCACTGTAATAATAAGAAGCCTAGGAAGAACAGTACAGTGCATTTTCATGCACTGTAATAAGAAGCCTAGGAAGAACAGTACAGTGCATTTTCATGCACTGTAATAATAAGAAGCCTAGGAAGAACAGTACAGTGCATTTTCATGCACTGTAATAATAATAAGAAGAATAGGAAGAACAGTACAGTGCATTTTCATGCACTGTAATAATAAAAAGTTGAAGAAGCCTAGGAAGAACAGTACAGTGCATTTTCATGCACTGTAATAAGAAGACTTGGAATAACAGTACAGTGCATTTTCATGCACTGTAATAATAAAAAGTTGAAGTTGAAGAAGCCTAGGAAGAACAGTACAGTGCATTTTCATGCACTGTAATAATAAGAAGAATAGGAAGAACAGTACAGTGCATTTTCATGCACTGTAATAAGAAGAAAAGGAAGAACAGTACAGTGCATTTTCATGCACTGTAATAATAATAATAAGAAGAATAGGAAGAACAGTACAGTGCATTTTCATGCACTGTAATTAAGACACCATAACAGGGCCCTCACTCTATACCAGTTACGGTAGTAGAGCACTAGCTGTTGTGGTCTTCAGTTTACAGGTGTATTGAGTGCACATGTAGCACACTGGAAACAGTGCTGGATCATATTGTACAATGTTTCGGTGTAAAACAGACTAATGGTTTACAAATATCAGGAATAAATGAACACAGTGGAGCACATACATGCCCCTTATCCATGTTTTCATTCTTGAACTCACTTATTTCTCGTATGTCCATCCTGTATGTCTGGCCAATTAAAATTCTCATACACTGTTCAGTGCTAGACGTAGTTCACAGATAAACTCTGTAGAACAATTGCCAGTATGTGAGAACAAGAGAAAATGTCAGTAATGTCTGTTCGGTTTGGATTGGAGGGTACACACTGTTTGTTTGTGGGAGGTCTGATTTGGCCAGTGTGTGTCCAGACCGGAATTAATCGTTAGCCATTGATTGGCGCATAGCACTCACTGGATTTACTCGCTCGCAATTTCACAGCCTTCTCATGTCTGCACACAGGGGGTAATCCACAGCAAAATCCATACGTATCGATTTAAATTATGTTTTATTCAGTCTCCCCAAACACATGCTCGATCACTGCAGATCCGTATCTGAGCCCTGATTTCATAGCTTCTGTAATTTTCATTATACGGGCCAGCGTTGTGATTCGGTTTGCTCAGCTCAGTAGCCTCTTAGTGTGGATGAAGAGCCGAGAACACAGTTTATCTATTTTGGCTGTCAGTTTTTGATGGACAGAACATAAACTTCTCATATAATGAATTCCACCCGGCCATTGCAATACTGTGTCTGGACATCATGAATTCTGAAAAGAATGCCAAGTGCCTTTTATTTACTGTGCACAAGGATGCTCCATAACATGAGTCATGCTAGCACCTTTTCATAAAATACACAGAGGTTTGAATAAATCTACAAGAGATACATTGACCACATTGTGCTCCAGTTGTAAATCCAACTGTTTGTTTCGGTCAAGCAATTTCATTTGGTAAGAGGAGAGACTACACTGGCACATTTTATGGCCTTTATCAATTCTCTTTTACAGACCTATACTGTTGTCAATTTATGTGTTCTCTCATACCATGGTTGACTGGAAATATGGATTGTATTTCTTATTAGGTCTATATCCTTGTCTCAGTGTCTTTATTGTTGTCGTTTAATTGGGAAAACTATGAGATGACAAAGGGGGAACAGCAGATGAAAAATCACCAAAGGTTTTATTTAGCAGCCATATCCATCCATGGAAAAAATATATATATTTGGGCTAGGTTATGGACTCATCCCTATGTTCCCCCGGTTTTCCCCAAAAGGGTCCTATGTTCCCCAGTCATAATACATACATACTTTGTATGGGACTGGGGAACATAGGACCCTTTTTGGGGACAGCGGAGAACATAGGACCGTTTTTTAAAATGTCCAAAAAAGGTCCTATGTTCCCCGGTCCCATAAAGTGGGGAACATAGGACCCGGGGAACATAGGTACGCTCCCCGTTAAAATTGTTCAGAAATTGTTATCAAAATTGTGAGACTATTGGCTCATGGTGCTATATGACCACTCATTTATTGACGCTATACCATAGATCCTTCATTACTCCGCTCTAACGCTATACTGTACCATGCAGCAAAACATTGGCCGGGTTTCCCAGATTCGTTAAGAAGCTCTTAAGTGCTTCTTAGGATCGTTCTTAGAACGTTCTTAGAGCGCTCCTAAGAAGTTCTTAGCACTTAAGAGCTTGTTAACGAATCTGGGAAACCCGGCCATTATCTGCTGTCTCTCATTACCACATTTAACAAAGAGTGCCTTGATCATATCTATTTGATCATACTGCTAACTGTTAAGCTCTCTATGTTCTTCCTAGCCAGCTCCTGAAGAGTAGTGAGTTTGATTATCTCGATGACATCTCTACTACTGCTCTCTCTCTCTCTCTCTCGCTCTCTCTCTTTCTTTCTTTCTCTCTCTCTCTCTCTCTCTTATTTACGACAGGTGGGCTCAGCTACAAGCCGTTTGCTCTTTCTTCATCAATTCATAAACAGGCAGCATGACAGAACGCGGTGGAGTAAATATGTACCTACACTTCCTTCTTCCACCATAAATAAAACCAACACCGCCCCTGCGGATGGCTGAAGGGGGCCTTGCGACAGAGGCAGGAGGAATGAAATATGGATGCCAACACACACCGAGGGCCTCAGCGGGCTGATTAGGATGAGTGGTTGGCCAGTAAAAAATTCAGTGGGTAATCGTATGGCTCAGTATTATTACAGTTATCGGGTCTGGTGTAGTGTAATATTCATGAATGCCTGAGTTGGCGGGTGGGAGGAGGGGAACAGAGGGGCGAGAAGGGAAGAGGGGAGGCACTGTTTTCCAGGCTCATATCTTATATTGCTTCCAGCTTGGCTCTCTCCCTCACCAACCTGGCAGCGGCAAGTGTGGAAATGAGTGATATGGCCTGTCGATGAAGGGCACATATGTTTCCGGCGCGGAGCAATATCACAAATTGCTGGAGTAATAAATAAATATGAGGCTGAAATAAATAAACAGATAGGTAAATAAATAAATGGTTGCCAGGTTACTGCTCTCAGGCGAGCCATTTTGTTTGCTTTGCTGCCAAGAAGAGGGAGCATCATGCTCTGGCCTTAAAAAAAAAACAACAACCCAAGGAACATGGCTTGTCATGCCGTTTATATGATCCATAATGTAATATCTACATTTGCCCAGATGTCATCATTGATTAAAGCTGAATATGTGTTTGCATCAGTACAACAGAATGGTAAAAAATATTAACAGTCACAAAGTTGCATAGTTTATGGAGATAGCAAAAGATTCAAAGGGTCAAAGGCTAGAATAATAATAGTGGCAAGAATAACTAAAAGTTACATTCTAAATATATTCATTTAATCTCAGTTGAGCACTTAGAAGTGTTTTCACACATCACACATAACCTTGGTGCTGAAGGTCATACTGAAAGCTGTCAAACCAACCATCACGGCATGGCTGAGTGAAAAATAATTGATTAAAATGTTTGTGTGAAACATTTATGCTAATCATACAGTCTAATCTCCAATTAATATTGTACGATGGGCAAACCACTTAGATGCATACTCATATATCACACACATACAGACACACATACACACACCACTGTGTAGAAAATCTGAGAGATGGCAATGAAAAGACATGCCAAATGTACAAATGTAAAAGGCCTCTTCACCTCCCTTTCAATCACTGTCTTTTTTTCCACTGCACTCTCTAAATGCTAACGCTCAAGGAAGTGGAAATGACTTACAGATAATCCACTCTTTCCCAGGTACTCCAAAAAGAAGAGAGAAAGAGAAAAAAATAAAATAAAAAAAGAACAGAACATTTTCCTTTGCCCTCCGAAACACCCAAAATGTACTGCTAAAGCTAATGAAAGCCCTTCCTTATTTCTGATGCTGGAACCAGACTAATAAGCCAGGATGATTAAGATTAAGTCAAGAAATGGGAGCAGCCCTTTAAGCCGCTGTCTATGTCAGAGCCTTTTAACCTTTCCTATACCATCCCATATCTTTAATGAGAATGGCTGTGCAAAGTAATGGGCCACTCAACAGTAATATTTATACAGGACAGAAAAGACAGGGGGAACAGGGGTGGGGGGAAATAAAGCCAGAGGCAACTCTGAATTTTAACTGATGTCCTAAGATGCCCTGACAACCTTTTGGTATAACTAGGAGGAAGACTGCCATCTCAGCTCACCAGCTGAGGTACGGTGTGAAACCGCTAAAAAAACGCCTTGTGAGAGTGTGAAGAAATGCAAAGCATGTATCTGTTGTTGTTTGAGTAAATACTTTGGCAAGAGTGCTTTTCAAATTCAAGTTCACAGGTTACAGACATTGTTTTAGTATTTCCATCACATTTTCCCATTAAAATGCTATCTTGACTTGACAAAGTGAAACATAAACACTTTGTTGGACGATACAAGGACATTTGTAGGATTGTCGTAGCATTTAAGCAATTCAAGTTGACGCTAAAGAGATATCACTGGAGGGGTTTATTAAATAGAGATGGTACAGCTACGGTGTATCCTACACTAACGAGTAAACAAGCAAGTAAACAATAATGTCCCCTTTATTCTGCATTTTTGATGTCAGGCACCAGTAATACATTTGGTATGTTTGTGTCTGTTGCTTATGAGAATTGTTCGTTTCAGAGGTGTATTTCCGAGCCCCCTGCTTTTAATGGCATGTAGTTCAAATGTAAAAAGAGGCCTTTGGGTGGCATAGTACCATGCTGCCAGTAACAGTGTGAACAGTAATTGGCATATTGGGGGCTATTGTGCCCTTCACGAGGTTCTCAACATCCATCCTTTGCTGCTCATCAAATGGGGAGGAGACAATGTGCCCTATAGTTAATACTTAAGTCTTGACTGTGCATGTCTTGTTTTTTTGCATTTATGATTGTGTGTGTGTGTGTGTGTGTGTGTGTGTGTGTGTGTGTGTTACCTCATAAAATAGACTATACAATTGGTTGACGTAGAAATTTACTTTATTTTCTGTCCAGAAGATCATCTTTACATGCTTGTGCAAAATAACCTTCCTTAGAAAAATAACCTAAGAAGCACTTGTGTTGAGTCTGAGCATGACACTCATTAAAATTCAGCTTCAATGCCAATGTAGCCAAGGAAAAAAAAAACAACACCAAATTGATTTTACACCAACATCAACTTTTCATGCATGCATTTCATACGTTAAATGAAGCGAAGCCATTTTGATTTGGACTGCCTCCTCATTTAGATCCTATTAATTTTGCATTGCTTCACATCTACAAGTAGCATCTGAGCTCACCACTGAAATGTTGCATAACCATTACTCTAATGAAGATTAACCCCTTTGAGGAAGTAGAGTGTAATGAGCTGCACCAGACTAGGAGTATAAAATATTCAAGATCTTAAGTGTAGTACATTGTGTTGCCACTGAAATTACTTTATTTGACATACCTAATGTGAGGTTTCTTAATGTATTACAAAAAAATCCTTAGCTCATAGAATTAAAAATTCACTCTGACACAACATGCCCACATTGCCCAGAGATTCACTAAATAAGTAAGAAGTTATTACCAAATAAGTGGTTGTAGCACATAATGCTGAGACTTTGTCAAATCCACGGCGACTGTGCATAATAATCATTAAAGGATTTTCTGTAAAAAAAAAAGAATAACAATAAAAAAAAAACACATAAATAATGTTTTGTTTATCCTATTCTTGGAATTAAGCATTTCAATATTCTGGAGCTGATGTTGATCATTTGAAGCTCTTGCCTAGTATTACGTTTTGATGTGTGTATTTTTCTAATCTTAAGGCAGCTGACCAAAAATGTCCCAGTCTTTTGTTTGAGCCACAGCTGGACACATTATGCTGCCTGAGGCAACACGCAGGCACTGGTCATGTTCAGGGATTGGTGTTATCAAATAAATTCTACATGCGTCATGAGATCTACTTCACTGTTGTTTTCCCTGATCAAATCGACTGAAATAAAATTGATACAATTAGTGCCCCACAACATGTCATGTTTCATAAACTGTATTACACACATGTAATTATGTCTTGCACAATCCTTAAGTATGTTTCTTACACTGCCTTGGACAGGTAAATAAAGTCACACATTAATACATTCTTTATATATATACATTGTGTATATATATATATATATATATATATATATGAGACGAGAGAGTTGGGAAGAAGTTAGAGGTTAGGATTGCTAAGTAGCTAATTTATGTTTTGTAACAATTTTGGAGAATTTTGCCATCTTTCTTTTCTATATACTGTCCCAGTCATAAGAAATATGACCTAACCATATAAAAACAGCCAGCCAGTGATATATATAAAGGCCAAGGCACAGTAGCACTGCATCAGATATGATGGTAGAGTGGGGAAAACACTGACGGCTGTGGTGTGGAAGGAAGTGTTTTTTGTTTTGAGGTTTGGTTATTGTCTGTGCTTCATATCAATGCCTTTTGAACCTTGTACCTCAAAGTAGGCCAATTACTGAGGGAGTCCTGGCTGTTTTCATAAATAATATTTACCATGTATGAGCCTTGGAAGTGTAGATCCTAAGAGGGCAAGTCTTAAGAGTTTGCTTCTCTGTCTGCACATATTCTCTCACTCTATCTTTCGTCTTGTTGTTTGGTGAGCCAAACAACCTCAAATGCCTTCAGCCAAACAGAAAAGCTATGAATTGGCTTGACTTTCCAGAATGCAAAGCAGTGAGTTCCAGCCAATGAAGTTGTTCATAAAAAAACAACTGTGTAATTTGTTTTCAGAATAACCTGACATATATGACCTCCATCAAGAGATGGACTACAGCTGGTTTTGCATAAATATTGCACAAAATATTGAGCATTCAGTGTCAGTACATCAGGTGTCAGTTCCTATTTCATATGATTGCTTTGGTCTAAAATAATTTAAACAAAAAGGAACAATAAAAAATAAACTTGGAACCAATAATCAAAATGAAATGAGAGCAGACACACACCAATTTTGCTTCACCATTCCCATGATGAAACACAATTCTCAGCTGAGATATGACTTAAAGTAGATATCTAGATACAGCGTTTTGACTCCTCACACGTCTCACATAGTATCTCATTTGAGTTCAGTGATATCTCAAGTATATCAAGTTTCTTGCAGGCATTAGATCTTAGCTAATGACTCGGACTATAGTATATCTGAGTTCACACATCAAGTTTTGCGTTTATTGTCATATACTCTACAGCAACGCAACATCAGCACCAGCACTGATATACACATTTTATTTGTGTTTTGAAAAGTCTGCAGTACTGGAAGGCTTAGATTTGGAAAGAGTTTGCCATTTTAAATAAATCAATATTTATCAAATCAACTAGTCAGTGAGGAGCTGAAGCATACAAATGTCTGAAAAGGAATGTGAGGTATTTTATGTTCTTAGATCTGCCTTTCCGAATTGGGTATTCAATTTGTGATACCCCTGGTATCCAGGCCTCCATGGAGATGGCATGATACTTTACACCCATTTTTAGAATTGACTCAAACATGCAGGGATGCAAAGCAGAAAAAAAAGCACTTGGACTGGTGCTCTGCTGTCTATCATTAGAAAGCCACCACCATACTGCAGCAAACCATGCAAGTAATTTAGGCTGAGATGCTCATGGATCAAATGATTATCTTTTTAATAAGCACAGCAACATGATTGACATCTAATGATCATCTAAACCAAAGCAACTTCGCACATGAACTCACTCCAGGATTTGTTTATCCTAACCCCTCCCCCTAACTATTTTTGAAAAATATTTTCAAAAATAACTTTCATTTGAGTTGAGCTAAAGTCCCTAAGAGTCGGCGTGTTCCTTTAAAAGACCAAAAATGTCAATGTAAAATCAGACTTGACATTTGTAAAAGTTTGTTTTTGTTACCCAAGCGACATATAATTCTTTTAATAGATTCCTTCACCAGTTTCATCACACTAGCACCGGTATTTTCTCTGTCCTCAATAAGCTAACACATAACAGCCTAAACCTATGCATCAGCAAACGCAGAACCCCAGTCTTTGAGTTGAATGCAAAGCAGGAGCCATTCTTTGCCTCTATATGCGTGGAGAGTTTACATAGCCCTGTGCCTCATTACTGAGGCGAAGCTTCCCCATCTGTCTGGGAGTGGGGAAAAAAAATGCGTCTGCTGCCTGCTGGAACCATTATTGCAATTATCGACATACAGAAACCAAGCCAAAAGCGGGGCATGAGATGGAGGGTACGACTTGTCATCTCTCGCTCCTCACAGAAGTTCTTACAAGCATGATTTTGGAGGGTGGGTGCAGGAGAGGGAAATGCGCTTTTCACCTGACAGGTGTGGTGGTGGTGGTGTGTGACAGAGAGAGGTAGTGGATGCTGTGAAGTGTTTTGTCTTGATCTCGGGTTAACACAATATTTATCTGAGAGAAGGAAGGAGAGAGAGAGAGAGAGGCTGCATTAAACCATGTTCTGAATCAAGCATTTCACAGAGCCATTTGGGTAAGGTTGTTGCTGTACTGTCCCAGATTTTGTTCAAACCTTGTCTATAGCATCATGGGTCCCAAAACCAAGGCCTGTGAAATGTTTTCTGTTCAAATCCTAAGTCATTTCACTTTGACAGCACTGAAAAGCACATTACCTGGGAAGTCATGTCTGGCCATTGATACATTGAAAAATATTATTTATGGAACATAAAATTCAGTGTGGAAGATTTAGTGTACAATGTTGTGCCACAGATAAGTATTATTCGGTACATTTTGAATATGCACAGGAGAAATGTTAAATACCTAGTGGTTTACGCGGAAGATTTTACACAGCAGCCTATCAACAACCAAGCCAATATACTCGTTTACCAAAAACATAATCACTACCAAATCAACATTTGCGGACAAAAAAAACATCACCAACAGAACAGCCTTCAAGACCATTTCATGGGCGTATCCAGCCAGGGCTTTCCTTCATGGGTGATTGTCTGAACAGTGGTATCTGGCGTCCGAGACCTTTACTTCCACATAAACATAAAAAGCATACATAACCATTGACTAACCATGCATTACAATGCCACAGTGTCTCAACTGAAACACTAAAAAAAGCTTTGAAAAGGCCAACTCTCCCTCTTCAGCTTTGGTAAAATGTCAACTTCAGGAAATGGGCTCCAACGTGCTTGCCTCTGCAGATCACTCAGCCAGTCAGCATGACACATTTATGTATGTGTACCGCAATGTATGCTACAGATGTGTAATATTTATGACAAGATTTAGAATGCTCCATATAGGCCTATTGTTAGTCAGACAGCACCATCAATGCAGGACTTAATTGCTGAGAGCCATTCTCTCTCAGAAAGCATTTTTTTGGGGGGGGGGGGGAGAGCTTGGTCCACAGGTGGTGATTGATGGCCAAGCACTGTGTCAGGCAGGAGGACACCTACCCTCAAACCCATCCCATTATCTGTATCTTCCATATAATCAGTGGAGATGGCTGTGGAATACACATAATGCAACATCCCAAAAACTGACCGCCAATATGCATTGGATCTCTTCAAACAGCTTGTCAGTGCAAGGTCTCCATTGGACCTGGAGGCCTCATACCATTGTGCAGTCCAGGACTCCACAGCTAGAAGTACCCACAGCACACAGGCTTTCATTGCTCTCTGAGCGCTGTGGGCAAAAAAAGAAAAACGGTCAGTGCTGAGGGCTTTTTTTCCACCAATGGTACTGAGTGCTGTGAATGCTGAACTTCATAGAATTTGTATTGAAAACAGCCGCCATTGGCGCAAAGGGGCAAAGGCCCTTAACGTTCCACCGGAAACAAAGTATTGAGATCCTTTCATTCAAGAAGCCCATTGCATGATCACTGGGTTTGTGGACAAAATACATTTAGTTGTCGAAATCGGAAATGTTCATCTGGACATACTGTATATTTATTGTACTGTAAGTGTGAAGGTAACCTAAGAGAGGACTTACAAACTCATGTGCAGCCACAATTAGCCTTTTCCAAATATAATTATTAGTCATTTCATATTTATATATTTCATATTTACACCGCCCATCAGTGGATTCCTGCTTCATCAACCCACTACCAAAACATGCTAATGTATGGAGAAAGAATAATTTCAGATGAATATGTGATATGGGCCGATTTACATTCAACTCTCAGGTACAGTGGGTCGTCATATTTCAGTTCTCCTCACGTGATAATCTGGACGAATCACATGAAATGCATGAATTCATTTTCATTTTCTTTGCCAAAACTGTCAAGAGCGCCAGAAATCATTCATTTGGAGAGTCGGGCGTTAATGGCGTCAAAAGCGTTCTGGGCGTGAGCTTGGCTTCATGAGCGTCACGAGCGTCAAAAAAAAAGATGAGCCTCAGTTAACTTTATGGTAATGAGCTATGTCACTGTTCGGCGTCAACCAATCAGAATGTCAAACTCGCAGGATTGCTGCTTGTGGTTTGTTCGAATGTGTCACGTCATGGCTTTGGCGTTTTCGGTGCTGAACTGGGTTGAGTGTCGCGCTATGAGCTTCTCCAGCGACTTTGACGCTTTTGACGGTTTTGGTCTGAAGGCACAGTAATAGGGACAAGGTTTTGCTGCTGCAGTCGCCTGGCTGCTCTTGTTAGTTTTTTCACTCCTGAATATGCTCACACCACTCCCTCATTACCTTGGTGGCAAAACAACATTGGCAGGCAGGCACACAGACAGCCTTTTAAAATTAAATAGGTGGAAGGGGGTGACCACAGTGATGCACTAGGAGGGATCATTGCAGCCTAGAATACTTTAAATCACCACATTTTGGTGAGCGTTGTGGCGCTACAGGCTACAGCGCTCATACCATATGCGGGTCTGAGTGCTCACGGTGGACCCAGCTTCGAATCCAGCCTGCGGTCATTTCCCAATCCCACCCCATCTCTCTCTCCTGCTTACGTCCTGTCTCACCTTTCACTGTCCTAAGCAAAAAAAAAATCACCACAATTTGGAACAAAAAACATCAGTGTAGTCTGATGAACCATCCGGAGTGATTTGGAGGATTGAGCCTCCTTCTTCTTCTTCTCCACTCTTCCTTCAAGGGAACAATCTGTTAGCCTTTTCTCTGTAGAGCACGTCCACACTGCAGATGTTCATGATTTGAATCTCACTCTGTCCAACGGAGAAAAAAAAAATATTCTCATATCTGGTGCCAGAAACTCAGAAGTGAGTGTATCAAAGTATTGAGATATTTACTAGGAACATAGTGGGCAATCTTATCCGTCTGTCAGGCACAGTTAAAGATATCTCCTTCATAGTCTTGCATCCCATACAACAGCAAAAAAAAAAAGGCTTTTGGGTTGATGTTATTTTTGACTCGTCAACTGTGGATATTGATGGATCATGATAGTATGAGTCTGAGTTCAGTTACTCGAAGAAATACATTTAAAAAACCTCAAAGATAAGACTTTCCACCACAGATTTAAATTATAAATACTTGGTTACTCTGTGAATCACTTGTGAATAATTATACAGTGACTCCTCTGTAAACATGTCGATCTATCAAAAAGAATACTTAAAGACTTACTGTGTGTGTTATGAAATATGCCTTGCACTTCCAATTATAAAAGCCCCCAGACCCCCAGAAATGTGGAGCCTGCTTTTAGGGTCCCCTTGTGTTCCATAGCATCAGTGCCATTTTTCGATTTATCTCCCTTCTCCTTTATCCTCATTGGAAGAAACGTAAGATATTTAACTTGTTAATTATGTGAGACGGCAGGAATGCTAACAGCTTGAGGGCAGTGGAGCATGCTGGCAGGAGAGATCCCACAACCCCACGGTTGTCGGAGAATGAATCCCTGAACCAATTTCCAGGTGTTGTGCTCTCTCTGATGTCATTGATGGAAATCACACTGAAGCCCCCTGCTTTCAAGTGGACTAGAAAAACAAGTGTAGATGAGTTGAAAATGAAAATGTTTCATCTTTCTCTCTCGTTCTTTCTCTCTCTCTCTCTCTCTCTTACTCGCTCTGTCTTCCACATAAATAAGGAATATGAACCAGCCAAAAACATGACAGGTGGTTGTCATGGGTAGTGTTGGCATGAACACCTGAAATTGTATCATATTAGATTGACATGGACAAGAAGGTAGCTTCCTAATAAAAGATGTACAAGGTTGTGTAGCATGCACAATACATGATCAAAGTGGAAATTAGTGGAAATGTGTAGGTAACTGGTGTATGTCTTGCATGCTTTTGTATCTATGACCTTCACTGATGCTATTTATTAAGATTTATTATGCATCACTGATGATGTATGGAAATTAGTCTTTTAATGGTTTAGTCAAAATGAATGGCTACCAAAATGTGATCACTAATGCCTTTGCCAATTATCAAAATAACATGTTTATTCATGGTGGCATGACTAAATAAATAAATAAATTAGTGGGGAACACTAGAATACTCAGATATTGTGTTGAACCCCTGCAGATGAGTGAACAACTATTTATTCATGTGATAAATCCTGACCAATTAATTACATAATGAGGATGAATTCACTAAAGAGGTCTATATTAATATGTATATCTCAGCCCTTTTGATTTGTCATAATTACTGTAATCAAGGCAAAGTGCTGTCTCTCTCTCTCTCTCTCTCTCTCTCTGTGTGTGTGTGTGTGTGTGTGTGTGTGTGTGTGTGTGTGTGTTTCGAGAATTGGGCACACACAGTGCTTGTATGATAAATCCCATCAGGGATATCTCATTCTTTTTGAATGGCTATTCAATACAACAGACAGATGTACCCACACACACATACCACAGAGCCCAGGAATCAGTGCAAGATTGTTATTATTATTATTATCATTTTCATTTTTATCATTATTATTATTATTTCATATTGAGAGAATGTACACTCGTTGTACTAAACTGTACACTGCACAATTTAGTAAAACAAGCCATAATTTAGTGAAATAAACACACAATTTACTACAATGAGTGCACAATTTAGTGAGCTGATGATTTATTGAAATGAGCGCACAATTTAGTCAAATGAGAACACACATTGTAAAATGAGCCCACATTTCTCAATATGCAACATAAAAATCTCCCTGTTAGACCTCCTGGGCTCCATAATTAGTCTGGTTTTCACCATACTAAGCTCAATCTTTTAAGACTGAACATTAGTCTGGGCAAGATGCGCTTTGATTCTACTGCAAAAGAGGCGTGATCAATGTGCATTGTTCAAATGACTCCGTATGCAATTGCCACGAACGGGGCTAGTTGGTCAATTAAACTTTTAGCCTACCAAAGCCAGTCGGTATTAATCGCAAACACGTCCTTCTGCTGTATGAACTGTTTCAGGGCAAGTTTTTGTTCTGTTTTCAGAGAAAAATTGCCTTTACTGTAACATCTTCCAAAACAGAAGCGACAGCGGCTGCTGCTTTCGTTTCGTTGCTGCTAATAAGTTCCGTTATCGTCACGTCACCGGCCAATAGCGTGCCAGGACTAGAGTATGGCCGTTTCTGATTGGAGCCAAAGATTCTGGCAATAAAACAGCGAAAGTAGATCTGCTGGTATCCAGCCTGAGCTGCCGGGCGATATTCAAATTCCCCGGAAGTTCAGGCAGGGTTCACCCAGCCTATAAATATGCATGAACTGATAAACACATAAAGTCAATACTAAGTTGTGTTGGAGTCTGTTTGGTTAACATTTAAGTTATGGTCAAGTAAATTGCATCCTCGTACACACTGTAGCATATTTATCAAATTTGTGTTGGAGACAACAAAAATGGTTTGACGAAAAACTTTGGGGAGTTGAGTTTTACAACTATCAGTTACAGTACCATGATGTTCAAATTGTATCTGGAAATTCAGTTGGCTGTTACTTACTTGTTAGCTGATGATGATTATGTGATTATCATCCCAACTAATTACAGAATGTCCTAGTGTGGTTCAATTTTCTACCCACACTAAAATTGTGTTAATATGTCGTAGTTGTGAAATGTCAATTTTAGGGTGAGATTTATTGAGTTTAGTCATTAATAACATGCAATCTATGTTATCAAATATAATAAAATATTAATGAATAATCAAATAATCAAATATTTTGAGGTCCACAGAAATACGGATAATGTCAAGTGCTTACCCCGATCGTGACATACTCGAATTAATTATAAAAATTAATAACAAAACAAATCAGACTGGAAGACAGAAAGTGCCAACTTGCCTCATCATAAAGCTTAAACCACACCTGCCTTCTCATAAATCATAAATAATATGTCAGCCACTCACTAATGGTATGTACCACTAGATCAATTGTTAAGGAAAAGTTATAATTCACCAAAGTTTGTATATATTTCCTCAGTCATAGCCTCCACGCTCTCAGAGATGACATTTTCATTATAAATGTCTACTGTATGTGCATACCGTTACTTCAGATCAAGGGACAAGACCGAGACAAAAATTCATTAAAAACAGGATTGCTGGCCCCAGCCGTGGCGCAACTGGCTGGGGCACCTGCACCGCACGCCGGCGACCCGGGTTCGATTCCCGCCCCGTGGTCCTTTCCGGATCCCACCCCTGCTCTCTCTCTCCCATTCACTTCCTGTCTATCTCCACTGTCACTATCAATAAAGGCATAAAATGGCCAAAAAAATATACTTTAAAAAAAAAAAAAAAACAGGATTGCTTGTGTGTATAAGGCACACACAAGCAATCCTGTTTTTAATGAATTTTTGTTAGGATTAGGGTCTACATTACTTTACAGTTTTCTTTTGGATTTGTGAGTTTTATGGTGCAGATTGTGATTAGGAATCCAGCCTTATTATGTGATTCGTACGTGTTAAGATATTACATCAGATGCGAAAGCTCTGTCTGCACCATACCATACAATTTTTTTCAGCCAGAGAGAGGGAATATTAGAATTTGTTTTAAATTCATGTGTAATATATCACACCTGTCACAACTTGTCAAAACATTTTTCCTATAGGCGTGTTATAATTAACGTTTACTAGTTTAGATATTTTATTCCTCGGCTCCTTCATTTTGAAACACCATGTTACATACAAAGTAGCACTAGCCAGGCATAATGGGCTCAAGGTACCCCCGAGAGACAAGCTGCTCAGCGGGTATACAGGGAGATTGGAGAGGTTCTAAAGGCAAAGGGAAGACATGCAAAATATTGCACCACATTTCATAATGGGAGGGATGCTAACTGTTGCATTGTATTCTTTTTTTTCCACTATCCTTTTAAACATTCTTTAGCCGTTTTTGTTATTTTTGATAAAGAAACAGTTTGTTAAAACTGCAATGCGTCAAATATTGTGTTGATGTCAATACATGTCTTTGTATTACAGTTGTTGCTATTTCACAGTATTGTACAGGATTGTAAACATTCACATTCAACCGCTACTGTATTCTGCTGTAGAAAACAAATGCCACTGACTATATTTTAGTATGATTCCCTTTCAGTTGGATGCTTTTCCTTCTGATGTTCATTTGGCACACACACACACACACACACACACACACACACACACACACACTGCCATGGTCATAGCCAATGGCAGCGGTAGGTGATGGCACACCTTTCCTTCTCTCCATGCAGTGCACCTGCTAACCCAGTGTGACCCCACCAGGTGGGTGCTCTTTACTTTACTGCTCACTTTCAGCTCTGCTCTCTAGCTTGTACTGATTTCTGCACCAAAAAACAGTGAAATCACACAAATGGTGAAGAATTAAATGTCCCCCTCAGTCTCAGTCATATTATGCAGAACAGTGTCACTCTCAAAAGATAGGGCAGTGACTTACAGTACTGTACTGTACATCAAGAACATTCAGGTTACAGTATATGTACAAAGTATCACCAAACATGTAAAAGTACAAAATAAATACAGCCAGACTAAATCATTAATTGCATCTTAACACACCATTCTTTTAACACTCAACATAATTTTGATTTAAACTCAATTGATTATTCAGTGATGAGTATTACAGTAATAAATCTTGAATGTACATCTTACAAACTGTTAGTTTAAATATATATAACCTTTTAAGGTTGTGTTATGAGCGCAATGTCTTTTTAATAACCTCACATTAACTTTTATGGTAAGAGGTTTGGGTGTTATTGTTATTGAGCAAACGTCCTATTAAGCTCTCTAAAGACTTAAAGTATAAAGTATAATATTGCAGAGTATAATGTTTATTATATATTACGTGGAGTTGATTCAATAATTCCTAAGCTAATAATAAATCTAGAAGTGTTTGTGGTTGAGGTGAAATGATCTCCATCGAGGGTACCATTTTAGTAGAGAGTTTTTAGAAAGCATCTCAAGACCTCTCCAGGATTAGAATTAGACAGACAGCCCAGTGTCAGATGACAAGCTGTGTATATAGAATAACAAAATGGGAATGGCCTTACACATTGACGTGTATATTAGGAGGGATCAGAGAGGGCCCGCATCTGGGATGGTTTGATAACATGCACATACAGTGTGTTACTGGCTCTGTACTGCAGGTGAGAATTGGGACTTGTTGGACGAAAGTGAAAACAGCTCCTGAGATTTTCCAGGTGGGAAGGTTCTGTGCTTGTCTCTTTTAACACACTTGGGTCCTGTTGATGTTTTCACATCCAGACGCATAAGAGAACCTTTCGCTGCATTCTCCTCGCCAGTCTCCTGCCAAAGAGACCAATGCAGGGCTGCCCTAATCTTTAGGCATGTCAGTATTCATAGGCTTATTATGATTAGAATTATCGATGGTGCATGGGCTGTTGGTGTCTAGTTGGATAATTCACTCTATGAGGGGAACAGAAATGAAAGGATATGAATTGGTATATTGATGGGTAACGCTTAAGTCTCACAACAGATGGGATCAATTTCAAGGCTTTAGACAAATATTGGTCCATGAATAATGAGATAGTGCTCTTGCTTTAAAATGATGTCTTTTTACTCCCGTCCACTTTTCTTTTGTTAAAAATGCATAAATCGCCTCATATTTTTTCAAAAGCACTTAGCAGCCCATATCCCTACTCAAGTATTCTAGATCTTTTCCACATTTGATTTTCGGCATCACAAGATTAGATTTTAGTGTCTTATACCACTGCAAGTCTGTGAAGTGTCTTAGTTGAACAGCGATGACAGCTCCTGAACCACTACTGATGACCTTTCGTTTGAACATGTGTGTATTGTCAGTGCTAAGATTAGCAGGGACGCATATGCCTATAACAGGTGGTGGGTGAAACCAAAACAGTGCTGGAATAATGTGCCTTAAAAACCTAAAGAGCTTCGGTGTGAACTGCCACATGAAATTATGCATACAGATGATTACTGTGTGTGTATACTGAGTAATTGCAAAATAGGGGTACACTTTTTCATTTTAGGCATTGTTGATATGGCCACATGCAAATATGCTATTTCATTTCAAGTCAGAGAGTGTCATAACATCAATCAAATTTGGAATAATTTGCTCATTACTTAATGTTAACGTTTGTATAAGCTTCCTTTAATTTGAATTTACCTTTGGTAGCAGTGCGTGTGTGTGTGTGTGTGTGTGTGTGTGTGTGTGTGTGTGTGTGTGTGTGTGTGTGTGTGTGTGTGTGTGTGTGTGTGTGCGTGCGCGTCAGTCAGAGGGTTGACGTCAGGACGTGAATAATTCATGAGCAGACTAAAAAGTACTGCTTTTGGAAAGGGTCCACACATTTGTGTTTGAGGGTGTAAATAATTCATGGCATGTGTGGGCAGAGTGGCAGGTTAAACAGAGATGTAATGTTGACAGGGCCCGGGGGTATGCACCATGGATACATCCTGAGCAGCACGGCTGGGAATACGGAGAATTTGCCTCGACTACAAAAGTAGCTCTCGGCCGAGATTGACATACAAAGTAATGGCACAGCTGGAGCATGGAACACTGCAAATGCAGTTTATGCCAATGAGTATGAATATCAGCACGTACACCAGTGAATCGGCTTTACATGAGCCAGAGAATAATAAACTCTATGGGTTAAACAAAGTTGCCATACATCTGGGGTTATCTAGTGCCACGTGTCAAGTTCAAAAGTTCAGTATATAATATATTATTCACAAGAAGTTGTGATTTTTTTTAGCGAGTTTGTTTTTCTAAAATATGTCTATTAGTAATAGACTGGCTGATGTTGAAAAGATCAATACATGGAATTATTTTTTGATGAGACAATACCATGTTACTAACTTCAAGTACCCTATATGGGTATCATGGGGCACACACACACACACACACACACACACACACACACACACACACCAACTTCTTTAAACACCTGGGGCATTTGTCCAGTCTGCATGACGTTAAAACTTGGTGAAAACAATAATGTCATAAAGCCTCATAACTGACCATGAAACTGCTCCAGATGCATGTAATCTCTGATTTTCAATTATTTATTTAGATAAATTAGTTATTTGCCTGAGATCTTAGAAGCTTTGACAGCTGTTTGTTTTGACTGAGCTCATTCAAAGCTTTAGAGAAATATAAAACTTTAAATTCTAATAATAAATAAGACCCATGGTCCCAATCTAGATTTTTTATGAGATGGTGTCAATCAAAACTGGCCAAACGTTAGTATATTTTCACATATACCATTGATAAGCAGAATAGTTTCACAGGGTATGATTGCATCATGCATGAAACAAAAAAAAAAAATGTTATTTATGTCAAATTGTCTTAGAGTAGTATTGGATACCGTCTATTGAATGTGGTTCCTCACTCAAGCTACGATCTAAATGCCTACCTTGGGACTGATACTATATACTTGTATATTTATTTTAGAATATTAGCATCTTGTGATGTATATGGCGAGTTGTGTTGCCATATCACTAATCCAGATTGGACAAAGGAGAAGAAAATAGCATGAACAACTGACAGGAAGTTGAGAGAAAGAGGGAGTAATGGAGAGGTTTGTGTGAGTGTGTGTGTGTGTGTGTGTGAGAATGAGAGAGAGAGAGAGAGAGAGACTGAATGTGACTACAGCTTTCTGGTTGACTACACAGTAGCTTGAGCGTAATTAAATTCTGTTTATGGCGGTATGCGGGCGAGGTGGGCCTTATTCTAGTTGTAAATTAAAGTGCTCATAAGAGGTTGATTTAATCTGAACCAGTTTGATTTGCAAGGGCCAAACTGATTTGCAGTCATTGCATTGACTGAGCCCGAGCAACACAGTCTGCTGTGCAGGCAGTAATGAATGCCATTGTCAGGTAAACTGGAAAATCAGACTGCGCTCTCCTCAGAACACTATCCCCGCCAGCGAGACTGATAAAGCCGATTCTTTTACGACATTCTTGTCCATTGAAACAGAAGTAGTGGCAGGGTAAAAAAATAAATACAAAATCCCACGGGTGATAAGTTCCGGTGTATTAAAAAAAAAAAAAAATTGGAATAGAGTCATTTCATCTATTTCAACCACCAGAATATCTACCCGGTCCATCTGAGCGTGCCTGCGAGAATTAATAAGCCCACGCTGACACGTCCGTCTTCAGACACTCATGGATGCCGTTTCACAGGGCTGGACATCTAACAGAGGGGATGATTAGATTCTTCAAAGCAGCTTCTGCTAAACGGGATGGAGTTGCCCTTATCTTGATAGAGCCCGGGAAAAAGAAAAAAACGGAGGCAGTTTCATCTTCAAGAGTTTAGAGGCAAGTATAGCAAAGAGAACATGACTATATACAGTGAGTTAAAAATGAAACTAATCACTAATTCAAGATGGACTGAGAGGGGCGCTGTTAACTTCAGTGAATGATGGCTAGAGCGTACGCTCGTTGTCGCATATCTGATGTAAACATCGTCAGGGCCGGGTAGTCTTTAAGGAATCTTCTCAACAGGCTCAGAGTAGTATACCTGATTTGGAGGCAGAATCAATCACTTCTCCTGTTATTGATTTAATCAAGCAGAGTGATATCAGCACCCATAAACCACTATCCAATATGCTAAGTGCATCACAGAGAACATGAGCTTTCTGTTTTGCCTTGCTGTGCAGTTCACAAGAAGCTCTTTTTGTGAAGGTAAAGTCAACTTGATATTAACATGCCATATGTATGCTTTCTGCATATGTGTGTGTGTGTTTGTGTGTGTGTGCGCTTCTGGGATTGTGTGTGTGTGTGTGTGTGTGTGTGTGTGTGTGTGTTTGTGTGTGACATTTCTCCAGTTGGTCAAGGTTTTTAGAGTGTATGACGTTTCAGCAAACAGGTTGTCCTGTTAGCAGGACTGCACAAAAACAAACCTCTTCATGAAACCTGGTAAAAGGGTGCAGCACGGGCCAGAGATGAGCCCATTAAACATGGGACTTGATATAGATCAAGGGCCAGATACTCGTCATTATGTTTACTTACTTTAATGCTGCCAGATAGGTCATTTGGCCTTGGCAGAGGACTTCACTCTCTGAGAGCCCCATTTAGCTGCGAAATATATGCCTTTTTTTAGACCTCTAATGGCCATATCTGATCCTTTTGCTGTTTAAATCTCAAACATGTTCTAGTAGTTTTTACCTCCAACTGTTATGCCTCCAACTGTCAACACGGACACAATGTTACGAGTATTATATTCATCAGAATTATCATTGTGAAAGGAAATATCCTTTGTCAGCACCAGCACCATTGTTCTTTAGATATTTTGCAAGTGCATGATTGTGTTTAGGAAATTGAAATATTGGACTGTTTTTGTTGTTGTTGTTGTTGGTTTCTTTTTTCAAAACCAGTAGAAATATAGTCCTGCATGGAAATTGTGGCATTTCTTTTACCTGGGGTCTGAAATGGGTGACCCTCTATTGAAGATATACGCTCCCATGAAGCCATGGATTGTATTCATTTTCGAACAGCTGAGGAATGTTTTTAGGCACGACTCAAAGCAGAGCTGTCCTAAGATCACTGTAACTTATGGACTCGCTGCTTGCAGGAAGTTGTTGGTTTAAATAACATTGCAGCTCGTCTTGATGCAAATCTTCGGTTAAAATTGGCCTTACGTTTGCAGAGTGTTTGACAATGGCTATAAAAGCAGCATAGACAATCATAGTCAAAGACCGTAGCTATCCATTATAGCATGTAGCATTTACTTCACATTATAATCACTGTGCTCAAATCTACAGATCTATATACTCTGTGAATGAGGCCAGGCTTGGTTTCGGTCCCTGTTGCTTCTTCAGTTAAATGCATTTACACATCTCTGTACTCTGTTATTCTCTCTACCTACCTACCTACCTACACACACACACACACACACACACACACACACACACACTTCATCACAGTGAAGACAATATTCACAACATGTCATTCAGACAGATTACATTTGACAGCCATGTCATAGACTGCCAATTTCCCCAGGAACAGCATAATGGGTTGAAATGGAAAGCAAAAGACGTGGAAATAATTTACTTAAAAGGTTATTCAAATCAGATGACACAGATAAGATCCCCCAGTGTATTTCTGACACCACCAGTAGCATGATAAGTTGAAGGGTTGAATTTTCCATCCAGGCAGCCCAGAGAAAAGAAAGTTTAATGACAGGGGGAACATTGTCTGTGGTCTAGTCATTATGTTGATAACAGAAGAACCATCCACGTTGTGCGCCATGGTTATGCATGAGAGAGGTGAAAATCCTAATTTGATTTTGAACTAATGATTATGAATTATGTATTAACATCACCAGTTCATTGACATACCAGCGCTCTTGGCAGATGAATGTCTGTCATTTCGAGTGACTATACGGCCCCCTTTTCACATCTCATCTTGCCATCATCTCGCTCCCATGTCAAACATTTAGTCTTGAGCGAGCGAATATGAGAGGATTGGGCAAGAAGTCAACATGGAGCCACTACTTTCCTCCCCTCTTGTCCTGCCTTTTCATGCCACCTAATAACGTTGGTCTGTACAAATGCGGGGAACAAAAGAGACAGAAAAAAAAGCACCAATCAGCTCTTTGCATTTGAATAAAACCAATTAGGTACGCTGTTGAGTGCTGCGGAGCAAAGGTGGCAGGTGAACCGTGGCTGCTGAGCTTTTTCGTGCCAGGGCACGAGTATGACAATCAGTTTTTTTGTCATTGTGCAGCATGTATTTAATCCTCTCTCTCTCTCTTTTTGTAGACAACGTACCTTGTTCAGTTCTTGCATTGGTGAAACATTCTACGTATAGACTTTGTGGGGTTACAAAATCAAAACCAAGACACCAAGGCAGTGTTCTGTACAAGTCGGTAAACCAAATGGGGTTTAGGAATCATCGGACTGTACTCCTTAAAAATCCCTTCCTACTGTTCATATTTCTGTGTTTAGTCTGGACAATTACAGTATACTCAGTGCCTTAGCAGAAAATAAGTGTGGTGTGGACTGGTCAAGTCGCACCCTGAATAAAAAGTTTGGAGTTTGTTTTGTACTTGCTGCAGCGTTTGATGTCTAGAGGCTCCTCAGTGGTCATAAAAAAGAGAGGAGATGGAGGGCCTCAGGTTCAGTGTGCAGCCAGAGAGCTGTTTAAGGAGAATCAGCAGAGAAAAGGGGCTGCATTTCAAGGGCTACAAAGCAAGATGTAGAGAAACACACCATGTACTATGATACATGTCATTCTTGTGTTTCAGATATTATGTTTCTTATACTGTACTTATGTTTCTATTTATGTTTGTGCTGTGCTGTGACACCGCAAGCCTATACTAGCCTGATAGATTTTTTTACTGATTTTTTTTGTCAGTCTTTAAGTTACTGTAGATAGATAGATACTTTATTGATCCCCAAGGGGAAATTCAAGACTGTATGCTGACTGTATGCTGATTGATTTAGTTGGAGATGTAAATATGGTTTGAAAATCAACAAGGCATCCATTTACCTGTACCTGTACCTGTACTCTGTATTTTGGGGAAGGCTTGCTTTGATTTACGAGCTATAGTTCTACAATGGTGCTGTCATGACTTGAGTCATCTTGGTTATGCTTTTTCTATGAGATACCAAGTGGTTCTCACTGTTCTTGTGTGTTGCAACTGGTATTATGGGTTGGTCTGTCTAAAAGCAGTCATTGAAGTAAACATACAGCAGAAAACATACAGCAGAAAATGGTTTGAAGATGGACCTAAGATAAGTTAAGGTTACCGGTGAAAACAGGCTTAGAATGATGAAAGAAACATCATAAAAGCCACACTCTGGCCGTGACCAATTCTTCAGGTTTTGATGTGTAGACACAATCGCACAATGGCAATAAGACGTATTGGCGACTCTGTAAGGCAAAATGAGTATCTCTCACTTTTCAGCGATTATTACGCTGAAAAGTGGCTTGGAGAAAAACCTTCCCATCAGAGCCACTGCATTAAGACGAGAAGATCTCATTTCGATTTGATTTTATCTCTGTGGGGACTACACCTATAGTATCACTTCCTATACAAACACTAAAATACTGTTATAATGTAACAGAGAACAGCAATCTCAAGTTTATGTGAGGTTAGGTCATCTGTTTGCCTGTGCTTTATATGCAAAACTGCTCTTGAGAGAAAATTGCTGCAGCGTGGTAGCTGTTATAGATATTGTGATACAGACATACATTTTTAACAATGTTTTCTCAATTAGCCAGCATGACAAGACAAATCCAGATATAATGTGAAAATAATGAAGTGAAATGAAGTGGAGCAAAACACAGGATACTTCAATTTGAGTTCACCCAGCCCTCGTAGTGGTTATCTGCCAGGGTTGATGAATATCCTTCATTAAGCTTGAGAGATATGGTGCAAACAGTGTATTTCAGCAAAGTTTCATACATGGCCCCATGCTTCCTTGACATTTGACCTTGAACCTTAGTCTCCTTAGTCTTACTCTTGACCCTAAGACTCCTTTTCAAAAGTATTATTTGCTAGTAGAGCAGCACAAGTGAAGTGTGATTACTACCGTATCTTGTCTCATAATTTGTTTTTATTTTGTTTTAGTTATATCTAAAGAGGAACTATGCAGGTTTGGTGATTTCTTTGCTGTTTTCTCATTTTACGCTTGCAGGTTTCTCTGCAGAGCTTCCCCTACAGCTTTAGCGAGTATATTCAACACTCCTCAATGCCTTTTAATGAGCATGATCGCTTCTGTTTGTCAGCGCCGGCCCAGTGGTACAAACTTGCAAGCATGGTTTTTCCGCTCACAGGCGCTATAGGGGAAGGCGAGACAGTCATCATTCAACCTGGAATAAGTCAAATAACCATTCCAATGACTCTGAAGCTGCTCAGTTAATGTAAATTAAGCTGAAAATCTCGCATAATTCAAGATATTCAACATATTCTCGCACATTAACTCCTGGTTGATCGAGGTGTTTTGCAGAAAAATGAACAACAGCTTATTAGAAGCCCTACATCACGCCAGGTACATTTGACATAATATTGGCCTATTACATTTGTATTGATACATATTTAGTTTCAGGTGGAGCACATCCATTTGAAAAAGGTTTCTTCTCACTTCAACATTGTTCATAACAGAAGTAATCAGTCAACATGTTGTAAATGGCCTTTTCAGCAAGTAATAAAGAGAGAGATATCACTATGCGGGAAAATTACGACATTCAACTCCTATCAATAAATTGATGTCACTGTGTCACTCTGGAAACATGATTACAAAGTGTGTTATGAGAGCACAGTAATCATTTCTAATAATCCAGACAACGATATCAAAATATTAGTTTAAATCAATTCCAAAAGTTATAATTATATCACACCAATTTCCTCCTCACTGCCTTGCAAAGTAATTAAATTACACAACAATTATTGGGTTATTAAACATGCATATTACTGAAGTGACTCCCATTTAATTTATCTGCTTTTTTCAATGGCCTCTTTTAATGATATCATGTCCTTGGAATTAAGGCAAGCAGTAAAAATTGTACTTTTCCTCAGACACCCAGCCAACATCAAACGATTCTGCCTGTGCTTGTTTTGTCAGTGTTATGCAGGGCTATATTAATATCTTATTCGTTTTAGTTAGAAAGAAGGCCTACAGCAGAGCTCGCTGATAATTAGCCATCATAATTGGAGACACAAAAAAGAAGACACATTTTCTCACCAGAGGCTAAACCTGTGTCTCGCCTGGCCTCAGACAATAGAAAACAGGAGAGGAGGACCAAAAGGGAAATACAGAAACATTATACACAAAGATGCAGTTGGCTCTGTGTAGTCCACAGATACCGCTCTTCACACCTTGTTCGCGAGCTCTTCTCACAGTGGAAGCATAAATGAAATGCTGCTTCAAGAGGTGTTTGTAGATGCGAGGCACAAAAACACTGGACTAATTTGTCTTGGGCTGACATTATTAGCATCGCTACGATTGTTGTGCCAAAATGAAAATACAGCCTCAGACGCACGGTCTCTGATCATTGTCACTTCTTTGCCTCTTTGCATATACAGTATAATAGGTGTATCGCCGTGAGATTTAGGGCTTTTTACTCCAACAATTAGCGTTGCCATTGTTTTATTACAAGACAGTACTTTCTGATTCCATACTGTTTTGATGAGACTGACAAGACCAATTATAGTCTAGGACTAGTTATACTGTTGACTACTGTTTACAGGGGGGGGGGGGGGAGCCGTGGCCTACTGGGCTTCATGCTTGTAACTGAAGGGTTGCTGGTTTGATCCCTGACCAGTAAGAAAAATGTGGGCAGGTGGGAGTGGTTGAGAACTACCGTACTCTCCCATGCCCACATCCAAGGCTGAAGTGCCTTGAGCAAAGCACCTAACCCCTCACTGCTCGCATGATTGGAAATGTGAGTGACAGGCTCTCCAGCTGCAATGTCATGGGCATCAGTAAACAAAATAAAAAGTTTCTTTAGAAGCAAAATGAAATAGTATTTCAATGTTGCTTATAACGTCTGCCATTGTACATGCAGCGTCACCACTATAGTGTTATGCTCAATAACCATATTCCAATGAGCTAGACCACTTTTCAGCACTGACATGCCATGCAACACTGTTGCTCTCAGCTTGTCTGTACCATATTAACAGGACATAAATGTAAGCATACTGTAGGTATGGCAGATGGCTACCTACACCCAACAGGAATGATGGCTATCCTGAGACTGTGAGTGTGTGTGTGTTTGTTATGTGTATTAAGCTCAATAAGATGATTCTGATGCTATGTATGTAGTTAATCCAACTGAAACCAATCACAGAGATACAGTATGTGCACTTGGAAGTGTCCAGCTGTTTAAATGAAAGTAAATGAATTTTATTGCCTTGTTGTTTAAGTGATATTGTTTTTTTGGCTTGAAAATCATTGCCGTTTATTTCAGCTTGCATCTGTCCCCCATTATGGTGCAGAATCAGTATGACAGCCTCTAAATGGCTCATGGTCTTTGGACCGTTGCAGAGGTAATCCATATTCAGCAGGATTCACGCTCATCCATAGTGAATTTCTCAGTGAGGAATAAAACGCTGTCTGTCTCAGAACCTACAAGGCCAGGGCACATCTATTCTCTTTTACTCTTTTTTTTTTTAACAGATTTTATTCTGGCCTTGGTTTGTGTGTTCCTGGAGAGGAAGCTAATGTGTGTGTGTGTGTGTGTGTGTGTGTGTGTGTGTGTGTGTGTGTGTGTGTGTGTGTGTGTGTGTGTGTGTGTGTGTGTCACCATGTGAATATGCATAGTCACTGTCATGCCTAAAGTTTTCTAGCACTTTTCAACACTTTCCAGATCTCTGTTTTCCTTGCCCTCATCACAACATGCAGCAGTGGGTCTCCCCTGGCAGCGAAGGCGAAAGAAGCATGCCCCTTCAGGAAAACATGGATTTATTAAATCTGTTATTGAAGTGATGTCTGAAAGCGGATTTTCAGGACTCACAGCTGAAACAGAGTATTAGACTCCTGAGGTATAGGTTATTGTAGGCTGGCAGCAAAGGATGGCATGTCTAAGTCTTGCACAGAGAGAGAGAAAGAGAGAGAGAGAGAGAGAGAGAGAAAGAGTAATAGAGACATTTGATGGTCCTTTACAGTTTGCAAACACACATTGAATTTGCTCTGCAGTTGCCTCTGGCAAGTCTTTAGTTCTGTTGTTTCTAAAGTCACTGAAAACCAGTCACAACTGCTTATCCGGCATGGATGGAGCTTTATTACATGGAGGCACGGTTAGGAGCACTGTCGAACATAATCAATGGCTGCCCTGATGGTGTCAGTGTTAAATAATACAAACTTGTATCTTCACTGGAATTGAGTAAACAGCTACATTTCATATTTAAATCTTTGTTTACAAGAAATATATTCATTTTATTTATTTATTTAAAGAGGAATGCCTTTTGAGATGTGGCATCTCATTTTCGATATATGTTTGCTGTTGTTCTGAAATGGATTGGTAAACCTCTCCAAATCATCTCTATTGGCTAACATTTCCATTCTTTAAGGTAATGTTGAAAATGCTTTTCTTTGACAGCCTGTCCAAGCTAAAGCTTTATGTCTATTCCTCCTTCTACTATTCACAATAACATATGAAGAAGAATTTAGGAAACATCTTCATGAGTTTAAAACACAGTCCAATCAGGTGTGTTCAATGTGATGGGGCTTTCAAGGGCTCCAAGTTTGATTGCAGTTTGACTTCAAAACATAGAGAAATCGATAGTTCTCTGTGTATAGCCCCAAGCAGCACTGAATGCTCTGAAATGGCGTTGCCTTAGAAGACTTAACCATGGAGGCACTGCAGTGAGACACTAAAATGGAGCTCACAACGCTTGAATGGAGACCTTTTACATGTACATGAAGGTTAATACATTAATTACATTGAACAAATGCCTCATCATTAATCAACCTTGCAACGTAGAGCAGCATGCTGGAGAATATGGTTTGTTTATGGTAACTAATTAATTATGCTTACACAGGGAATGTTTACATTATTATTTGTTTACATCAACAAACCATTATCTCTGAAATTAATGAAAATTCCAGGACAAGCGCTGGATAATTTCATAATATATGATCACAGCAACAAATTGATTTGAACAACACATACATTAATTACACATTTCCCGCAAAAAAAATAAATACATTTGTAGCAGTACATTTAAAATGACAACAGCACATGATGATGTGGACAATGACTTGTAATTGCCTTATATATCAGGAGAAGTCGACATGGACTGCTCTGACACAACATTGATGACTTGGTGCTTGGACCAAGAGTAGAGACATGAACTAGACTTGACTACAACACTTTCTGCAGAACAATATTCAAGGTATGCATCCTTCCAGAATAATATGCAAGTGGGGAGGTATTATTGCAAGACATTGTTTTGAGAAATAATAACTTGAGAGTGTAGCTTCCCGTTTACTGTTCCCCTTGGAAATACCCTGGCACACTTTACATCTTCTCCCACCCAGGGCCATTATTTTCCATTCATGGGGGACTGGAGAATGATAGTTTGTTCACCACATGCAGAGAGAAACCAATCTCTGCATGGATGCTGCGGAGCCTTGCGAGATCTGTGGGGTATACTTATGAAGGGGTGCTTGCCTTTGCAAGATGTGGGCATATGACTACTAGAGAGAGTGATGGAATTTGTCCAGGTATACCTGACAGGTATTGTGCTCTTGGACTCTACAGGTCCTCCTGCCTTGGGTGCAAGATGGATTTTGGCCTCTACCTAATTACCTCCCACCATTAGCAATAAACACACGCAGCGCTTCATTCACCATCAAACACGCTGATCAAAGCGCACCAGCATGGAGGGACTAAAGGTGATTCATTATGTTTGATAAGTTCATAAAAGGGGAAAAAAATCAAACAATTTCCCTTTCGATATGCATCACACAGACAGACTGGGGAAAAGGGGGGAAAACATTAATTTAATACATCTGCATAAAGGTGAAGCAAAGAAGAGGAATGATGTGAAGAATATGTTTTTCCCGATAATTAGTTTACTCTTCTTTTTTCAGCCGAACTCTATACTTGCAGCCTGATAACAGGGTAGGGAGAGAGAGAGAGGATGATTGCGATAATGATGCTAAATACATGATAATGCTGTGGGAGTGTTGACTGTCTTTTTTTTTTTTTTTTTTGTTATTCCTTGAGCTGAGTGCAGAAGCAGAACAATTAGTCCCATTTAGGCTGACGAGCTCGTAATCAGGACGCTCGTAAACCTTCATTATACCGCTCGCGCGCCGGCCCAACCAAACCATGAAAGCGCACTGACAATAATCCCATGCAAATCCTCCCGTCTCCATGACGCATGTTAATTTCACATTTGCCTCTGAAAATAAGTGTAATCACATCGAGTGAGGAGCAGATGAGCTGTCCAGAGAAAAAAAAAAAAGAAGAGAAAATCCGTTTCTGTCAAGAGCTGGGGACCGAGAGAGAGAGAACGTCTGAGGACAAGCGCGATGTGCATTTGCATTTCCGCTCCTGTGCCGCTATGTCACTATATGTCACGACTCCATGGCAACAGGCTGCAGCCGGCGCAAATCAAAGAAAATGTCATAGGCCCACAGTTACGGTAAATAAGCCCTGGGAGAAGGTGAGCGCAAAGAAAAAGTCATTTCATGATCGCACTGTTACAACAGAGCTGCAGACGTATAGGCAAGGAAGCTTCTGATAATACTGAAGAAAACAACATCAATCATAATGCAGGACTGTGATAAAAAAAAGAAGACATTTCAAGATGTATGAATTATGGATTCCATTAACTGCCAGGTGCCAAGCATTTGTGTAGTTACAAAGTCACAAAGTTGCAAAATCACAGCTGGGTATATTTTTGGTAGCATTGACATTGTGGTCAGGTTTGCTTAGTCACCAGAAATTTCCAGGAACTCACGTAGCGTATGTCTGGAACATCCACTCATTCACTATACTATACTATCTGGTGAATGTAGATGTTTTCTGAACACAGACCCTTCTGGGAACTCATCTACACATTAACAAGTCCAACAGGACCCACCTGTCTGAGTAGACCTGAAGGTCAGGCAAGCCAGCTCTGTCCCTCTCCAGCACAATATACTGTATAGAGATAGTTAAAGGAGCAGAGTTGGATTATAATCATCCATATTATCTTGAATTCAGCAAATTTACTCCTGACATTTGTCTATCAGTCTCTCCAATGTGTTTGCACTCAGAACAATACATAGCTGTGTGCTTGAGCAGTGAGATCAAATATCCACTAACATTTTGAAGAATTGGGGACATACTGTAGCCTAGCGACCAAAGAGAATAAGGCCTGTCAACTTGGTGTGGGAGGTGGTACAGGCCTTGAGCCATTCCTTGCATTATGGAATGTTCAGGGCATTGACTGTTTGGAGCTTTTAATATATCTCTTGATCTTTGCCACTGTTTCAGGGGAGGAGAGAAGTAACGCTTTCATATTTAGTTCAATTTGAATACCTGAATCGTGCATGTAGCCCAAGCCACGCTGTCTGATCAAAACTTTTCAATCCGCTTTTTCAAACACGCAAATAACCTAATGGGATTTGGTAATTAGAACTTTTAATTTATTAGTTATCATTGCCTCTGTCTGCTGGGATGAAGCATTGAGCTCATTATTCGATAATTGCTCACAGTTTAAAGCTCCATTTCACAGCTGAGCAGGTTGCTAAGCTCGGAGACGCCGTTAGCCTCCTGTGCTGTTTGTGGCTTTTCTGCTGACACGTGGCGGGAAGGCAGTGGGGTCACCGGCGAGATTCGTTACGGAGATATACGAGAGATTAGGCTTGTGACTGGATATTGCTACTACCCTCTAACTGGGCAGGGTCAGCTGGTGATTGAGGCGTAAACTCATTACCTGGGTAATTTCCTTTTCTTAAGTTTCCAAGTCCCTCTTTTTCCTCGATGGAGACACACGGAGGTGTGAGACGACAGATGAGGCAAAGCAAAATGCGCTTTTTTATTACCCTGACATAAAGTAAACAACGGGTCTTCAAAAGCAATACAAAACAGCTTGGAGATGGTTGCAACAAAATGCCAAATGGTGATCTATGGGTTTCATACTTTTCTACCCATAAGCTACTCTAGATTCCACCCACCCTATTTCCACAATACTGTATACCAAGTGGAGGGAAATTCATATACATCACATCTATGAAATCCCGCCCGGCGATCCTGATTGGTTCATTATTTTTTGCTGTCCTTGAAGGAGTTTGCATTGCCCTCGGTCCGAAATCTTTGTGTGGAGCTCAGCGAAATGCCTCTGGTGGAGCATGGCGGAACTTCAAGGATCTGGCAAGAGTCAGGTTAAGGATGACGTAGTCAAGCTAGGAAAATGCCCCTGCACACAATTGGATAGACTTTTCAGTGCAACAAAACATCCCATTGTGAATCGTGTATAATTGTAGGCCTATAAAGCCCAGCCAGACAATTTGATCAGTTGGCTGGTTTTCATTGAAGATTCTCAAAGAAGTATAGCCCGACCAAATTTCCTGATCTCAAATTTTGTATGCTGGAGTGTGTTTCCCAAAACCATAGTTGCTAACTAAGCTAGCTTTATGTCAACTAAGTAAGCAACTTTGTTGGTTGCAATGCAATTTCCCATTGCCAACCAACTAAGTTGCTAACAAGTTAGAAACTACAGTATGGTGTTGGGAAACGTCCCCCTGATCAATAGTGTGTGATTTGATGCTCTATAGTTTTCAGTTGAAAGCCTTTGGAAATCTCTCTTGCCATTGTGCTTTGCTAGAACTATTACTTCCTTTTCCCCTTTCAGAGGAGGAGAATATTTTTAAGGTAGGCTAATGCAACGTGCACAAAGAATTTTGGAACATCAAGGTCACAAGAACAATGTGTCTTCCAATATTTCCACAGCAAAGGTGAAAAGTGGTTGTATTCATAAAATGCTAACAATGGGACAAGTACTGTATGATGGTATGCAACAGTCAAGAAATGACAGAGAAAAGACAGTTCCCTTTGTTACAGTTCAATCTTTACTTCTGTCATCTATCAAACGACTTTGTGCCTGCTCAAAGAAGTGCGAGGGACAGGAGATCAAGGATTTGTAATACAAAACAAAACTTTTAAAACTTTCATAATACAAATGCAAATACTAGTACATTAAGAGGTCAATAATGATGGATTTTCCAATGGAAACCATCCGACTCTTTGTACTGGTCTGAATAACACTTTTGTGTTCCAGAACAAGATTTCTTATTCTTCTAGATCTCTCTTTTGATTACCAACACTGTTTGATTGATGAGTTGTGTGAACACCTTATCCCAGATGCCATGACCCGAAAAAGGTCATATGCAGAATACTAAAAAAACTGAATGTCAAGATGGAATTTACAGATGGGTGAAAGTATCGTAATGCTCCAAAATGCAGGTTTTTCACACACTACTGACAGATTAAGAACTAATGAAATCACCTCAATCAAAGCAGCCTATTAAAAGGCTATATGCAAGACAATAGTGCCCCTAACCTGGTCAAATTCACTCATTTTGCGGTCATGAATGAAATTCAGGGACAGAGACGGGTGAGACATCATGACGCAGACACTACTGCTACTGCAGGTCACTGCTTTATTCAGCATGCTGCTTAACATGTAAATGGGAACATTCCATTTCAGCTTCACACGGAAACATTTTATTCTGAATATTGCCATAACTAGAATATGGTCCCTGATCGGAATATGGTGTGCATGGAAACATAGTCATTGACATGCGGTGTTTGTTGGTATGGTGTAGTATCTGACAAGTATAAGATCACTGCATGCAGGCCATAATAAAAGTGTGCTGAGAGAGTTTTCAGCTGTCTGGACTGGATGATATACAGTGCCTATAGAAAGTCATCATACCCTTTTGAAATAGTTCCTTTTTTTGTCTTACAGCCTGAAATCAAAACCCATTTTAAAAAAAATCTTTTCCAGTTTTATTTACAAATGTAGCTGTACAACATCAAAATAATGAAACAAAAGTCAACAGTTCTGAAAATTAATAAAAAATTAAAAACTAGAATAACAGGGTTGGAAAAGTCATCATACCCCTGACTTAATACTTTGTCAAGCTTCCTTTTGCTTTCATTACAGCCATCAATCTGTTTGGATATGTCTCTATTATAGCTTTGCACACCTAGACAGGGGAATATTTGCCCAATTTTCCGTGCAGAATTGTTAAAATTTAGTCAAATTCTGTAGGGAATGGCGATGGACTGCTCTCTTCAAGTCAATCCACATATTTTCTATAGGATTTAAGTCAGGGCTCTGACTTTGCCACTCAAGGATATTCACCATCCTATCCTTAAGCCACTGCTTTGTTCTTTTGGCAGTATGTTTAGGATTTTTGTCGTGTTGGAAGGCGAATGACCTCCCCATCCTCAGCTGTTTAGGAGAGGGACGCAGGTTTTCCTCAAGAATTTTGGTGTACTTGGCAGCATCCGTTTTCCCTTCTATCCTGACCAATTGCCCAGTCCCCGCTGAAGAGAAACATCCCCAAAACATAATGTTGCCCCCACCATGCTTCAAAGTAGGTATGGTGTGTTTTGGGTGTGTTTGGGTGTGTATACTGTGTTTGGTTAGCGCCTGGAGCTCAGTCCAAAAACTTCAATCTTAGTCTCCAAAAAGTTCGATCTTAGTCTCATCTGACCATATAAGCTTTTTCCACATGGTAGCAGAATATTCCAGATGTGTTTTTGCACTGAACTCCAAGCGCAATGTTTGGCGAAAACCAACACAGTACACCACCCAAAACACACCATACCTAGTGTGAAGCATGGTGGGGGCAACATTATGTTGTGGGGATGTTTCTTTTCAGCGGGAACTGGGCAATTGGTCAGGATAGAAGGGAAAATGGATGCTGCCAAGTACACCCACATTCTTAAGGAAAACCTGCGTCCCTCTCCTAGACAGCTGAGGATGGGGAGGTCATTCGCCTTCCAACACGACAATAATCCTAAACATACTGCCAAAAGAACAAAGCAGTGGCTTAAGGATAGGATGGTGAATATCCTTGAGTGGCAAAGTCAAAGCCCTGACTTAAATCCTATAGAAAATATGTGGATTGACTTGAAGAGAGCAGTCCATCGCCATTCCCTATAGAATTTGACTAAATTTTAACATTTCTTTACGGAAAATTGGGCAAATATTCCCCTATCTAGGTGTGCAAAGCTATAATAGAGACATATCCAAACAGATTGATGGCTGTAATGAAAGCAAAAGGAAGCTTTACAAAGTATTAAGTCAGGGGTATGATGACTTTTCCAACCCTGTTATTCTAGTTTTTCATTTTTTATTAATTTTCAGAACTGTTTACTTTTTTTTCATTATTTTGATGTTGTACAGCTAAATTTGTTAATAAAACTGGAAAAGATTTTTTTTAAAATGGGTTTTGATTTCAGGCTGTAAGACAAAAAAAGTAACTATTTCAAAAGGGTATGATGACTTTCTATAGGCACTGTAGATTGTTGGATCTATCTCTGAATATCCCAGCTTTTTTTCCTCCATCATCCACCGACTGGCTTTGACGGCAATCATAACCCACGTCCTCGCAATTCAGTGATGGCACTGAGTCACATCACCCTGTCAGAACTACCCTTGACAAACTCAGAAAAAAAGAATAGCGCACCTTTCAATCTATACTGTGCTTATGCCACCACATCCTCCAACAATCACAGAGCCCAGGCTTACAGCTGATGTTTCATTCACCGATGCCTTCCAAAACACAATATGAAGTACAGGCTTGAGAGGTCTGTCAGACTCCAAGCCTTTCACTAGCGGATTCTAGTGAAGCTGCTATCATCTCTCAGGCAGTTTGAGGTCAAACAGACAGAAATGCAACATCCACAACTTGTGCCATCAACAAGTTAATGTAGACAAGGTAGACCTGAAAATGCACAAAATGAGCCATACTTTAAAGTCTTTGTAAACCAAAAATAAATATGTGTTTTGCGTTTGTCACATCAAAGAAAGGGCTGTCATTTACTACTTGGAAAAATCTGAATGAATAATTCAAGGGACTGTTCTCAAACTTTGTGGAAAGGTTGTCATGTTTTGATTAATGGTCTAACTCCACAATTTAATAGTGTACAGTTTACAGTCTTAAAACAGGTTTTTTAGGGGTCGTTTTCTTACCTATGCGAGTTGTTTCCAAACAAGTCTCTCATTTTGGTTTGCAGGGACTTTAAATTCAAAAGCTTTAATGTGAGTAAGAATCTTTCATGACAACAGTCCTAGTGCAAAATGTGACTTAATTACCATACAACTAAGCCCAATACAATTGATAGACATTACATAGGGTTGTTCTATAGTTAACATGTCACATTTAAAGTCCCCTGGAGAAAATAAATGAAGCTGAATATAGTCAATTCACAATAAAAACAGACAGAGAAGAGCTTGCACACACTTCTAAATAATGTGTCTCTGTCTACTCCATTTGTTATAGACCAGTGGTGCACCAAGTGAAGGAAATGCAATTAATCAGTTATTTAAACTAGATGATCAAAACAACTGCAACTGAACAACTCAAAGTTTGAGTTTTTTTTTTTTATCCAACTTTTGCCATTTGCCGTGATTTAACATACAGTAGTTACAATCTCTGACTACAGACAGAGTATGTTTATCTAGTCTGTTTAAAGTCTGTTTATGCCACATTGACCTTGCCTCAAGTCTGAATTAGGGTCTGCAATAGGAAATGTAACTTTCCAATAGCACATCTGGCAATATAACAACAGAACTCTCAGGTGATGTCTCATCTCGTCCTTGTGCCTTTGTGCCTTACATTTTATCATCTGTTGAATTCCTATACTTAAAGCTCTAGCCTACAAGTCTGTAAACAGCTGTTTACACAGCAAATATTGATGTTCATTAATGCCATTCAAGTGCAAATATATCTATTTAAATATATTAAATATTATACACTTTATTATATACAGATAGACCCCAGGAAATTCAATTGTAGTTTTGAGTGGAAGCGCTGATATTCCTTTTGAGAGCAATTGGTGATTAATATCCATGTAAACCCATGATCCAAATCAGTGGAATTTTGGAAGAACTAATGGGAAAATCCAAGGTTGTGATGGAAATCCAGAATTATTTTGATAATTCACTGCTGATACAGAATGTGAAAACAGCATGTCATTCTAGATCAAGAAAGCATTGCTTCAGCCTTTAGATCACACACACACACACACACACACACACACACACACAGAGACTCAGCCCATGTGCACTTAAACATACAATTTTAACAAGATTCACTAGAGTCAAGTGATTCATTTCCCTCTTGTGCTTCACCTGGCTCAAGGATGCATCACTCTGGATTAAATTAAAGTAGATTCACAACAAGGACCTGCAACGTGTCTTCAAAACAGCACTCACACACACACACACACACGCACATGCACACACACACACGCACACAAAGAGCACACACAAACACAAACAACCCCCCCCACACACACACACACACACATAGACCGTTTTATACACATAAAGACATATAAAGATAGAATGTGTGCATACACCACCTTAATGTACACTCCCCCTAGACATGTACGCACACACACACACACACACACACACACACACACACACACACACACACAGATAGACAGCCTTCTCTAGGAGCACACACACACACACTCACACAGACAATTTATACATCACTGAAACAACATCGATCTGGCCGAGGAGCAGGGCGATGTTTTCATCTGGTAAACGCTCCCAGGGACACCGGCGCAGTTATCGTACGTCGCACCTTCGCCCAGGAGAAGATTACGCTGGCTCGGAGCCAGACAGGCTATCTGCTTATTAAAGAATAGAAGGGAAAGCATGTCTGACTATACCCAGCCACTTCATATGGTAATGGCGGGAACACCACGTTCCCTTATCCCGCTGCCATCTTTTGTGTCGGAGATGCTGTTTGTTTGTTGGCACTCAAGTTTGTCTAAGCATGAAATTGTACTCTCAGGGCATGCTTTGGAGGAAACGCATTATCTGTCTGTAAAAATAGAGGGGGGCGGGGGGGGGGGGGTATGGCTAAGGAGCACACAAGCATGCTTGTCAGACAATCGCAGATTGCTGCCAGCAAAGGGGTTGGACGTCGGCAAGCCGAGTGTGTGTGCATGCAGGACAATTTCATTATTATTTCCTCCATGTATGCTTGTATGCAGCTTGTGATGGAATGTGTGTTTTATCTGTGTGTGTGTGTGTGTGTGTGTGTGTGTGTGTGTGTGTGTGTGTGTGTGTGTGTGTGTGTGTGGTGGTGGGCCAGGGTAAGTGTGGAGATAATGCTCTATCTGGAGCCTGGCATGTCCATCAACATGCAGACGGATCTGCGATTTGTCCCAGAGTCGAGTGTGTGATGGAGGAAACGGCAGGCGAGAAGAGAGCCAAGCTGAGCGCTCGGAATACCTGACATCTGCCGAGGCTTGAACCGCAACCAAAGAGGATTCCATTATCAGGGCCAGACGAGGCAAAGTGAGAGCAATAGGGAAATAGGATGACAAACACGACGAGCCGAGAGCTAACAGCAGAAAGATCGAGGAAAAGTGAATCCAAAAGAGTTGGGCTTTTTGTAGTACACACTCACCGATTGATGTGTCACTTTGGCAGCCTACAGAACTCTAAATCCTCTTGAAGATCACACGGTCACCTTAATTGCCCACGAGAGGTTGCGTGTTTATTTTAGCACTCGAGAGGAAAAAGAAAGACTTGGAGAAGGTATAACATTTGTGTCTCCTTGTCTTCAGAGTAACCTGATCATTAACATGTGCGAACGACTGCCATGCCCAGGTGCAACACCCACACAGCCCGCGCTCATTATCCTCTCGAGGGCTTGTAAGGAGCCCAGACCTGAGACAGCTGGTGGCCATGCCTTCAACACATTACAAATGCCAACGCAGTAATAACCACCAAAAACCTAGGATGAGCCATTAATCACGATCACCTCCAACCTCATGCGAAAAAAACAAACTTTGTTATATAAGAGAGAATGAGACACACACACACACACACACACACACACACATATGCCGAGAGAGCGCAAAACCATACCCAAGCATTGCCAGGAATTACTCGGTTGCTTATTCAAGTGTATTTTTTTTTTGGTTGTTTATTCAGTTGTTCATGAAGCTTGGACAGCATCCTCCAAAGTACTTAAAAACGACCGAATAAATAAAATATGCAACCAGCCACTGTGGTCCACATTATTCAAAAAAATCCCAGAGTATTTTACATGGTAATCATATTCTTTATTTCCATCCCCTTCCTCCAAAACCTCCCACTTATGTTCCTCACTGTGAGGGGTGCAGTTCAGGGCCTACAGAGGGATCAGTCTGAGAGACAGATTACCTCCCAGAAAAAAGGGGACGATGTCTGTTTTAAGGTCAACCCCTCTATTTGTGCGACCGTGTCCCGGAGCAGTGCTTCCGAAAATCCTTGGGTGTCGAAAATCCCTCTGATTAAGAGGGAGGGGAACGAGGCAGGCTCAGCGACGGTAGCAGTGGGTATCGTTTCATCAGGACTAAGCGTGGCGAATGTGACTCCGCTGTGTTTTCTTTAATAATGGTATTTATCTGCTCTACTTACATTACGGATTTCTTCACGCTGCAGATAAAGATGCCTGGAGGGGTCCTGAGTCGTGGTGTTAAAACATAAGGGGCTTCCATTGGGATGGAGTCCCTGCTCGCTCCCTGTCTTCATGAGTCCCTCTCGCTCTCTCTCTCTCTCTCTCTCTTCTCTCTCTCTCTCTCTCTGTGTCTTTCCCTTCTCCCCCTGGGCGCCTTCAATCTGAATCATGTAATGCAGCTACACACATGGGGTAAGGACACAGGTTGTGTGTGTGTGTGTGTGTGTGTGGTTGTGTGGTTGTGTGTCTGGAAAGAAGAAGACAGAGAGAGAGAGAGAGAGAGAGAGAGAGAGATGAAAATACTGAGTGTGTACAGCTTTTAAGACTGTCCACATAAACACACAGAGATTATAGAGTATATTCACAACTGATTTATGGCACCTCATGGTAAAACACAGCTTTCTAAAGTGGTAATGATGCAACGTTTGTATGTTTGTTTGTTTGTTTGTTTCCACAGACCATGGGCGCTGTCTTTGGCACTCTTCATGCTGACATCTCCAGGATACACAACTGTTGTTTATGACTCAAGGTCATCTCTCTCTCTCTCTCTCTCTCTCTCTCTCTCTCTTGCACTCTTTCTCTCTCTCTATGTCTACACAAATAGAAAAGATACACACACACAGTGGATGTCTGAGTTGCTGGCACTTTTGTGCAGACTGTAAAGATGGAAAAAGAGTGACTCCTTGTTTTCCATAATGAGGCAGAAAAGGCGAGTGCCAGGAGTGGCTGTTTTATTTCCTTTCTCCCTCTCTTTCCTGGAGGATGCTTCAGTCAGATGTACATCTGCTCTGTTCTCTGCTCACTACGCCCCTCTGATGCCGCCGAGGCTCCGTCATGCATAATCTTGGCTGGGAGAGGCACAACAGCTGCTGGCATCTCACAGATTACAGGTGTGTGTGTGTGTGCGTGTGCATGTGCGTGTGCGAGTGTGTGTGTGTGCGTGCGTGCGTGTGTCTGTGTACAGTACGTGTGCATATCTTTGCTTTATGAGAGAGTAAAGTCTGTTATTGTGTGTTCGTGCATTTTGGTGTGTGTGTTGGTGAGTCAATACTAGGGGCATTTAGTGTGTATCAGAATACATTCCTACTGGTTCTTCATCAGGCCATGATTGATGATGATGATGGCCTGTACGCTGTACCCATGTAGGGTCCAGAAAACCTCGGCCCATGGTCATGTGACTTAGCTACACGTCCTCCTTCCTGTTCCGTGAGAGCCTTTTAATTGCTTCCTTTTCACTAATTAACAGTGAAGTCATATTTTCGTTTGTACACATTTACTGTCTGTTAAACTCCTCTTTTTTTCATCCATTTTCTCATTTTCCCATCTGTGGTTACTTACGCCTGACCTTTCAATCTAAGTCGTTGGATTCATCCCCGACCTTTTAACCTTCCTCTGCGCTTGTTCTGATCCAAAAGCCAAACTTCCTGTAACACCATTTGCTTTTCTTGTTGTTGTCACTCAAACACAATATGCGAAGTTTGGTACGCTTTTGTAGTCCAGATTAACACGGACCACAATGTACAAATAAGGCTCGGTGGTTGTCTTTCCCATGGTCTTCTCACATCTCACATCAGAGCAGGAAAAATCCACTTTCCATCCTGTGCGTCGAGCTGTCTCACCATTCGCCGTGGATCAGGATGCATTGCCCCCTCGGCACAAGAACAACATTTATCAATACGCGTGGAGCTTGGAGTGTGTGTGTGTGTGTGTGTGTGTGTGTGTGTGTGTGATATTCTGAGCACAGCAGATGCCCCCCCCCACCTCGCCCCCTACTGAGCATGTTGGGATTGGGGCAGTGCTGTTTATCTCCCGCTCAGTCATGCCATGGGCTGCTGCTGGCGCCGCATACAGAGAGCGCACAGAATGGAAGAGGAACGACACTTCCTGACCCAACATGCATTCTTTTCTCTTTCACCCTTCCTCTTTTTACTACTTTCCCGCTTGCCTGCGATATGATGGAAAAGGGTAATAAGGGGGTTATGATGAACTCCCCTCCTCAGAGGTTATACTACGCAGCGTTATTGTGAAGGGTAAATGCCTCTAAGCAGACCACCAAGCATAATAAAAAAAATATCAAATGAGAGCCAAAGATTGGAAGAGGGGGGGAAATAGAGGCAGCACAGACTTTCAGTGATGAGGAAGAGGGAATACTACTCTAATAAAACCTATAATTCACTGACTGGAGATAATCAATTGTGTTAGCCTCCCTCTATGCATCGCTAAATCAGTACAGTAATTGTAATACAGTAATTGTGTACAGTAGCTCCTCGGGATCCCTCGAAGGCTTCAATATGGTGGAGGATTTTTTGTTCATCTATCCAGACGTTATGCCAGCAGGGTATCTCTCATTCCCTTTGCTCTGAGTGAGGGGACACACAAGTACAATGAAATCTATTTTTAATTGTACGCTGCAGTCATCCAATTTGATGTTGCTGTTGCTTTAATGGACTCGTTAAAGATTGATGCACTACACCTATTCAGTATTAATGTTTATACAGTACTTCATAAAATATATTTGCTGTATGTAGCCTACAAACTAAAATATGTCTTGTGAAAAAAAAATGGTCTTATAAACAATTATTGTCTGCTTTGACTGTCCATTATGAAAAGTCCAGCTCTAGTATTATGGTTAAGATTAGTTATAGCATATATACTGTATGTATATATATATATATATATATATATATATATATATATATATAAACCGCTCACAAAAAGTAAGGAAACTTGACTTTGGCCCATTATATCTCCCCTTTAGGAATACCAACCAGTAAAGTGTTTCATATCATTTTTATCGTTGATTTGTCACCTTTACAATGATGTATAGCTTGTAAGCATAGGGCAATCGTGGAATGAGCAATACAGCCAAATGTCTGAGTAGTGCCAACCAAAAATGTGCCAAAATGGCCAGTAATAGGGTTCTGCTGCCAGACATCTCGTTTTGGGTTTCAAGTGCTACCAGGTGAGTTTAGATACCGGGATGAGATTCTGGAGCCAGTGGCAATTACATATCTCCAGAATATGGGACCAAATGCCATCCTCCAGGATGACAATGCTCGCCCCCATAGAGCTGGGATCATCAGAGAGTACAGTACCTCCAGAATTTGGGAGTGGAGAGGATAGAGTGGTCTGCCGTGACGTGAGTCCAGACCTCAACCCAATTGAACACTTGTGAGTTCAGCTTGGGCGTGCTGTACGTACCAGAGTCACCAACAGAACCAGGTTGGCTGACTTAACAGATCCTTATCGAGGAATGGAATGCCATCACTGCAGAATGTAGCCAGGTTGGTGACCAGCATGAGAAGAAGGTGCCAAGATGTTGTGGCTGCATATGGATCCTCTACACGCTACTGAGGACCCTGACACTGAGTATAAAATGAACGAATGTATGCCTAACATGTTTTGTTTTCCTCATTTCTGTGGGAGAGTGCAATCGTCAATGCTTGAAGTAACAAAAGTGAATTCCAACAGCATAACAGGCCATTTTGGCACATTTTTCGTTGGCACTACTTACACGTTTGCTTGTGTTGCTCATTCCATGGGAGCCCAATGCTTACAAGCTGTACCTCATTGTAAAGGCCACTAATAAACGATGAAAATGACATAAAACACTTTAGTGATTGGTATTATTAAAGTGGAGATATAATGGGCCAAAGTCAAGTTTCCTTACTTTTTGTGAGCAGTTTATATATATATATATATATATATATACAGTATGTATATGTACTGTTTATGTACAAGAGGGTAAATACTATAGCACCACAAAAAAGAACTATGCATGCACGCTCATCCACATATGCATTCATATCCACCCATTCCACAGGGAATACAGACTTCAAAACACTCCAAAACATACACACTTTATCATTAAAATACCCTTGCGCACAAACACACGTAAATAAGCATGTTCCGAAAACATCCCGGATTCCAAATCTCCACATATTGCACAAACATATAAACACCATGAAGCCACATTCACCGGGCCAAAGGAAATTACATCAAAAGCCCAAAAACCGCTTCCTGGCGCATTACCTACACCCGCCCCGTAAATAAGCATTTACGCCACATGGACGTATGCATGCATAATAACACTCCTCCTTCCAAGGAGAGTCGTCCGGTTCACTGAGTTCATGTTGCTCTTGCGGGTGAGTCCAGGGCTTGTGGGGGCGTGGGGAGGTGCACTTTGAGGGACGAGTGGAGAGGAGGTGCGGGTGTGGGTGTGGGTGTGTGGGTTTTGGAGCAGGCCTTTGAGGGTGACCATGGAAATGATACGGCTGAGAGGCAGCAGCCTCCCCCCCAGGCTCCAGGCTCCCCACACAGCCAGAGCCCAGCGCTGGAGCTGGAGTTGGAGCTGGAGGGGAGAGAGAGAGAGAGAGAGAGAACTCTGTCTGGATTATCATTTCATTTCCGGCGGTGCCAATCACTCTAGGTAAACAGCAGAGGCGGCTGAGGGTAAACCTGAGGGAGAGTGAGGCTAAGCGGGGTAGGGAGGGGGCGCGTTGGGATGCGGTGGGGTAGTTGGGGGGGGCGGGGAGGGGGGGGGGGGGCACAAGCCACAGCTGCTGCACAGGCATCCAGGTGGGCAGAGTGGTGGGGTGAGCTGGCACGGGGAAAACAAACAATTGCCCTCTACCTGCTAGAGTGCGTCAGAAAACTTTCGGAACTGTATGACACACACAAATGCGTGCACACACACACACACACACACATACACACACATAAACACACACATTAACGCACACATACACTCACACTCACACACACACACACACACACACACACACACACACACACACACACACACACACACACACACACACAGACAGCCTGGATTCAAGCATTTTCATCATGGGGCTCTCCACTGATATCAAAACAGGATGTGAGCAGATGCCTTTAGAGCAGGTATGTACGTTTCAGGGTGCATTAAGTTTATCGTGGCTCAACGTCTGTGTCAAGACAACAATTGCAGGCCATATTTAACAGGAGCCCTCTTTCTGGTCCATTATCTGCCAGGGCTTGGGAGGGGTAATTGAATTGAACTGAAAACCCTCAGCTAGCAGGATATGCACCTGACAGTAATTTCCGATAGGAAAATAACAATTGAATATCAAGCATTGGATAACACCAGGGCCATACAACTCTGTCCATCTCACAACATAATAACACAGAGGCCTCTCTCTCTATCTCTCTCTCTCTCTCTCTCTCTCTCTCTCTCTCTCTCTCTCTCTCTCTCTCATTCTTTATCGTGGTGAATTAGTGAGGCTCTGGCCACTCTCCCCTACTATACGTAATGGTGAGAGTGCACATAGCTCCCCTGTCATTACTATCGAGGCCTGGCATTTCACAGAGGCCCAGGGAGAGATGCTGTAATCAGCACACCACTCACTCACTCACTCGCTCACTCACTCATTCACTCACTCATTCACTCACCCACTCACTCACTTACTCACTCACTCGCTCACCCACCCACCCACTCACTCACTCACTCACTCACTCACCCACTCGCTCACTCACACACTTGCTCACTCATTCACTCACACCACTAGCTTGCTCGCTCACCCATTCACTCACTCACTCACTCACTCACTCACTCACTCACCCACTCACTCACTTACTCACTCACTCGCTCACCCACCCACCCACCCACTCACTCACTCACTCACTCACTCACCCACTCGCTCACTCACACACTTGCTCACTCATTCACTCACACCACTAGCTTGCTCACTCACCCACCCACTCACCCACTCACTCACCCACTCACTCACTCACTCACTCACCCACTCACTCACTCACTCACTCTACATTTACAACATACTATACGCCACAATGAAGTGAAATGCAACAGAGTGGTCTCACAAACAGCCTTTCCCAGCCTGGATCCTTTACAGACACTAATGTTCTTTTACACATGTACACACACACACACACACACACACACACACACACACACACACACACAGTTACTGTAATCACAATCAGTCACTCATGTACATAAACACAAACATCTTCAAGAGAGATAATCCCACAAGCGCACAAACATCACACACACACACAAAAAAACAATCTCACAAGCACTTGGAAGAAAACTGAACCAAAGCAACACACGCACACCTAACGATCAAGAATAAATTATGCCAGTCTTCAGCCACTCCATCAAAGAGACCGATAGGTTCACAGAGACCTGCGCTCACCCAACCAGAAACAACTTGAAAAGAAAGTCCCTCTCCAGAGCCCTCAGACACGGCCCCAGCGCTTCTCAGGGCCTAATTGAATTGTTTAAGGTGTGATTCGAATGTATGAGCAGGGAGTCTGGTGTGCCTTGAAGCCACTTGTCATTTTGAGTTATGCTCGAGGGACGGGGAGAAAAAAAAATGTCCCTTCCCTTCAACTAGTCGAACATCCCTGCCAGGTCAGGCGGTTTAATGGTACAGAAGCCTGCGACTTAAGTTGATTTGGAGTCAGACGTTGATCTAATACACATTCAGGTTTTTTTTTCCATAAATAAATTACAAACAAACTGACATAAACACAAGAGCCAGGAAGTTCAATGACACGTGGGGTCCAATCGACCAACATGTTAGGCTGTTTGTGCCTGTTATTGGACATGACATATGACATACACAAAATAAACTGAGTTGTGTTGGAGAGAAATCATACTGATGCCTGCCATGATTCACAGACAACACTCTCTAAGCAATTCTGTGATAAAGCTTGCGTAGCCATCACACACATACACACGTATGCATGCACGCACGCACGCACGCACACACACACTCTACTGCTTGATAACTGTGTAAAGGAGGGAATCCACTATTGCTTCTCCTCCAGTTATGTAAATCACTCTTGAAACACAGAAACCATAATTCAACAGGATAGCATTTACTCATGCTCCCTACAGATTACTTATGGTCAAGTAGTGCATGCCTTGTTCAAAGCAATCAACATGCTGTAGGAAATGGATCAAAGCACGCCGCATGTAAGTCACACAAGGATATAACAGAGACTATGGCCTGAGAATATCTCGCCTGAGGGTACAATTGAAACACACAAGCCCAGTAAATCCATATGTGTAGGTTGAGAACATGGAGGAGAGAGCACTTTATTAAAAAATGAGTGGGTGCTTCAATAATTAGATTAGGATCAGCACCATACAGCGATGTTCAACACCAATTCCTTTCATGCCAGTGGCGAAGCATTAACGTACTGTGAGTGACATATAGATTGGAATAATCAACATGATCATGCCTATGCTGACTTCTCTTACCTTCATTTGCATTCGAAATAGCATTGACTTCATATTGATGCAAGGAGAGTGGGGAAAATAGTGTCAAATTCATTATTCAACCAAATAGACATCTGATCATGTAATCATCTTGTATGAGTGTTTTCCTTATTTGTTGGTGTGAGTGGTGTGT